>NC_142093.1:62319940-62651011 GCF_054644295.1 Miniopterus natalensis
GCTCATTGAGTATGATGTTCGCTCTTCATTTGTCATATATGGCCCTTATTATGTTGAAGTATGATTCCACTGTTCCCGCTCTGCTGAGAGTTTTTTCAGAAATGGAGGTTGGATTTTGTCAATTGCTCATTCTGTGACTATATGATCATGTGATTTTTGTCTTTCAATTTGTTGATGTGATGTATCGCATGTATTGATTTGTGAATATTGTACCAGCTGCATCCTGTAATAAATCTCAGTTGGTCATGATGTATGATGTTTTTAATATATTTCTGGATCTGATTTGCTAATATTTTGTTGAGGATTTTAGCATCCATGTTCATCAGCGATATTGGCCTGTATTTCTCTTTCTTTGTAATATCTTTATCTGGTTTTGGAATTAGGATAGTGCTGGCTTTGTAAAAAGAGCTTGGAAGTGTTCCTTCCTCTTGGAGTTTTGGAAATATTTTGAAGAAGATAGGTGTTAGTTCTTCTTTGAATGCTTGCTAAAACTCCCCTGTGAAGCCATCTGGTCCAGGGCTTTTATTTGTTGGGAGTTTTTCTATTACTGCTTCCATTTCATTGGCTGTTATTGGAGAATTCTCTTGTTCTTTCATTTGGGGCTTGTTTGTTTTTTTTTTGTCTTCCCATTTTGGCTGCCTGTTTGGGTTTGTCTCTGTGTCTTAAGTAGATTTGCTAGGACTCCGAGTCTTTTAGGAGGGTCTCTGGTGCAGGTCAATGCCAGATGCTGTTTGTTACTCACCTTGAATACCCTGTTTGGAGCTATCAGTCATCCACAGCTTGTGGTTCCCTCTGCTGGGGTTGGGTGAGTTTGGACAGGAGCAAGACGCACACCAAAGTCTTCTTTTCCAAGTCCAGGGTCCAGAAGCAGATTAGGGAAAGACTGAAGTGCCCAGTGACCTGCCTTTTCTTGCAGCGTGATTATTCTGAGTCTCTTTAGGAGCCTCAGGCTGTAGAGCACAGCAAGGCTTAAACTCCACAGGGTGGGGTGAGAGGTTTTCCAATGGGTAGGGCAATTGCTTCCCCCCCAGGCAAAAGCTGCCTGGTTGTCAAAGGTCTGCTTGAGAAAGATGTCCCCTGCAGCATGGGGAAATGACTAACACAGGATCCAGATGACTGCCCTGTGAGCTTTTCCCCTAGAGCAAGCACTCTGGATTCTCTTCACACAGCTGTAGTCCAGTCTACCCTCTCTCCACCGGAGCCCAAGGTGAGTGGCTGCACACAAAATTTTGTGCATTTGCCTGTTAAGAGGGTGCTTGCATTTCCAGCTGTCTCTTCCTGGCAGGAAAAATCCCTGCTGCTTTTCACAGCCAGATGTTATGTGGGCAACATTTTCAATTCTGGCACTATGGGCTAGGGAGCCCAGCTTGGAGTTTAGACCCCAGACTTCTCAGTGGCTCAGTGGGAACCTCCCACAGCTGAGATATCCCTCCAGATCTTCAGCTGCTGCCTGTGGGAGCCTGGCCAGCCCTCTTGTGCCTCCACACTTCCTACAGTCTCTATGCGGTCTCCACTTTTTGTCCTGGGTTATGAGGGTTCTCTCCAGCTAGTCCTCAGTTGCAGTTGATTATTCAGGTTTGTTTTTCTATATATATATATATATATATATATATATGTATATGTATGTGTGTGTGTGTTTCTTTTAATTTATCTTTATTGTTGAAAGTATTACAGGTGTCCCATTCCCTCCCCACAATTGAGCCCTCCAACTCGCTCCCACCCTCTCCCCAACCCCTCACCCCATTACTGACTGTGTCCATGGGTTATGCACATATGCATATAACTTCTTTGGTTAATCTCTTCCTACCCTACACCCTCCTTCCCTCTTTCCTCTGAAATATGATCTTCTGTTGCAGTGTCAATGTCTCTGGATCTATTTAGTTTGTCAGATTCTTATGTTCATTAGCTTCTTCTTAAAAAAGACCCTTCAACGTTTCCTGTAGTGCTGGTCTCGTGGTGATGAACTCCTGTAGCTTTTCCTTGTCTGAGAAGCAATTTATCTGACCTTCAATTCTAAATGATAGCTTTGCTGGGTAGAGCAGTCTTGGTTGTAGTTTCATATTTTTCATCACTTTGAGTATTCCTTGCCACTCCCTTCTGCCCTGCAAAGTTTCTGTTGAGAAATCAGCTGACATTCCTATGGGTGCTCCCTTGTAGGTAGCTAACTGTTTTTCTCTTGCTGCTTTTACGATTCTCTCTTTGTTTTTAACCTTTGACATTTTAATTATGATGTGTCTTGCTGTGGGCTTTTTTTGGTTCCTATTGTTTGAAACCCTCTGTGCTTCCCGGACTTGTAAGTCTCTTTCTTTCCCCAGGTAGGGAAAGTTTTCTGGAATTATTTTTTCAAATAGATTTTCAATTTCTTGCTCTGTTTCTTATTCTAGCACCCCAGTAATATGAATGTTGGGCCTCTTGAAGTTGTCCCAGAGGCTCCTTAGACTATGTCATATTTCTGAATTCTTTTTTCTTTTTGCTCTTCTGGTTGGATGTTTTTTGTTTCCTCATGATCCAAATTGCTGATTTGATTCTCAGCGTCCTCTACTCTACTGTTGATTCTCTGTAAATTATTCTTCATTTCAGTTCATGTAGCCCTCATTTCAAATTGATACTTTTTTATGTCATCGATTTTCTCAGTTATTTTCATAAAATTCTTACTAATATGGTTGAACATCTTTACAAACAAAATTCTGAACTCTGTATCTGTTAGCTTGCTTGGAACTATTTCATTTAGTTCCTCTTCTAGAGATTTCTTCTGTTCTTTCCTTTGTGACATGTTTCTTTGCCTCCACATTTTGGCAGCTTCCAGGTGTTTGTTTCTGTGTATTAGGTAGAGTTGCTATGTCTCCTGAAATTTGTAGAGTGGCTTTGTGTTCTGTAGGGTCCAGTGGCTCAATCTTCCCAGTCACCTGAGCTGGGCCTTCTAGGTGCTCCCCTGTATGGGCTCTGTACACTGTCATGTTGTAGTTGAGCCTTGGTTGCTGTTGGCATCACTGGGAGGAATTGACCCCAGACCAATCAGCTATGAGGACCAGCTGCAATTACAGTCAACAGTTGCTGTGCTGGAGAAACCCCTATGGAGCAGGATTTAATTTAGTGGAGCTTTGGTGTTCACCAAGTGTTCCCCTTGAGTGTGTCACTTGTGGATGTGGTAGGGTTGTAATCCAGTGTTGTCATCTGACCACCAGGTGCACTCTGGGGCCTCCCTGAAGGTGCAAAATCAGCCTCTACCAGTGCCTTGCCCAGGCCCACCCAGCATGAGCTATGCAGCAAACCGCAGTTGACTGCTACTTGTGCTAGGCTTGGAGGTATCCAGGAGAGGCCAAGCTATGAGCCAATGCAGGCTGCCACTAGTGCCAGGCTTGGGGCCTCTTATCAAGCCATATGGGGCACACTGCTACTTGTTTGAGAGATTTTAGGAAAGTCATAAGAATAAGGCTGTAGAGGGCACACTGCTACTTGTTTGAGAGATTTTAGGAAAGTCATAAGAATAAGGCTAGAGAGGCCACTTGCACAGAAAAGCCACTGGAAATGTCTTGGATGAGCTTGCAGGTGAGGAGGGGCGGGGCCTCTGGGAATCACTGGGGCTGGGCCAAAGTTGTGAGTCAGGTGCTAGCGATTCAAATATGGTGCCTGCCTGCTGGCTCTGTGGGTGGAGGACTCACCAAAGGAGCAAAGGCCTCTGCCAGGTCTTCTGCCTGGAAGAAAGCTGCCCCTCCACCTCTCGCCCCAATCTCAGCAGGTTAGTTCCTCCCCAGGTGTCCCAGGTTCCTTTCAAGCTACTGCCCTGTGCTGGGTCTCAGAGGGAGCACATTTGAATGAGTCCATGTGCAGGCCCTTTAAGAGGAGTTGCCTGGGACTCCCACAGCCTCCACGACCCTCAGCGACAGTCCCCACTGGTTTCACAGCCCTAAGGTGTGGGGACATCTCTTCTTGTCCCTGGAGCCCTGGGCTGGGGGCCTGCTGTGGGGCTGGGATTCCTCGCTCCTCCAGGAAACCTCGACTGCCAAGATGTCCCTCCAGTATTTAAACCGCGCCACTGGGTGTGGGCCCGCAGCTGAGTCTCCAGGATTCAACACCAATCCACGTGTGTCTCCACCCCTCCTACTGGTCCTGATGCTTCTTCAGTTCCCTTGTTGTAGGGCTTCTATTCAGCTAGACTTCAGGAGATTTTGAGAGATGGTTGCTCTGTATTTTAGTTGTAATTTTGATGAGGTTGTGGGAGGCAGCAAGTGAAGCTGTTACCTACCTGTTTTTCTATATTTTAATTGTAATTCCAGTTTGGTCCTAGGAGAGTGTCAGTGTAGCTTCCACTCAATCTGTTGCCATCTTCGAATCTTAGCCAATATAATTTTTTACAGCCAGTGTGCAAGCGAGGACGACCATTCATCCAGCCAGCCTTGAATCTAGGACAACCATTCACCCAGCCAGCGTGGAGGCAAGGATGACCATTCACCCAGCCAGCATGGAGGCAAGGATGGCCATTCACCTAGCCAGCTTGGAGGCAAGGGTGACCATTCACCTAGCCAGCGTGGAGGCAAGGATGACCATTCACCCGGCCAGCCTGGAAGAGTGGATGACCACTACCCCAGCCAGTGTGAGGATGACCACTCCCCATACAGCCTAGACACAAGGACCACAACTCTGGCACCCAGCATAGTGTCAAGAACTGCCACCCCGAGCCTAGCCCTCCAATGTGACCCTGGGAGCTGCCCTGCTACCTGGAGCACCAGTAGCATCAACAGTGGTCATGAAACCCCAGAGGGAACCACTAATGAAAACTGCCTTTAAGTTGGGCAGCCTGATGATGGGATCCCAGACTTTTCCTCTGCCCACAGCCAGGGCTAGCAGGGAGTATCTAGGAGGTCCTGCAGGTTTTTCTTAAGATTTACATGCTGTAGACCCTCAAGATTTACATGCTGTAGGCCCTCCATTGACAAGCAGAATCTCAAAAGGACAAGAATGAAGCCAATATAATTTTTTACAATAGTAGACGGCCGAAGCCAGAACACAGTCAAAGATAGTGGGGAGATCAAGCAGCGCTCCCTGCATTTCAGATGCTGAATGTAAAGATGGTCAGGTCCAGGGAGGTCGGTCATGTGGTGCGTGAGATGAGACAGAGGCTGGATGCAAACAGCTGCAGTGAGTGGTGCCAGAAAAACACTCTCTGTGTGCAAGCTGAGAGGACTTGGTCCAGTGGACGATGGAGGTGTGCGAACTGCTGAGGTGTTCAGGGCACAGGATTCACATCAGGAGGGTATTCAGCATTTCCTTGTCCTGCAGAAGCTTCTTATCCAAACTACCTGCTGAGCTTGGAATACTGCCTGGAGCTCCATGGGTGTCAAGAGGCGAGGCTGCCCTTGCTGTGGGTCCCCTCCTCAGCCCCCATCTGAATGAAACTTCAGAGACTGGACTGTTTTTTCTGGGGCTTTTCTTCCTCCCCTGCTCTCCTTTGCTCCCATGTTTGTGGAGGTTCTTATTAAAGTATATGGTTCTCTCAAATTTTGTAATAAACTTGATGATCCAGAAAGATGTATTGGGTACTGTATTTTTCATCCTCTGCACGGAATTGGGTCTGTGCATCCTGTAGTTTGAGAAGTGTGTGGTGATGTATTACTTGGACTTTATGACAGAAACTCTAACAGTAACAAATGTGGTTCTGCAGAGAGAAGGCCAGTGCCCAGCATGCCAGCCAGTTCCAGACACCAGGGCACAGCAGTGGGTGGAGCAAGCAGAGGTCTCCGTTCTCATGCAGCTGATTGCCTGGGCGCTCTGTGACCTCAGCAGGAATCCTCTCCCCTCACTCTGGGTTTTGCTCACTTCCCTCTTTGCTGGTGTCATTCTCAGGTGGGCTTTCTCTTCATGTAAGTCAGACTTCTAAAGGAAGACTTCTTGGAGGAAGAGTGCTCCTTGCAGAGGGAACAGCAAAGCTCAAAAAAGAGCTTAAGTGGGAAAGAACTTGGCTTTTCTCAAGGTGGCCAAAGTGTAATGAGCTACAGTGAGAACAGCAGGAGTTGTGGCTGCAGACCAAGGGCACGCTTGTTGGCCATGGGAAGAGTGTAGAGTTTTTGTGAGAACAGTGATCAACCCATGAAAGGTTTTAAGCAAGGAAGCAACATGATCTGATTTATATTTTAAAACTAGTACATTATGGAGACTATCCTTCCTCTGCAAACATTTTTATCTCCACAAATTACCAGGCAGGGCAGGTGCTTTGCACACATCTGTGAATGACCACAAAAGCACTGCAAGTGTTAATTTGGGGGGGGTACCAGACAAATTTTAGCAAGTAGATGAATTTACAAATACAGAATCTGCAAGTAATGAGCATCAACTCTATGCAGAAGCAGATATGTGACAAGAGAGGCACAGGAGTAGCTAAAAGGGTTGGCAGGGTCCATGGGATGATGTCATCTTAAAGTTCTTTCATTTGGGGTGAAATGTAATATTAATCCTGACTAGACCATGATGAGTTAGGGATGCATATTGTAATACCCAGAGCAACCACTACCAAATAAAATAAAGAAGAAGCTAAAAAAACAATAAACAATAAAATGAAATCCTAAAAGTGACTATTTTAAAGGTAAGTTTCTCTGATGGAAGCTGTAGGAGAGCAAAGACCTGTTTTGTTGTATCCCAAGCGCTTAGTGTGTCACAGAGTAGCTGCCCTGAACACATTTGGTGACTTTGCTGAGTGTTGAATGAATGAATAAAGTTCAGAGCGAGTTAGTGCCTTCCCCCAGTGTTACTTGAACTCCTCTCCTTTCCCTCACCTTCCGTTTTACCTCCTTCCCGTCTTTCCAAAATGTTTTCTCTTCCCTCCGATGCCCTTTCCTTAGTCCACACTGTTGTCATGTGTCACTAACAGCCCTGTTTCCTTCCGCCCTTCCTGCAGTCTGTTCCCCCAGGAGGCTGTCTTTCTAAAGTGCAGAGCGGGCCCAGCCAGGTGTGGCTCAGCAGTTGAGCATGGACCTAGGATCCAGGAGATCGGGGTTCGATTCCCGGTTGGGAACATGCCCAGGCTGCGGGCTGCAGCCGATCAATGACTTGCTCATCACTGATGTTTCTGTCTCTCTCTCCCCCTTTCCTTTCCTCTCTCTGAAGTCAATAAAGATACATGAAAAAAAAATAAAAATAAAGTGCAGAGCAGATCCTGCCCTCCCTTACTTCATTCTTAGGGGCTGCCTTAGAGATGACACCCACGTGGGCTGCATTCTGCTCACCTCTTTGCAGACTCACCTCTCATTTCTCCAAGCCTTGTCCTGCCATCCATGACCTCCTTCAGTTCCCTGATCTTGAGCCTACTGTCTCTGCTCCCTCCCCCTTTTTGCTACTTCCTTTTACCTGATTAACACCAACTCATCTCTCAGGACCTAATTCTGAGTCGTTCCTGATCCCTGTCCATGCAGTCGAGGTTAGGTGCCATTCTTGTGTTTTCTTAGCATCCTGTGTGTACCTCTGCTGTAGTACACGTTGAACTCTAGAGTGATTATCCACCTTTTAGGTTCTCGCTGTAAGCTTCTTGAGGACAGGGAATTGTGTCTGTTTTACCTTTGCAGCCTCTGTGTCTGACACAGACCAGCATCATCAGAGCTGACCGCTTTTAAAAGTGCGCTGTGGGGCAGACATTGTTCCAAACACTGGGAGTCGGTAGCTCATCTAATCCTCATGAGGCAGGTGCTATTATTATCTCCACTTTATCAGTGAGAAATGAAGAGCTTATGATTTACTGCCTGTAAATCATAGTTGTTACTCAGTGAGGAGGGGTGCAGCCAGAATGTAAACTCAGAGCCCTGGCTAAGCGCTGTACGCTAAGGCTCGAGCAGCATCTGCTGAGTGGATGAATCCAAGACTAGCACACGTCCCCCGGCCTCTGGTCCAGCACGTGCTCTGCCCTGTCACTTGCCTTCCTATTATGTGACTCCACCACTCAGTCCTGCAAGTCACCATTCTTAGCCATCAATTTTTGGATGTTAATTTTGTATCCAGCTACCTTGCCAAATTCATTTGTCAAATCTAGTAGAATTTTGATGGACTCTTAGGGTTTTTTATGTACAATATCATGTCATCTGCAAATAATGACAGCTTTAATTTCTCCTTTCTAATTTGGATTCCTTTTATATTTTCTTCCTGCCTGAGGTTGTGGCAAGGACTTCCAGTACTCTGTTGAATAAGAGTGGTGAAAATGGACATCTCTGTCTTATTCCTGTTTTTAAGGGAAATGGTTTAGGTTTTGACCATTGAGTATGATGTTGGCTCTAAGTTTGTCATTTATGGCCTTTATGATGTTGAGGTATGTTCCCTCTATTCCCACTTTGCTAAGAGTTTTTATCAGAAATGGGTGCTGGATTTCCTCGAAATTTTTTTTTTTTGCATCTATTGATATGATCATATGATTTTTATCCGTCATTTTGTTTATGTGATGTATCACATTTATTGATTTGCGGATATTATACCAGCCTTGCATCCCTGGAATAAATCCCACTTGGTCATGGTGTATGAGCTTTTGAATGTATTGCTGGATCTGGTTTGCTAGTATTTTGTTTAGGATTTTAACATCTGTGTTCATCAAGGATATTGGTATGTAATATTCTTTCTTTGTAGTGTCTTTATCTGGTTTTGGAATAATACTAATGCTGGCCTCATGTAAAGGGTTTGGGAGTCTTCCTTCCTCTTGAATATTCTGGAATAGTTTGAGTAAAATAGGTGTTAATTCTTATTTGAATATTTGGTAAAACTCTCCTGTAACTCCATTTGGTCCAAAACTTTTGTTTGCTGGGAGTTTTTTATTACTGATTCAATTTCACTAGTTGTCATCAGTCTATTCAGGTTTTTTGCTTCTTCATGATCCAGCTTTAGAAGACTGTATGCTTCTAGGAATTTGTTTATTTCACTCAGGTTTCCAGTTTGTTGGCATATTGTTGCTCATAGTATTTTCTTGCAGTCCTTTGTGCTTCTGTTGGGTCAGTTGTTATATCACCTCTTTCATTTCTGATTTTATTCATTTGGGTCCTCTCTTTGTTTTTTGGTGAGTCTTGCTAAAAGTGCATCTTATAAATAAGATAAATCTTATTTATCTTTTCAAAGAGCCAGCTCTTGGTTTCATTGATTTTTTTTTTTTTTTTTTTTTTGTATTGGTTTTTTAGTCTCTGTCATTAATTTCTCCTCTGATCTTTATTATTTCCTTCCTTCTACTTCCTCAGGGATTTTCTTGCTGTTCTCATTCTAGTTATTTTAGTAGTTGTGTTAGATGGTTTAGTAGAGCTTTTTCCTGTGTCTTGAGATAGGTCTGTACCGCTATGAATTTTCCTCTCAGGACTGCTTTCACTGCCTCCCATAGATTTGGGGTTTTTGTCTGTTCATTTTTTTTCCCAAGAAGTGTTTGATTTCTTCCTTGATCTCATTGGTAACCCATTCATTGTTTAATAACATGCTGTTTAGCCTCCATGTGTTTGAATATTTTTGAGTTTTTTTATAGTGGTTGATTTCTAGTTTCATGGCATTGTGATCTGAAAAGATGCTTGACATAATTTCAGTCTTCTTGACTTTGTAGAGACTTGCCTTGTGCCCTAACATGTGATCTATTTTTGAGAATGTTCCATTTGCCCTTGAGAAGAATGTGTATTCTGCTGCTCTGAGATGAAATGTTCTGTAAATGTCAGTTCAATCCATTAGATCTAGTGTGTCATTTAAGGTCTTTGATTTCCTGTTGATTTTTTGTCTTGATGATCTGTCCAATGCTGACAGTGGGGTGTTAAAGCCCCCACTATGATTGTGTTGCTGTCGATCTCCCCCTTAAAGTGCACCAAGAAATTTTTCATATGTTTAAATGTTTCTGTATTGGGTGCATATATATTTATAAGGTTATTTCCTCCTGTTGGATTGATCCCTTTAGTATTATGTAGTGACCATCTTTGTCTCTTGTTATGGTCTTTATTTTGAAGTTTATTTTGTCAGAAATAAGTATTGCTACTCCAGCTTTTTGTTTGTTTCCATTTGCATGGACTATTTTACTCCATCCCTTCACTTTTAGCCTGTGTGAGTCTTTTGTTCAGAGGTGGGTCTCTGTCAGACAGCATATATTTGGGTCCTGTTTTCTTATCCATTCAGCTACCCTATGTCTTTTGATTGGAGCTTTTGTTCCATTTACATTTAAGGTTACTATTGATATAAACTTATTTAATGCCATTTTTTTCCTTCACGCCTTTCTTTCAATATTTCTCTCAATGTTTCTTTTTACGTACCTTTCTCTCAATATTTCTTCTTTTTCTTAAAGCAGTCCTTTCAGCATTTCTTGCAGTCTTGGTTTGGTGGTACTGAACTCTTTAGCTTTTTGGGGGCTGGGAAGCTCTTTATTTCACCTTCAATTTTAAATGATAGCCTTGCTGGATAAAGCAATCTCGGTTGCATGTTCTTGCTTTTTATTACTGTGAGAACTTCATGACACCCCCTTCTAGCCTGAAGTGTTTCTGTTGAGAAATCTTCTGTCAGCCTTATGGGGGTTCCCTTGGAGGTCACTGCTTATCTCTCTCTTGCAACCCTTAACATTCTCTCTTTGTCCTTGACATTTGCCTTTTTAATTATGATGTGTCTTGGAGGGGTCTCTTTGGGTCCCTCTTGTTTGGAACTCTGCGCTTCCTGAACTTGTGTGTCTTTCTCCCTCCCCAGCGTAGAGAATTTTTCTGTCATTATTTCCTTCACCAAGTTCTCTATCCCTTGCTCTCTTTCCACCCCCTCTGGCACCCCTATGATGTGAATATTGTTTTGCATTGTGTTGTCCCAAAGCTCCCTGAGACCGTCCTTATGCTTTTTAAGTGTTTTTTTCTTTTTGCTGCTCTGATTGAGTGGTTTTTTTCTACCTTATCTTCTAAGTCACTTATTCTTTCATCTGCTTCATTGAGCCTGCTTTTAATATCTTCCAGCATATTCTTGATATAAGATATAGTATTCTTCATTTCTGCCTTATTCTTATTTATGGTATTTAGCTCTTTTTTCCATGTTTTCACTAAGTTTCTCGACCTTTCCAGTAAGTGTCTTGTTTTTCTCATTAATTTCCTTGAGCATCTTTATAACCATTACTCTGAACTCTGTTTCTGATAACTTACTTAACTCCATCTTACCAGGGTTTTTTCCTGCGCACTCTCTTTTTCCTTAATTTGGGGATTATTTTTTATTTCCCCATTTTGGTGGCTCTTGGTGTTTGTATCTGTATAATAGATATATTTGCTGTCTCCAAGGCTTGTGGGATGGGATTTTGTAGTGTATGTCCAGTGGAGCTCAGAGGTGTGTTTTCCTTATAATTTTGAGCTCTTTGCTCTAGGCGCGTTCTTTTGTGGGTGTCCTTTTTGTGGGTTCTTTGGGCTCTCCTGTTGTGACTGAGTCTAGATTGTTGTTGACCCATACTTAGGAGGACTCTCCTCTCAGGTTGGCTAACTGTGTGTCTCAGCCCAAATCACTTCGTTTGAGATGTTGTACAGGTGCTGGCAAGGCAATACAATATGCATCCAAACTTCCAGGAAACAAGCAGTATCTTACAAAATATCCTGACAATCACCAAACATCCCAAGTGAAAATAGAATTGGGAGAGTGAAGTGAGATCACAAATGCTAAAGCAAACAAACAAACAAAAAAAGAGAGAGAGAAAAGAATATTATTGCTAATAGTAAAAAAAATATATAAAAAATAATGAACTAATATAAAAGTAAGAAAGAGAGAAGCCACTGGGAGATAAAGGGGGCAGAGAAAAGATTCTGGAAAAGGGGTGAGCAAAAAATTAAGGGTAGAGTGTAGGAATAGAAAAGAGTTGAAAATGAAAAAGATTTTAAAAGTACAATAAAGAGACAAACAGAAACAAACAAAAAGACAGGAAGACAGAAGGGAGAAAAAGAAAGAAAAGAAAAAGTATTCCAATGGAATGAGAAGAGAGAGAAAAAACAAGGGCAGGGAGGGAATCCAATAAGAGATATGGGGGAAATGATAGAGAAAAGCAGTAAACTTATTGGTTATAGTGATCATGTTCTAGCAGTTAAGCAGAGAATATCAAGAAAATCTTGATAATAGAACAAAAGAGAAAACAAACCAAAGCAAAAAAAAAAAAAAAAAAAAAAAGCAAAGCTAAACAATATTTTTAAAAAATCAATTGAAAAAAAATTTTTTAACTTAAACATTCTTTTCTTTTTTCTTTTTCCTAAGAAAAATTTTATTTATTATTTTTTAAAAATATATCTTTATTGATTTCAGAGAGGAAAGGGGGGAGAGAGAAACATCAATGATGAGAGAGTCATCATTGCCTAGCCCGCAACCCAGGCATGTGCCCTGACCGGGAATTGAACCCCGATCTCCTGGATCCTAGGTTGATGCTCAACTGCTGAGGCACGCCCGCCCGGGCTAAGAAAAGTTTTAAAAAGTCAATCAGCTGAGTTTCATCTGGGCAGCTTATGTTGTCTAAGGGTCAATGTTTTGTGTGCTGTTTTCAGTTCTCCTGGGAGGTACTTGTGTATCAGCCAATGTCAGAAGCTGACTAGATTTCGTTCTGGTGTCCTTAGGCAGTTAGTTGGCTGGTCTGAGGCTCTCTGTGGACCACCTCCTCTTGTCAGCTATTTGCTTCCCCTTTGTGGTTGCCAGGTGTTACTCCAGAGTCTTCTGAAGAGTCTTTAGGATGCAGGTCAGCTAGTGTAGCTCAGGGTTTCACTCCCCTTACTTAGAGGTTTCACTGTCAGGCACTCACTGTGAGGAAGTTAGTCTCTGCTTCCAGGTAACTGGAAATAAAAGCAGACTATGTTAAAGCATACTAGCAACAGGAACTCTCTTCATTGCTGGTGGGAATGCAAAATAGTACAGCCCCTTTAGACAGTTTAGTGTTTTCTTACAAAACTAAACATCCTCTTACCATTCTATCTAGCAGTCACACTGCTTGGTATTTACTCAAGGAGTTGAAAACTATATCCATGGAAAAATCTGCACCTGGATGGTTACATAGTCACTGAAACTTAGAAGCAACCAAGTTGTCTTTCAGTAGGTGAGTAAGTAAACAAACAGCAGTATGTCCATAGAGTGAAATATTACTCGGCACTAAAAAGAAAGAAGCTATCAAGCTATGAAAAGACATGGAGGGATATTAATGCATATTACTAAGTGAAAGAAGCCAACCTGGAAAGGCTCCATACTGTATGATTCCAACTCTATGTCATTCTGGAAAAAGGCAAAACTATGGAGACAGTAAAAAGAGAGCAAAGGGCTTATATCCAATATCAAGAACTCTTAGAAATAAAAAAGAAAATTTTAAACGGAAAAGAGAGGTGACTCAATAGGAAAAAAGAAGAGATCAAGGGGAGGTACAAAGGGGAATTAGCCAAAGGGCCAATAAATAAACCTATGAAAAACGGAAACAATTTAAAACCTCAGTGAGATACCACTACGCATTTATGAGGTGTTAGCAAGGGATGGCGAGACAAGTGCTCTCATCCGCTGCTGGGAGACGTGAGGAATGATGGCATCTATTTGGAAAATAGTTTGACATTATAAAAAATTTAAGCGTACACAAACTCTGTCCAACCAGCAGTTCCACACCTAGGAATATACACAACAAAATGGAGTGCACATGTGTACCCAAAGACGTGTAGAAGAATGTTTGTTGAAACATTGTATGTAATAGCCAAGAACCATAAGCAATCCAAATATGTTGAACACATATCATTGCATAATACCATTTTATGTAGCCTTTCTTATTGAATCAATTCCTTATAATAATTCTTTATTGTTTCCCCTTATTAAGAGGGGAAGTTTGAGAGCCACAGAGCATTAGTTAAGTTACACAACCCAGATGCAAAAAAAAGTTTCCAAACTCCACTGGACCACTTCTGTTTCAGGTTGCCCTCTGTGGGAAGCCATTCAAATTCAAAATAGATGACATATAGGAATGATAAAAAGGAATAGAAAATTGAATTTAGGACAAATCATGAAATTAAATCTTTCGGTATAGAAGGAGAGAAGTTAGGGAACAGAGTTGAGATTCCCATCAGTTCCCTTAGAGTAGCATTTACCACTTTGTATCCTCACTACAGTATCACCACCTTTCCCACTCAAGAATGTACAGTGGGCTGCAAAGAGATAAGAAGTGGAGTTAGAATCGACTCATTTTAAAACATTGGTATAAAAATAATTGAAATCTGAGTGGATAAAAAAGCTGTGGGACATATACACCATGGAATACTACGCAGTTGTGAAGAAGAATCTCGTACCCTTTGCGACAGTATGGATGGACCTGGAGAAAATTATGCTAAGTGAAATAAGCCAGGCAGAGAAAGACAAACACATGATCTCGCTTATACATGGAATCTAAAGAACTTAACTAACTGATGAACAGAATAGATCCAATGACATGGAAACATAGATGAGACTGACGAATGTCAGATGGATGGAGGAGGGCGGGTGGGTGGAGGGGGAGAGAGTAACCAAAGAATTTATCTGCACATATGCACAACCCAAGGACACGGACAATGGTGGGGAGAGGGACTGGGGAGGGGGGTGGGATGGGGTGGAATGGATCATGGGGGAGAAAAAGGGATATCTGTGATATTTTAAACAAAAATAAAATTTAGAAAATAAAAATTAAATATTAAGTATTGTGATAAAAAAATAATTGAAACCTTAGGAATATATTATTGGTAATAAACAGGGTGGGCCCCGCTTCTCCACTCTTCCAAGAGGCCATGGGAGAGAACCACCAACCTGGAGTATCCAGAGCCCTCCTCTGGGGTCTTCCTTTGTGTCTCGACCACAGAAAGCTTTCTGGAAAGGTGAGAGCATGCAGCTGGTCTTATAAGGGACTTGACTTCATGCTGCACATTAAGGTGAAGAGCTGCACCCTCACAGCGGCCAGCCTGCAGTGGTTACCAGGCTATAGCCAGGGCTTTGCAGCCTTCCCCTAAGGGCCCCTGGCTTCCTGGTTCCCCTTCCCTGTCTCCTGCAGGCTGCTTCTAACAAGGCTGAAGAGCCATTCGCATCTACCATCCAGAATCTCCACTCCCTTTTACGGTGCAAATAAGAGGTGGCCTAATTCCAGAGAGCCCTGTGGCTTATTTCCATTTAAACAATTAAAGAAAACTGAGGAGAATGTTTCCCCTATGGTTTTGAGATCCCAATGATTAGGGTTATCATTAAGAAAAAATGCTGGGGAAGGCATCCAATAGGCAGTTTGCTGCAGGGGTCCTACATGAGCCTCAGAATAGAGACTGTTCAGCTTGCCTCTGACCCGCACCAGAGCATGTGCCAGTTTGTCAAGGAAGCCGGGGGGCTGTGGAAGCCAGAAGTCTTTAGAGGGTTTTAAATGATTGCATCTCACTAACGCTTAAGTGAATAGGAAAATCCTCCCCTGGCTCTTGTTATAGTCATTTATTAACTTAACCATTTGAGTTCCAATGTTTAACTTGAACCAGTATAAAATAAAATACATTCAGGTAATAAGCTGCAAAGAAAAAGTGAACAAAAAGAGAAAGAAAAGCTCTGGACTTGAAATTTTAAAACCAAAGTAGAATTCTACCCCCACCACTTCCTGACAGTGCATATTACATTCCCACGCTGGGCCTCAGAGTCCCCAGCTATAAACTGATTGCATCATATCATTGCTAGAAGTCCCATGCTAAGATGATTTCTGCGGTTCCAGTCCAGCTCTAAACTTCTATGATTTCTGTGAAAATGAAGATTCTTGATGCTTTAGCAGTTAAAAGAGAAAAAATGTGGGGGGGGAATGTAAAACACTTCTCTAAACCTGGCCTTTTTTATTTTTTGAGCTTTTTGGTTAGTGAAATCTTTAGCCCTAACACTTCGGTTGATGTTTGACTTCTATGCCTAATAGTTTCTACCTGCAAGTAATTTTAGTGTTGCTCTAGAGTTGTGCTAGAACTAACTTTTAATTTTGGCTATTTAAAGTAGCTCATTAATTTAGCTCAAAGAAGCATAAATTCATCCTTGATCTGCAGTCAGTCATTCAATAAAATTTGAGAACCTATTACACACCATGCACTGTTCTGAGTCCTTAGGATATGTCAGCGAACAAAACAACCACAGATATCTGCCCTCCTCAAGCTTATATTCTAGTGAGGGGAGACAGACAATCAAGAAGCCACGTGACAAGCAATTTGTATGGTAAAACAGATTATGGTCAGTGCTTTGGAAAACATTAAAAGGGGAGTAAGGAAAATCAGAAAGGCCAGGATGGAATGTGGGTAGGGAGGCAGGGTGGATAGCAATTTTAAATGGTGTGGTCCAGGAAGACCTCTTTGAGAAGGTGACATTTGATCAAGACTTGAAGAAAGTGAGGGAGTCAAAGGAAAAACATTCCAGGCAGAAGGAATAGGTAGTGCAGAGGCCCAGGGACGGAGCCAGCCTGGCACCTTGGAGCAACACCGTAAATGTACTTAAAAATCAGTGCCAAGAAAGTCGTCTTTGGATGACTCCTGTGTCTGCCTTTGCTGTGAATGGTGATTTTCCCACATTGCTTTGGCCTTTTTAACCTAGAATGGAACACATTCTTTCTTCGGTTCTCAGTCCTCAGCTCGGAAAGTGTATTGACTTAACCTCTTGATGTTGCACTTGAGGTCTCTCCATTTCCCTGCTCCCTTGGTTCCCTCTGCACCTTCTCTACAGAAGGGAGAAGTCCCTTTCTTCTCCATAGGCTTCCTGACCACTGTCATGCAATTCAACTTAAATTGAATGGTTAAAAAAAGAAATTAATGAGCATAAACGCACTGGCAGCCACAGTCCTCCTTTTCAATTGGAAATTTTCTCCATTTCAGAGGGAAGGCCCTTAACATCTCCAAGTATTGAAAATTAACATGTCTCTCATTTCTTTACTCAAATATGCCAGTGTCTAGACTGCAGATCCTCCTGTACGAAGCTT
The DNA here is from genome assembly GCF_054644295.1 of Miniopterus natalensis. Lineage (NCBI taxonomy): Eukaryota > Metazoa > Chordata > Mammalia > Chiroptera > Miniopteridae > Miniopterus > Miniopterus natalensis. The sequence continues at coordinate 62,336,838 of NC_142093.1, forward strand.
TCTGTAAAGATTCCCTCAGAACATTTTACAACACACTTAAAAAAGATAAACTAGTCTTTAAATACTCAGAAACCTAAGCATATATATGTTCTTTTTTACAGGCAAAAGGAAAGAAACCATTATTTGTACAGTTGATCCTGGAAAATATGTGGAGTTTGTATGACGCTGTCTTTTAAATGCCGTCTTTTAAAGGTTAAACCAAGCTTACAGCATTTTTTGCTGCCATATAATAATAACTGCTTATAGAAAAGTGTTACTAAGAGTTAAGCATTTCTGTTTTTAGTGCTTTGTCTTTGTTTTAATCAGATACTGCTATCAAGGACAGTTTTTGGCTTTCTTTAAGTTCCATGCCTAGTAACACATTTCCTGTTGCAGTTCTTCAGAGCTCTGTCAAGGTAACGTGTGCACGTGGTTGGAGTGACGTGAAGTGACTGTCCTCAGGGTGCCCACCCAGTGAGTCCAGGGAGCCCAGGCCCCGTGCAGGACTGTGTCAGCATCTGTGCAGCGCAAGTGGGGAGGTGGGAGTCAGCATCTCTTCACAAGATAGCAAGCAGGGAAACAGTTTCCTTAGCCACTGCCCCTCCTAGTGCCCTAGTCCTGTAGGTCGTTCAACTCGTCCCCTCTTCCCCTCCATCAAAAACTGTCAAGGATGCAGCCCGGCCGGGCGTGGCTCAGCGGTTGAGCGTCGACCTAGGATCCAGGCAATCGGGGTTCGATTCCCGGTCAGGGCACATGCCCGGGTTGCGGGCTCGATCAGTGACTCTCTCATCATCATATCTCTCTCTCTCCCTCTCCTTTCCTCTCTCTGAAATCAATAAAGATATATTAAAAAAAAAAAAATCAGAGACAGAAAAAACAAACAACAAAAAAACAAAAAAAACTGTCAAGGATGCAGAGTGATGAGAACAGGATCCTTCCCAGAGTTAAAGGAATGTTTCAGCATTTGAGAGACAGGAAGACCTTCAGGCTGCTGGATTTCAGTGCTGAAAGTTTCCAGTGTGTGAGCAGCATCTGAGGATGTTCACACAGGGATGTTCAGAAGGGATCCCTCTTCCCTCCCTGCTCCGTGTCATTAAGGCAAAGTGTGGGATGATGCCATGTGTTGGGATGGCCAGAAAATCCAATGCAGGAGGCTTTGTTTAGAAAAATGGACACCAAATGGAAGTGTCTGAGGTTCTGGTGCAGGTGGTTCACCCACTGTAGGTGTGAGGACCCCACCAGGCCCTGTTCTCCAAGGATGGAGCCTGCGTAAGTTACAGAGCAGGCATGGAGGCGCCAGGATACCCTGTGGGCAGTGGCTATTTACATTTTCTCAGCGGATTCGGTCCACATGTGTTATTCAGAAATAATGCAAATCTATAACATCACCCTCTCTGCCATCTGTGTTCCATCTAAATCCAGGTAACCAACGAGCCTCCAAAAAGCTTATGGGCAAATATCAGATGAGCATTTACTGAAATGACTTCTTCATATTTTGAAGAAAATATACTTGGACAAAAATGGAGACAAATAATATTTGGCATTTGTTTCTTCCACGCAATCAATCGTTCAGACACACTGGTTCTTAATAGAAACAAGAAAGTGTATTTTGTTAAATAAAAAGTAAGAATTAAATGAGAGCTTACAAATGGCATTGTGAGGCCCTGTTCTGTGCCTGAACCCAAGTAGTTTTAACTCAGTTGCTGATTTCTGTGCTCCACTTGCCTCAGTGTCTCTCAGACTTGCCTCCCAGCTCTATTCTGATCTGACTACAGACCACCATCACCTGGACAATTGCAGCAAGTCAGACTCAAAGCACAAAACTGATCTCAGCTCTGCCTCATTCCCCAAAATCTGCTTCCCCTCCAGACTCTTATTTCTGAAACCAGTACCCCCCACCTCTAAGGAAAATTTCAGGATTCTTTTGTTCTTCCCTCTTGACACATATATATCATTAATCTCTCATATTTCTTGCAGTAATTTTACTCTCACCTGTTCTATATGAGTGGCTGTACCAACCTTCAGCGCTTCCTCCCTGTGCCTCAAGTCCCAGGTCCCCTGAAAGATGATCTTCAGATGAGCAATACTTTCTCCTTCCTTCTGTTCAAATCTCACTGCTGTGGGTTTGTGTCCATCCTGTGGCCTTGTCCTTGAATTTTGACTCTTCAAATCCATATTTCTAATTGGTGTCTTGATTATACTGGCTGATTGCTTTTCAAATGTGTGTAGTCTATAGAGAAAAAAATCAGTATAGAAAAAAACCAAAGATTATGGATGTAAGATATGGGATAAGTAAACAAGGTCCTACAGGAGGAGATCCAAAAGGACTGGGTTTCCAGGTATGAGGCCCTTGTTCTAGTAAAAGCAGCTGACTTTAGGAAGCAGTTTAAAATTTAGAGAAAACTTGAAACCAAGAGAAGAGAACATGGGCCCAATACTCTGGTATAATCAAGCATCAGTTTAGAATTAAGAAATTAAGGTGTGATACATAGAAAACAGAGGGAAAGATTTCATTATGAGAAGCCATGAAACAAGGATTATAATTCTCTGTACCAGTTTAAAAAAAAAAGACCTCACTGTAGAGAAGTCAGTATGCAGTCATCAGAGCATGGCATGACTGAAGACCTGCGTGATGGGCACGCTCCTTGGAGTGGCAGGGGGAGCTCTCTCCACTAGATGGAGGGTGTGTCAGTATTTTTATTTTAATGTCTTTATTGATTTCAGGGAGAGGAAGGGAGAGGGAGAGGGAGAGATAGGATCATCAATGATGAGAGTCATTGATCTGCTGCCCCCCCCCCCCCGAGAATGGAGCTCGAAACCCGGGCATGTACCTTGACCAGGAATCGAACTGAGATCTCCTGGATCCTAGGTTGATGCTCAGCCACTGAGCCATGCAGGATGGGCTAGTGCCAGTATTTTTAAGCCCAAGGATACTAGGTGGGATGTTTTTCCTATTTTGTTGGAGAAATATTTTCTTTTACCATGAAGAACAAATGACCTTTGACAGGCCTATCCCATTTCCAGTAACATCAAATGTTCTTTTAGAAACATTGGAGAGGGGCCAGTGCTGGAGGAAGAGGTGCCTCCTTGCTTGGTGGGAGCCAAACTGAAAGCCCAGTTGAAGTTAAACTGCATGATTTTAACTGATTTCACAGAATGAGGATGCCTGACTTCAATAGGAACCTTGTCATTTTCAATATTTTACACAAAATTAATTTTACCAAATTTTAAGACCATTTGCATTTTCCATTCTAAGAAAGAAAAAAGTTTGACCTTCTTGGGTGGAACATCTGCTATGAATTTAACGACAGTGACAGGGAATGTGCTTTACTGAACCTCAACCTTACCGTCAAGAAGGAAAGATTCCCTGGGGTGTGCTGATTTATATTACTGGTCAGTAGGCCACATGGCCCCGGCCTCCAGCTGTGAGCCTCACGCAGCTGGTTCACACCCACCTGGTTCACACCCGCCTGGCCATACAGAGATGGCCACCTCCCCAGTGCTGGGTTGTGGTGGTGGTGACTTCTGATACTCCCTTTGTGATGATAAGACCATGATCGAAATATCATAAGAATATTTACACATAGAAAAATGGGACAGGTGTTTCCTCCAATAAGAATAGCAAAAACCTGTACTGCTCTTGCTACATGCCAAGCATTATTTTAAGCACTTCCCATTAATTAGCAGATTTAATCCTCACAAAAACCCTGTAAGGTGAAGACAAAATTATACACCTATTTTACACGTAAGAACCTGAGGCACACCCACCATTTACAAGTGGTGACACCAAGGTTTAAACCCAGACGATCTAGCCTCCAGAGTCTGTGCTCTTAAAAAGAATCTGAACATTGATTGAACTTCTGATTCAGGCGTGCTTGTGAAAAAGGGAAAATATTTCAGGAATTAAAAGTTTTGGCAACTATTAATTATGGCTACATGGGATCTTACTGACAAAATTAGGCCCAATTTGGACCATGTAGGTCCAAATGATGAAGCAGAGACTTGCACTGGGAGCGGGGGCAGGGAGAGCCCTGGGAGGGGACCAGTGGGTGGATGGTCCTCACCTGTGAGCAAGGGGCACGTGAAACAGCAGAGAGGCGTCAGGTGGTCCAGAGCCTTGAAAGCAGATGAAACCGAACAAGGGCTAATAAGACAGTAAAAGTGGATGGAGACCCATCCCCGGGTGGACCGAGAAGGGCGAGAGGCTGGGCATGGAGTCTGCGAGGCTACTTTATGCCCTGGCCTCCCGCGGGGCCTAGACTGCTGAAAAAGATGGTGATGTGAGCAGACTCTGCTTACCCCGAACTCTCCACGTCCTCTTTTTCTCTCCCTTCTCCCTCTCCTAGAACCCTTGACCTTTCAGGGTACCTCGATCTCCACTGCTATGGAAGAAACAGGGGGTTATTTTTTATTTTATTTATTGAGAGAGAGAAACATGGGCTTGTTGTTCCACTTATTGCTGCATTCATTGGTTGATTCCTGTATGTGCCCTGACCTGGGGCTGAACCCGCAACCTTAGCACATCATGACGACGCTAACCAATTGAGCCACCGGGCAGGGCAGTAACTGCGTTTTTAAAAGGATAAAAAGGAACAAGACAAAGATGTGCCCACTGTCACTACTATTCAGCACTGTCCTGGAGGTTCTAGCCAGGGAAAGTTAGAGGAGGAAAAGAAATGGAAGTCGTCCCGATTAGAATGGAAGAAGTAAACCTGTCATTATTTTCAGATGACATGATCTTGAATATAGAAAAGTCTTAAGAAATTCACACACACACACCCCTGGATATAATACTAGAGAAAAAATTTAACAAAAGAAGAGCAGGCTTGTACACTGAAAAGCATTGCCAAAAATATTAAAGGTGACCTAAATAAATGGAGAGACGTGGTATGTTCGTGAATTGAGAGACACAATATTGTTAAAATGGCAACAGTCCCCAGACTCATCTATACATTTAGCCCAATCCTATTTAGCATTTTTGCAGAAATTGGCAAGCTGATCATAACATTCGTATGGAAATGCTAAGGGCTCCAAATAGCAAAAACAACCTTGAAAATAAAAGAACAGTCAGAAGAGTTCATTTCCCAATTTCAAAGCTTCTGCAGAGCTACAATAATCAAGTCAGTGTGGTACTGGCATGACAACACACATAACCAATGCAACGGGATTGAGAATCGAGAAATGAACCCTTTATATTTATGGTTAATTGATTCTTAACAAAGGTACCAGGACAATTCAGAGTGGGGAGGACAGTCTTTTAACAATTGATTCTGGGACAGTCATATCCATCTGTAAAAGGATGAACTTGGATCTTTATCTCACATCATATACACAAAATTCAAAATGAGTAATATATTTAAATATGAGATCTAAAACTATAAAACTCTTAGAAGAAAGCCTAGAAGTAGATGGTTGTGACCTTGGGTTAGGCAATGACTCCTCAGATATGAGGCAAAAAGCACAGCAATAAAAGAAAAAATAATAAAATATTTAAAACTTTCACACTTCAACAAACACCATCAAGAAAGTGAAAAGAGCCCGGCCGGGCGTGGCTCAGCGGTTGAACGTCGACCTAGGATCCAGGAGATTGGGGTTCGATTCCCGGTCAGGGCCCATGCCCGGGTTGTGGACTGCAGCCAATCAATGACTCATCATTGATGTTTCTCTCTCTCTCCCTCTCCTTTCCTCTCTCTGAAATCAATAAAGATATATTTTTTAGAAAAGAGAAAGCCACAGACTGAGAGAAAATATTTGCAATCATATCTCTGATAAGGCAGATGTATAAAAAGTATGTAAAGAATTCCTATAACTCAACACTAAGAAGAAAATCTGAGCAAAAGGTTTGAATAGATATTTCACCAAAGAAGACCTACAAATGCCCAATAAGCACATGAATAAATGCTCAGTCATTAGCGAAATGAAAATTAAAGCCACTTCACACCCACTAGAATGGCTATAATAAAAAAGAAAGAAAAGGTGACAAGAATATGGGGGAAATGGAGCCCTCGCGCATTGCTTGTAGCAGTGTAAAATGGTGCTGCTGCTTTGGAAAGTTTTTAAATAGCCTTATCATATGACCCAGAAATTTCACTTCTATGTATATAACCAGGAAAAATAAAAAGGTGCACACACAAAAACTTGTAAACAAATGTTCATAACAGCATATTCATAATAGCCCCAAAGTGGAAACAACCTGAATATCTTATCAACTGGTGAAAGGATAAACTGTGGTATATCTATGCAATGTAATATTATTCAATCATGAGAAGGTATAAATTACTGATACATGCTCAGCGTGGATAAACCTCAGAAACTTTATGCTAAGTAAAAGAAGCCAGATACAAAATACCATATGTTATATGGTTCCATTTATATGAAATTTGCAGAAAACTCAAATCTATACAGACAGAAAGTATATCTGTGTTACATGGGGCAGGAGGTAGAAATGGGGAATCACTGCAATGGGCATAGATTTTGGGGGGGACGATAAAAGCATTCTATAATTAGGTTGTGATGGTTGTACAACTTGGTAAATTAACTAAAAGCTACTAAATTATACATTTTTAATATACATTATTAACACATTAATTTTACTTTTTTTCGTATCTAATTTTATGTGAATTTTATGATTTAAATTATAACTCATTAGAGGTATTTTTAATTTTTATTTATTTTTTAAAAATATATCTTTATTGATTTCAGAGAGAGGAAAAGAGGGAGTGAGAGAGCTAGAAACATCAATGACGGGAGTCATTGATCGGCTGCCTCCTGCCCGCCCCCGACTGGGGATCAAGCCCGCAACCCGGGCACGTGCCTGACCGGGAATCAAGCCTGCCCTCCTGGATCCTAGGCCGATGCTCAGTACTGAGCCGTGCTGGCCAGGCTGCCTTTATTTCTTGGCTCTGCTGCTGGGCCCGGGCTCAGGGCTTTGCAGATGCCGCTTCTCCCCGGCTCTCACTCCCTACCCTCCTTTCAGTGCACACCAGGTTCACATTCATCATCGAGTGACTATTTAGACTCCATTTGTCTTCCTTGCAGACTAAAAGCGCCATGTGTCCAAAGCTGTCTTTTTTCTTCTCTGTTGTACACCCAGATCCAACAATGTGCCAGGACCCAGGGGCCTTCACGACTATTTGTTGGATTACTTTATTAATCCCCAGTGAATTCGCGATTGGCTGAGTCAGTCTGAATATCAGTCCCTGGCAATAAACGTAGACTGAAGGATGCAGCCCAGGTGCAGGCGGAGCGGTGTGAGCTCGAAGCCCCAGAAGTGGCCGCCCTCCTCCATTCTTCAAGGACCCCTCGGCCTCCAGGAATCAAGGCTGGGAGCCCTGAGGTCAGTGCCAGAAGAGACGAGTGCTACTCTCCTGGCTTTGTCGCCCTTTCAGAGCGTGTGCTCAGAGCGTCGTCTCTAGCTCCGAGCTCACCCTTCAGGAAGCCTTGCTGCCCAGGCGGATGCTCCCCCCGGCCCCGGCACAGGTTCCACGTGCCTCCTTCCCCTTCCGCCTCGTGTGCGGGACTGTGGGTGCCTTGCTGCAGCAGGTGCTTGAGTATGAAATTGCTCCAGAGGATGAGGTCCCCTCCTTCTGAACTTCTCCCCCAGTGACATCTATCCCAGGAGTCTCAGTTTGAAAACAGTGGCTGATAGTGGGCTTGCAAGGGTCCATGCCTGGAAACCAAGAGAAACGGTCGTCACTTTTTACATATGCAGTTTAGAGATTATTTTTCCTGCACTGGCTGCCTTTTGAGTCCTACGGGACTGTGAATGGGACTCACCTGTGCAGAGTCAGCTGGACAGTGCGGAAAGGCTGCGTCTGTGTGCCCGGCTGGGGTCATTGTTAGGGTTCATGGAGGCCAGGAGGGCAAAGTGTATGACCAGATGGTGAGGAGCCCTGATCATGCCTGTGCATGTGTGAAGCCTTTTCAGTGGGTCTATGAAAGCTTTTCACTTGTTCTTATATGGCATCTCGCTGCTCTATTAAATGAATACTGCGCTGCAGCGGTCATGAATGAATCTTGAATATCTAAACATGGCAACGGAACACGTTCTAGCACAGGGGCTTTTAGATTCAGTGCTGATTCAAAATGAAAAAAATATGATTGTAAAGGTGAAATTCTGTCTCAGTTACTTCTTGGGGGGGGGTGGGGAGGCTCTTTAGTTAAATTACAATTATAGCATTATTTTGAATAACTTGCTCCCTGAAGTCACCCCAGCTGGAAATCTCCCAGTACAGTGAAGTGCTCTTTCAGGTAAATTAAAAGAGATTTATTTTATTTATGTTAAAAAGTCTAACTGACCCGGCTGGCGTGGCTCAGCAGTTGAGCATCGACCTATGATCCAGGAGATGGCGGTTCAGTTTCCGGTCAGGGCACGTGCCTGGGTTGTGGGCTCGGTCCCCAGAAGGGGGACGTGCAGGAGGCAGCCGATCAATGACTCTCTCATCATTGATGTTTCTCTCTCCCTCTCCCTTCCTCTCTTTGAAATCAATAAAGATATATATATTTAAAAGTCTAATTATAGTAAAATACACATAACACGAAGTTGACCATATTAACCGTCTCTAAGTGCGCAGTTCGGCTGAGTTCAGCATAGTCACCCTGTTATGCAACAGACTCCACAAGTTTCCCGCCCTCCCAAAGGAAACCAGCCGTTAAGCAGAGCTCCCCATTCCCGGACGGCTGCCCTTCTGCTTTTGATGTCTATGAATTTGACTTTTCTAGATTGCGATTGCACTTTTTGAGGTGTAATTGACATAAAACATTATATTACTTTCAGGTAAACAACAAAAAGACTTAAAAATTGTATACATTATGAAATGATCACCACAATAAGGCTAATTACCATCTAGCACATTACAAAGTGATAAAATATTTTTTCTTATGATGAGAATGTTTAGGATTTACTCCCTCGGCGACTTTCAAACGCGCACTATGGTGTTATTGGCTGTGGTCCCTGTGCCGTACTCTACATCCCCAGGATTTACTCATAATTGGAAATTTGTACCTCTTGACTCTCTTCACCCAATTTGTCCACCCCCGGCCTCCCTGTCTTTTAGCAACAATAGTTCTGTTCTCTGTGTTCTCTCTTTTCAGATTCCACATGTAAGTAAAATCATACTGAATTTGTCTTTTCCGGTCTGACTTATTTCACTTAGCGTGATTCCCTCTAGGGGCATCCATGTTGTCACAAGTAGCAAGATTTCTTTTCTTTTAATGAACGAGCAGCATTCCATTGTGCGTGTCACGCCTTCTTCACCCACCGTCCACAGGTGGACGCTTTAGGTGGTCTCCGTACCATGGCTCTCGAAAGCAGTGCTGCAGTGAGCATACGGGCGCATGTATCTTGTTGAATTAGTGTTCTTGTTTTCTTTGGATAAACACCTACTAGTGGGGTTGATGGACCACGTGGTAGTTGTATTTTTAATTTTTTAAGGAACCTCGTCCACCCTGTTCCCCTTGGTGGCTACATCAGTTCACATCACCACCAACAGTGCGCGAGGCTCCCGTTTTCTCTGCATCTTTGCCAACGCTTGTTATTTTTTGTCTTTTTCTGTGGTGGCCAGTCTGACAGTTACGAGGTGATGTTTCGTTGTGGTTTTGATTTGCGTTTCCGTAATAACTGGTAATGCTGCGCATCTTCCGTGTGCCTGTTGTCTCTGTGCCATCTGTGGAAAAACGCCTGTTCAGACCCCCTGCCATGTTTTAATTGGACTGTTTTTATTCTGTCGAGTTGGGTGAGTTGTTCATATATTTTGGTTATTAGCCCCTTATCAGATATATGACTCGCGGCTATTTTTTCCCACTCGGTGGGCTGCCCTTTTGTTTTCTTGGTGGCTTCCTTTGCCGTGCAGAAGCTGTTCCGTTTGATGTGGTCCCATTTGCTTGTCTTTGCTCTTGCTGCCCATACTTTTGGACTCAGATCCAAAAAGTCACGGCCAAGACCAATGTCAAGGAGCTTGTCACCTGTTTCCTTTAGGAGTTTTATGGTTTTAGGTCTTACATTCAAGACCTTAATCCATTTTGAATTATTTTTTGTGTATGGTGTAGATAGTGGTCCAGTATTATTCATTCACATGTGGCTGTCCCGTTTTCCCAGCACCATTTATTGAAGAAATGTCCTTGCCCCAGTGTATATTCCTGGCTCCTTTGTCATAAATTAATTGATCCTATATGTGTGGGTTTATTTCTGAGCTCTCTAGTCTATTCCATTGATCTATGTGTCTGTTTTTATGCCAATACCATTCTGTTTTGATTCCTATAGCTTTGTAATATAGTTTGAAATATAATATATAAAAGTAGGAATGTTGTTTAGCCATAAAAACAAAGTAAATACTGCCATTTGGAACAATATGAATGGGCCTCAAAGACATTGTTAAGTGAAATAAGTCAGATAGAGAAAGTAAAATATTGTGTGCTCGTAATTTTATGTGGAATCTAAAAACCTTGAACTCATAGAAACAAGGAATATAATGGTGATTAGCAGGCTGAGGGGTGGGAGAAATGGGACAGTGTTGGTCAAGGGCTACAAACTTTCAGTTGTAAGATGAATAAGTTCTAGAGTTATAATGTCCAGCTTGGTGACTAGAGTTATCAATATGTATTTTATGTTCGAAAGTAGCTATGACCTGTCGGTCTCAGCTCAGTGGTGGTGCTGTAATGTTATCAGCTAGGAAAGCCCGAGTGCTTTGCCTGGGCCCGTACTCCTCTGGTGAGGCCTCACAGACATTTCCTTGACCAGAACCGATGTTATGGCGAAACCGGCCGCTGTGGTTCCTACTGTGATGGCAAGAGGCACCTAAGCAAAAGCCATCAGTGAGGTTTAAAGAACAGATTTATTCCTCACAGGTGCTGGAGGGTACACTGCATGCCAGAGTCAGGTTGCAGGGAGGGAGGGAGGGAGCACAGCCCTGGGCTCTGCCTTTATTGGGGTCGAAGGATGAGCTGACTGAGCTATTGTAGGTTCACCATTTACTGGCAAATTTAAAACACAACAGCGGGAATTAGGGCATGGGAAAGTAAAGTAGGGTTACCCATGTGGCCAGAACTCTAGGGTAGCCAGGGCTTTCTCATAAGGGAACTTCAAGGGGCAGCCTGGTTCCTTATCTGGTGGTTTTACTAGTAGTTGTGTCCTACAGGTAGCAGTTGGTTTGGATGTCTTTGAGATGGATGGCTCAGCAATCAGAAGCTCAACGTGGGGCACTTATACCTCAGTGTGGGAGGAGATCTTTAACATTCTCCCCATAGCAACAGAATGTGAATGACTTGAGGGGAAGAATGTATTAACTAATTTTATTGAAGTGAACGTTTTGCAGTATACATGTGAATGAAATTATCACATTGTACACCTTAAACTTACACAATGGTATATGTTAATTATATCTCAATAAAGCTGTAAAAAATAAAATAAATGACACCACTTGCTTTTCTGGGTCTCCAGCTTGGAGACTGTGGGACTTCTCAGGCTCCATTACTATGTGAGCCAATACCCATAATAAACAAATAAGCAAACAAACAAATAAATAAATAAAGCCCGGCCGGCGTGGCTCCGTGGTTGAGAATTGACCTATGAACCAGGAGGTCGCAGTTTGATTCCTGGTCAGGGCACATGCCCAGGTTGTGGGTTCGATCCCCTGTAGGGGGCATACAGGAGGTGGCCGATCAATGATCAATGACTCTCTCATCATTGATGTTTCTGTCTCTCTCTCCCTCTCCTTTCCTTTCTGCCTCTGAAATCAATAAAAATATATGTTTTTAGAAAAGATATAGATATAAAAAAACAAGGTTATCCTTTACTTTCTTGGCATCCTAGTAAAAGTCTCAATATCAAGAATATGAGGCTTTTATGTTTTCACAGTGTGACACATTGATCACTTTTCAAGACAACCAACTCTCCTCCACATGGATTAAGTGCTATATTTTGCCCTGATCTTTCTCTGTCTAAAGTGTCCTTGGTGGGTGACTGGATAAAGAGGGTGTGGTACATATATACTGTGGACACTACTCACCATAAGAAGAGATGAGATTCGGCCATTCGCGACACACGCGTGGATCTTGACCATATTATGCTAAGCGAAATAAGTCAGATAGAAAAAGGTAGGAACCACATGATTTCTCTCATATGTGGGATATAAATCTGAAACTCGTGGACACAAACAGCAGTCTAGTGGTTGTCAGAGGAAAGGGGGTGGGGTAGTAAGGGTAAGGGAGGCCAAACATATGGTGATGGGAGATGATTTGACTCTGGATGGTGGGCACACAATGCAACATACAGATCACGTGTCAGAGTAACGTGCACTTGGAACCTCTTTACCTTATTAACCAATTACATGAGGGGAAGCTGTCGCCCCAATAAATTTAATTAAAGAATAAAAGTCTCTTGCATGACGATTGATCGGGTTATCTCAGACTGCTCGTCGGCCCTCTTAATGGATGCACCTCCTGAATTGCAGGAATGTACTCAACAGGGAAGGCAGAGGGGGTTGAGGAGCATCAGGCCATGTGCGAGGCGGTGTGGCGTCGGGGCCAGTCCTTGCAGGATTCTAAGGTGTGAATTCTTTTAGAATAATGCGCAGCCCGTAGAGGCAGGCGGCCACATTCAGAGAGGGAAGGACGAACGCACTGGGTTCAAGGCACATTTTTCATTGTGTTGAATGAGAGTGAGACAGGAGAATCGGACAGGAGCAGGGCATGGAGCAGAATAAAGGTTCCCTGACTTGGGAGCTCCCTCCCAGGCATCCAGTTTAATCTCCCAACTTGCCTCAGCAGGTCCTGCTGCTCATATTCTGCACAACAGGTTCTTGAGAGAGGTCCTGAGAGAATGAACTTTCAGTGTTAGTGGATACGTTTTTAGGTTCGCAGTAAACAATGGGCGGGGTCTCTTCAAAATGAATGCCGAGCCCTGTAAGTCTGCCCCTCCTGGTCTTGTAACACGCCATGGCTTATGTCCAACGGGTGGAGTTCTCCCGTACTGGTTGAAGCTGTCACCAGCAGGCTGAGATTCGAAGGGCGGTGGCAATACCACCTCTCCGAGGCACTGATGGGACAGGAGCGCTCCCACAGCCCCATCTGTTTTGGACGTTCCACGTGCACCGCTTCGGGGGGCAACGCTGCCACCCCAGGCTGCTTCCAGAGGAGCAGAGCCCTGGTCCCCCCATTGGGTGGGCCTGACGGGAAGGACTCTAAGAATCGGTGTCACCTTGCACAGGGACTGGGGCACGGGACTCTGAAGTGACTGGCAGGGCCACAGGCCGGGACCCGGACCTTGCTGTCCATCGCGGGCCGATGGGCCCTGCTGCCTGACCGCCTGCGGGGCTGCTGTTCTTAGCCGCTGGCTTGCCTGTGCCCCAAGGTTTTCCTTACAGGCTGCTCCTTCATTTTCTAAATCAGCGATAGGATTGAGGGCACTGTCACTTAAAACCCAGGCTCCTGGCCTGAAAACCCATCAGTGAATCAGAGGACAGATATCCCCACGGCGCTGGTTAAAAATAGGAGTTACGGAAAAGGTGACAGAATGCGATGAATGTCAGGGAGGTGCAGTCACACTTGCTGTAAGCGGGGCCTCGGGAGGAGCCTGTTCTGCCCGGGAAGCTCTCCGGGGCCAGCGGCAGGGGCACCCGGAGCCCCGGCCCGTGGCCGCGCCTGTGTCCCGGGTTTTATAACGTGTATGTTACTGCTTGTTCTTGGGGTCCTTCTTGCCAAGGCCATTGGAAGGACTGTGTCACTCCAAAGGAAAATAAGAGCCACACACCTCACCCTGAATCCCAGAAGGCGGCTTTCCCCTCGCTCTCGCGGCAGGGCTTCGTGGGTGCCGACGTGTTCCTGCGTGTGTCTAGCTCCTGCCTTAGCAGTCAAGTGCGGCAGCTGGACTGGGCATATTTGAAAGGCAGAGCTTAATTTTTTTTTAACAAATGGTTTGTGTCTTTCCAATTCTAAAACAATACATTCTTGCCATATAAAATTTTTAAAAATATGCAAAGAAAGTAAACTAGCTTAAATCCAGCCACACACAGATAAAGTACTATTAATATTTTTGTGAATGTACTTTTAAATCACTATCTTTTTGTGGATTTAGAGACAGTTCTAACTTTTTTTGTTGCTATTGTTAAGGCTCAGGACCTATTTTTATGATAATATACAGTTACATTATCATGAGTAAAGGCCAACTCATTCCGTAAGCTCAGTACATCGTAACTTATTAATGATGACACCAGGTATATAGCGAGCCAAGGAAAATTTTGGCCAAAGCTAAAATGTATTCTTTTACCTTACTGAAAGACAAATGATTTCAAGTATATATACAGGAAGGCCCCCTCAAAAAAGTATACACACTTTTAATAGTTATAAGGGCAATGTTTATTAAAATGCAATTCACTTTCAAAATGTAATAGAATCAGCTGTTACATTTTTGGGGACACCATATATTTTGGGGACACATATAATTACATATATACACACATATATAATTACATATGTATATATGTGGTGCTTTAATTAACATGTTTCACATCCATCCTTATGCAGTCGTCCAATTATTTCCTTAGTATAGATTCCTAGAAGTGGGTTTTCTGGGTAAAAGATATATACATTTACTATTTTGATATTTCAATTACTAAATTTTCCCCTGGAAATGGACCAGTTTAGTCTCCCATGCACACCTTTGTCAGCATTTGGTATAAATCTTGATTATCAATCAAGCAAACAGTTTTATTTTATTCTTCTTATAATTGCTCATTTGTATAACTTTGAAAAATCACCTGTTCTTTACCCATTTTTATTGAGGTATTTCCTTTTTTTTTTATTTATAACTATTCTTTGCATATTAAAGGTACTAGCATTTTACCATGTGTTTACTTGTATATTTTCTCAGTTTATCTTTATTTTGAAATTACTTATTTTGTTTTATTTTATTTTTTCCATATGGAAGTGTTACAGTGTTAAGTGCTTCGGTGTTTTCCTTTATGACCTCTTGTACATAGAACTTGCCTAGGCCCAATTTTTTAAAAAAGCCACCTCTGTTTTTTCCTGATATTTTAGTATTTTCATTTTGTGTTATTCTGTTATAATTTTAATGTAAGAGAACCAACTCTATTTTTGCTTCCAGTTGGGATTTATCTGTTAGAGTCTTGGTTGGAGGGGTAGGAAAAGAGGCTACGAAGCAGGGCTGGGTCCCTCAGCCTGGCCCGCAGCATCCTCTCTGCTGGGAAGAGCAGGAGTGAGGGGAGCAGGGTGGCTTCGGGTGTGGACTTTCCCGGGACCTTGGCTGAAGCCAGAAGTAAAAGTGGACCCGTTTCCTTCAAGGGAGTGAGGGACGGGGTGATGTTGAGGCAGCTCCTGTGAGTCCCCCCTCCGTCAGAGGCGCCCCCTCAGCGGATGCCGTGACCACTGGGCCCCAGGGTCCGCGGCGCTCCCGCCGGTGTGACAGCGATGCCGGTGCCCGCAGTGCCCGCGGCGCCCGCGAGCAGCAGCCAGGGCTCCCGGCCCAGCGCCCCTTGAGGCCCGGTGCTGACCACGCCGTCCGGTGTCCCCTGCACCCACATGGCCTGGCGCATCGCTGGCACTCAGAAGGCCTTTGCTGGAACGGAAGGAAATGCCCTATGATGCTGATTTTGTTGGGCCCACAATGGAGACTAGTCACCACTAGGTGTCATGATGCATCAAACAAAACGTGGGCTCTTAGCTGAAAGTGATGCTCCTGCCGTATTCACTTTCAAGCCCGCCTTCGCTTTCCGCCAGGCGCGCTGGGCCTGCTGCACGTGGGCACGCGGCTGGGTGCCCGGAGCCCGGGCGGCAAGAAGGCCACAGTGGGAGCGAGGGGGGCGAAGGCCGGAGGACGCTCAGGACGGGCACCGAGCACGCCCCAGGAGTCCGCAGTGACTTCGCAGGGAGGTGGCTTCCAAAACTGTAATTGAAAAATAAAAAAGTATTTAAAGTAAAAAAAAAAAAAAAGAAAATAGGTCTTGACGCTTAGAGGTAAGAGTTCTATTCATTATTTGTAAAAGCACTTTCTCCTTGGGAACTCAGGGCAGAAGGGTGGCCGAAGCAGGCTGGGGTTCTCGCTGAGGACTGAGCTTTTCACCTTGTCAGGAAGCCGGGGCAGGGTGGCTTCCAGTTTCCCCTCCCCCGCCTGGACATCTGCTGCAGTTCAGAGTTTAAATTTCTGAGTTTTCATGCTATCACTAGGTCTGCACTGAAGTTCACCTTGTTGGGCCCTGACCTTTATTAGGAAGCCGTGGCAATCGGCTGGGTTGGAGGGAGGTGTGTGGCTGGGCCAGGGTCCTGGTCAGGGGCTGAAACCAGGTACCCTCCAGTGGGACTGACCCTGGGGCCTGGGGCCTGGGCCTGCCAGGGATGGGCACCATGGTGGATGCAAAGAAGCAGCTTGATGACTTTGAGGGCCTGGGCTCTGGCCTGAACCCCGAAGCAGATCTCCAGCCTCCCGAGGCAGCTCCTCCCCTGGGGCCCTGAGTGTCAGTGATGGGGTACAGCTCGAGCTCCTGGGGAGACCCCGGCGCCTTTCTTGCGTGGAAGCAGAGCCCTTTGGGTAGGAGGAAGCCTACTCCTGGTCCCTGCAGTAGAGCGTTGGCCAGAGCCACGTGCTCCTGGCTGGACTGTGCCTGGCAGGACACTCACCCAGGCTCAGTGGGAACCTTCCCAGGGACCGAGAGCTCGCCAAGACAGCCCATGCAAGTTGGTGCATGTGGTGTTTTTGTTTTGTTTTTCTAATTATAGTAAAATACACTTACCATAAAATTTACCATCTTTAAGCCATTTTTCAAGAGTACAGTTCTGTGGGATTAAGTACATTCACATTGCTGTGCAAACTTAACCACGTCATCTCCAGAACTTTTCTATCTCCCTAAATTGAAACTCTGCCCATTAAGCACCACCTCTGCATTCCCCCTCCCCAGCCCTGGCAACCACCATTCTGCTTTCTGCCTCCACGAATGTGACTAGCCTAGGCCGGGTTCCTCAGGCAAGTGCAATTATACAGCATTTGTCTTTCTGCGATTGGCTTATCTCAGCCTCTGTCCTCAAGGTTCATCCATTTGTAGCCTGTGTCAGAGTTCCCTTCCTTTGTAAGGCTGAATAA
This sequence comes from Miniopterus natalensis, assembly GCF_054644295.1. NCBI lineage: Eukaryota > Metazoa > Chordata > Mammalia > Chiroptera > Miniopteridae > Miniopterus > Miniopterus natalensis. The sequence goes on from NC_142093.1 coordinate 62,353,906, forward strand.
TATTCCATTGTATGTGGAGACCACATTTTATTCCTTCATCTGTCGATGGGAGTTTGTGCTGTTTCGCCCTCTGGCTGCTGCGAATAGTGCTGTTCTGAGCATGAGCACAGATGTCTGTTTGAGTCCTGCTTTTGACCCTTTGGGGTACACACCCAGACGTGGGGCTGCTGGATCAGATGCTAGTTCCATTTTCAATTTTTTGAGGAACCTCATGCTATTATTTTCCACAGCGGCTACAGCATTTCCCATTCCCACCCACACTGCACAAGAATTATAATTCCTTCACATCTTCGCCAACACGGGTCACTTCCAGTTGTCCGCGTGGTTCCTTTCATTGGGCTGAGATCCAGTGTCCTTCAGTGTCCTAGCACTGCTCCCAGTGCAAGCCCCGGGACTGCGGCTTACTCTGGTCTTCGCTCGGCTAGAAAGCCGCCCATGTATTCCTGGAACGTGCTCTACAAAGTCTGTGCTCTCTGGAAGGTCCCTCAGAACTGGGCACAAATCACCCAATGTAATCTGATCCCCACTGAGTGATGGAGGACCACAGCTTCCTTTGCCCTGGACACATGTTTTCTACAAAACTGCCCATGTGTTGCCAACAACTTGGCACGTGCTGGCCCGTAGGGAGCTGTATCAATGAAGACATCCAGCCTTTTCAACAGGAGCCCTGTTAGATCAGGCACCTTCCCAGACCTCCTGATACAGTGAGATTCCTTTTACTTTATTAAGCAATATTTGACACCTACAGAGGTGCAAATGTAACAAATATCACACTCATGTAAGTTATGAGGCATGGTAGTCAGATGAGTGCTCACGAACTTGCCATCAATGTAAGAACTAGGACATTACCGATAGACTTGAAACTCCCCTGTGCCCCTCCCCAATCCCGCCCCATCTCACCCCACGCAGGCCCCACTCTCTGCATATTAGTTTGTGCATTATTCTGCTCATATAAAAATAGCTTCACCATAGATTATGTACAGCTAAACAATATATCATGCCATTGTACTTGTTGCTAAGCTTTATGAATATGTTGTCTTTCGCAATTTCTTTTCCCACTCAACTTTGTTTCTAAGATCTAGCCATCTGGTTCCGTGTGGCTTGATTCACTCACTTTTCACTGCAGTGCACTATTCCTGCGTGCATTTCTACCACACTTTGTTTATTTATTTTTTATAGATGCGCATTTGGGTTACTTCCGGTTTGGGGCCATTGCCCACTGTGTTGCAGTCAGGTGTTCATTTATTTCTCCTCAGCTCCAAACCCACGTTTTCACTGTCCTACTTTGTGATACTGAAGTTGGACTATGAACATTTTTTCTTTTGTTAGGTTTGTCACTCGAAGTTTCTGGAAGGACACTGCAGAAGGAAAGGGCTTCTCTTCCTGGCTCTGGGTGCTTTCCTCCTGGGTCTGTGGCACGGCTGCTAGTGGTATGTGTGACGCTCAGGGAATCGCGCCTTTAACAAGCTTTGCTGACACCCTGAGGGAGCCGCCTGCTCACCAGCCTTGGCTGTGGCTGCAGAGCAGGATTGGCCCGGAAAACCTGTGCCTAGCCTCTCCCTGGGGCCTGAATCCCAGCCCAGCCCGCTCCTTCCTCGGAGCTGCCCCTTAGCCCTGTGGCATTCTTCAGAGCTCGCCTGTGCCTTCCCAGCAGTGAGCCCTTTGTTACGAGTTCATGCTGCGTTTTCCCTGTGCACAGTGCTAGTGTGATCTCTGTCTCCTGTCTGATGCAGTTTGTATCCAGGTCCTTTGGTGCCCCGTGGACCAGGCAGGGCTGATGGAGGTGGGCTGTGCTAGAGGCCGGTGCCACGGTCCCAGCATACATAGCGTCGGACTGGCTCATCTCGCTGTCTCTGTGTCACTGGAGCTGGTGGCTGCCCCCCCCCCCCCAGGCTGGTTTTCAGCTCCAACTCTCAAAAGGTGCGCACTTACTGTTTCCTTTTAAAGTCAGTCATTATTGCAAAAGCTAAATTATTCCTGTGATCATTTTTGAATTTCCAGCTTTATAAGGTGCCCTCACTGGAGCTAATACCAGGGGTTCCCAGCTTACCCGCCTTCGCTCACCTGGTCACAGGTGGCCCACCATGAGAGTTTGAGTTCTGGAAGCATCAGCAAGGGCGGCCCAGCCATGCTCGGGTTCTACCCACTTCCCGCCCAGGCAGGGAGAGGAGAGGATTCCCAAACAAACTGGCCGGGAAATCCAGGGAGACAAATGTCCTCTCGCTTTGCTGGGGATGATGGAGCACTAGGGTCACCAGCTGCTCTCAAAACCATCTTTTATCAAGAGTAGTTGTTCCTTGTAGCTTAAGCACATGGACATCTCACCTGGAGCTCAGCATCTTTAGAATTCTCTCCAGTGCCCAGGCTCTGATGCCTGACAGACCTGAATTTGCATCCCAACTCTGCCACTTTCACCTGAACCAGGTGCTTTACTCTCAGAGCCCTCAGTTCCCCAGAGCAGGGCTAATAAGAGGATGAACTTTCTAGCTAACTGTGAGCACACAAGACAATGAACAGAAAGTGCTGGGGAACCTGGCACTTGCTGGCATTGGCTTGGCTCCAGGGGGAGGGGGTAAGTGTTTCATGCCCCGTGTTCAGCACCAACAGAATTTGACCAGTTGGGAAATTCTGCCTATAAGGTACCTCCACTAATAAATTCCTTTTACATGAATATTTCCATCAGGAAAAAAGAAAGAAAAGCTTCTCAACTCAAGCACATGTTCAGATTTGTTAAAAGTAGGTAGTTGCCCACCCGGGCATGGCTAAGCAGTTGAGCTTCGGCCTAGGATCCAGGAGATCAGGGTTCGATTCCCAGTCAGGGCACATGCCCGGGTTGCGGGCTCGATCCCCAGCAGGGGGTGTGCAGGAGGCATGGGATCAATGACTCATCATTGATGTTTCTCTCTCTCTCTCTCTCTCTCCCTCTTCCTTCCTCTCTCTGAAATCAATAAAGATATATATATTTTTAAAAAGTAGGTAGTAAAGTCATCTCATTTTTCACTCAACTTTTGTAACAGAGGGGATTGTAACCCACCCCATGATTCTTTTGACACTGTTTCTATAAATGCTGACTCTGACTAATATGTAGCTTATAGATACACAGCATGTTTTATAGGAATCCTAGGAACTAACCTCAGAAGATGCAGACTCCGACCTTCAGTCATCCCAGTTCTGGGAGGTTTGCTGACCTTCAACCATAGAACCAGGATGACATAGAACCAGGGTGAAGAAGAACCAGGGTGACGTAGAAGCAGGGTGACGTAGAAGCAGGGTGACATAGAACCTGGGTGACGTGGAACCAGGCTGAGGAAGAACCAGGGTGACACACACCAGACCATCACTTGACCAGTTTCAAGATCCTTATCAGAATGGACTTCCCTGCCCTGAACGTAGATAACTTTCCAAACCCCTCCCTTGATTTATTTGTTCTGCTTTCCATCTCCCTCCTTATAAAAACCTCTGCCTGGACTGAGATGGGGAGATGGGCTTTTCAACAAGAGTGTCCCCCACCTCCCACCCCCCCGCCCGGCCGGGCGTGGCTCAGCAGTTGAGCGTTGAACTGGGATCCAGGTGATCAGGGTTGGATTCCCGGTCAGGGCACATGCCCGGGTTGCAGGCTCGATCAATGACTCTCTCATCATTGATGTCTCTGTCTCTCTCTCTCCCTCTCCTTTCCTCTCTCTGAAATCAATAAAGATATATTTAAAAAACAAACAAAAAAAACAAACAAAAAAAGAACAGGAGCCCCCCACCTTTCCAGGTTACTGGCACTTGAATAAACCTCTTTCCCTTTTCACCAGCATCTGTCTCATGAGTTTGGCTTTCTTGGAAGCAGGCAGCTGAACTTTGGTTCCAGTTACACTTTTCCGTATATTTATAGTATTTCTTAATAGAATAAATACAAAGTTATCTGCCTAAAACAAAAGAAAAATTAATCTGAAATTTGCCAGACCTTTTAATTTCTTTTTATGTTAAATTTCTTATGTTAAATTCAAGGAAACATTTTTATTTTTTAAGAGCTGTGTACTAAAATGCCACTTTATATAATTATTTCCAGAAATCTTTCCTTCTGAATACAGGTTTGGGAGCCTCTGGAATAATGTTCACAGACACACACAAAAATTTTTTAAGCTATTTCTAGGTGGTGGGTAATTTTAACTTTCTATCTTGAATTTTTCCATCTTTGAATAGTCTTCCAGAAATAAAGTTAAATTTAGTAAACACACAGAGATAAATAGAAATTAGAAGGCCTTCTTGGTGGAGGACCAGTGAGCTGGAGCAGCAGAGTTTGGGGTCTGTGGAATCCAGGTCAGTGGGAGGAAGGGGATGGGGTGTCTCAAGGCTGATAGGAGATGGACATGGCCAGGGGCAGAGTAAGGGTGGGGCATTGCCTCCTGGAGCCTGGCAATCTCCCAGCATGCGTTCCCGGGACCAGCTCAGAACTGCATCCCCCGCACTAACTGCCAATACCTGGGGGCGGGGCTATCATGCATGGAAGCAGCTTCCAGAGGGCACCCTCCCCGCGGGAGTCGCTCGTGCCTCCTCGGTGGGCAGGTTCTAATACAGCCACTCACCTGGTTGAAGAAGTTGGTGCTGGAGAGCCGGGAAGGCTCATCATCCATCTTTTCTTGGTGGTTCTTGATACACTGGGTCTTTTACACATGATTTCTTTGTTACTCGTTAGTCCCCCATGAACTTGAACTATTTACCAATGGTGTCCTGCACTCTAATGCCTTAATCACCCAACAGGCCTTCCAGGCTGATGCTACGTTTGGTGCAACATCACTGTAGCCCTATAAGTTACCCCGTTCTGCAGGAGAGGGAACTAATTTTCACAGAGATCAGGAATTACGTGGAGTTTAGCAGGAGCCAATGGAGAACACAGGTCACTTGACTTGACAAACTGGCAAAATGTTTCTTGTGTTGCATTTCATTTTTCAAACCTTTTCCTTTTTTTGTTATTTAAATTTTATTTTTCAAGTACAGTTGACATACAATATTATATGAATTTCAGGTGCTCAACATAGTCATTAGACATTTATATAACTTAAAACGTGGTCCCCCCCATAAGTCTAGTACCCACCGGACACCATACATAGTTATTACAATATTATTGAATATGTTCTCTATGCTATATTTTATTTTATTTTTTAGGTTTCTTAAGTTTCTTTTATTCTAAAACAGTTCCTCCTCCCCTCATCACCTTTCATCCCCTTTATTTTTATTGCTGACACTATTACAGAGGTCTCCATTTACCACTCTCCTTTTCCTCCTTCCACCCAGCTCCACTCCCTTCCCTCTGGCCATCACCACGCTGTTTTCTGTGCCCATGGGTTATACATATATGCTTTTGGCTAATCCCTTAACCTTCTTTCATCCAGTCCGCCCTCGCCCCTCCCATCTGACAGCTGTCAGTCTGTTCCATGCATCCATATCTCTGTTTGTATTTTGTTCATCAGTTTATTTTATTCATTAGATTCCATATACAAGTTAGATCATGTGACGTTTGTCTTTCTCTGACTGGCTAATTTCAGTTAGCATAATACTCTCCAGGCCATCAGTGCTGATGCAAAGAGTAAGAGTTTCTTCTTTTTCGCAGCTGCGTAGTATCCATGGTGTGAATGTCCCACAGCTTTTTATCCACTCACTTACTGATGGGTACGTGGGCTGTTGCCAGATCTTGGCTACTGTAAGTAACACTGCAGTGAACATATATTCTTTCAAATTGGTGTTTCTGGATTCTTAAGATATATTCCCAGAAGTGGCATCACTGGGTCAAATGGCAGTTCTGTTTTTAATTTTCTAAGGACCCTCCACACTGTTTTCCACAGTGGCCGCCCCAGTCTGCACCCCACCAGCAGTGCACCAGGCTCCCCTTTCCCCACACCCTCGCCAGCACTTGTTTGTTGACTTGTCGATGGAGCCATTCTGACAGGTGTGAGGTGACACCTCATTGTGGTTTAATTTGCATCTCTGATGATCAGCGATGTTGAGCATTTTCTCATGTGTCTCTTGGCATCTGTGTGTCCTCTTTGGAGAAGCGTCTGTTCCGGTCCTTTGCCCGTATTTTCATTGGGCTGCTTGTCTTCCTGGTGTTCTCCTCTTTAAACCTTTTCTTTGGTCTGTTCGCTTTGTTTGGAACATTCCTCTCCCATTGGTCCCCTAAAGTCTGCCGTTGGAAGCTCACCTCCTTTATGCCAGTCCCTCCCTGAATTAGGAACCCGATGAACCAGTCTGTGAATCTGCTTTCTGCCCCGTAACGTCTCAGAGCTTCCATCTACCCTGGTGGAAAATGGGGGTGACGAGCCTGCCTCCCAGCGGTAGGGGTGATGCCCCGTACAGGCGGCTCCGACCAGGCCCTGCTGGGAAGCCCCGGCAGCAGGAGCTCAACCCCAGTCCTGCACCGAGCAGGCGGAGGGAGCTCAGCGGGTGCTGACGCCAGGCCCCCTGGGCTCTCCCCCTGCCCCTCAGCAGCGAGTCACAAACGCGTGGGGTGGGGCGCCCCCCGCTCTCCCGGAGCCGGGTACCCTGGTCTCCACAGCAGGGGCGCTGCCAAGCCCTAGGTTTTGTTTCTGTCCTGTCTCCTAAGTGCACAGAGAAGCAGCAACCCTCAGAGTCCTCGTGGCTGGACTTGAAACAGAGGCCACAGTGAAACCCACTCAGGGGGCCGGGGCCCCCTTGTGCTGTTGGAGAGAATGCGCACGATGTGTCCACCAGCGTTAGCGTCCCTGTCACTGCCGTCTAAACGCTGGCAGTTCCAGCCCCGGTTGCTCCGCCAGTCCCCCTTCACCATGGCGGCACTCAGTGGCCGTGGGTGGCATGGGCGGACTTTGTGTCTCCTGACTGCCACAGTGACCTCTGAGGCCTGTTACCTCTGCAGGTGGGGGAGGGGGCGGCCACCTGTTTGTGCCCCCTGCCCCCCTAGGAGGAGGACCCAGGCTGAGGTGCACAGAGCTTAGAAGGTAATACAGGCCCATGAACTCCGGACAAAGGGTCTGGGGGATGCTCCTTTCAGCTTCACAGAGGCTCCTAAGTGACAGAAATGCTTCATGAGCAAGGAAAGATGGCCGACGGGAGGGTTCTGCCCACTCCCCTGGCATCTGGGAGGCACTGAGTGGAGGGCACTGGCCCCCTGGGCCTGCAGGAGCTCTACAGAGAAGGAGCACTGGGGGTGGGAGTCAGGGCTGCCCCACCAGCAAAGCGGGGTCTGGCTGAAGCCAAGAGCAGCTGAGAGCGCTTTGTCCGTTGGGCCAGCTGCTTAGGAAAAGTGTGAGGTGGGTTGGGGAGGGGCTTTCTGCCTCACAGACGGGAAGCTCTGGTCACACCGTGCTGGGGAACGGCGTGTGAGGACACAGACAGATGTGAGGGCCAGTGAGCTACCATGGCCAACGCTTCCCGCAGCTTTTTGTGTTTCTTTTAAAGTATATCTTCATTGATTTCAGAGAGAGGAAGGGAGAGGGAGAGGGAGAGAAACACCAATGATGACAGTGTCATTGATCAGCACACCCCAACTGGGGATAGAAACCTACAACCCGGGCATGTGCCCGGACCGGGAGTCAAACTGCAGTCTCCTGGATCCTAGGCTGACGCTCAACCATTGAGCCACACCCAGCTGGGCTTCCGGAGCTTTGCATGAGCTCCTGGACTCATAGGAATGAACACTGCAGGCCCTGAGGAAATCAGTGGAATAGTCTTCCCTCTAGCTATTGAGGATAGAGGCTCGGAGAGGTGCAGTGACTTGCCCAAGATCACACAGGGTTAGCCAGAAATCAGTTTCCTCGACCTCCCATCCAGTCCTTTCTGCGGCAGCACTGCCCTCCTCACCCCCCCCCACCTGCTTTCTCACCTCCTCCTGCTCCGTTGCCCCCATGGGTACTGATCTCAGAGCTCACACTTTCCAGCCTGGCGATGGAGGGCTGCAGAGATCAGGCGTTGGGTGTGGGAGCTGTGACCTCAGGTGCTGGGCAGGCAGTGGCCAAGTGGATGGCGGGACCTGTGTCCCCTGGGCAGCAGCTGGGTGGGTGACCATCCCAGGGGTCCTCAGAATCACAGACTCTATGCTGAGGGGCCCAGGAAGGCATTTTGTGCAAACTCCTTCTCAACATGTGACAAAAGGCCACCAGTTCCACAGCTCAGAGCATCCATGCTGGTTCCTGCAGCAAGGACAGGGATGGGAGGCGCACCCACACCAGAGCTCTCCCTGCAGGAAGCTGCTCATCGTGGCCTCGACTGTCTGCCAGGCTTCCAGGTGCCCACGGAAGCCTATCCAGGTGCTTCACAAATCAGCACACCCCAAACCTCTCCACGCCTTCCTCAGGAGCCGCCACAGCCTCGCAGTGACCCACGGAGCCGGAGCCTCCCATCACCCCGGCCCACGGGTCTGCTTGGCTCCTCTCATGCCCACACCTCGAATTCATTCAGAGCCACCCCCTGCTCCCCGGCTCACGGCCACTCCCTTACCTGCTTTCCTCGTCCTGTTCACCCCTTGCAAGGGACGCTCCGCAGGTCAGAGTGGCTGGTCTAAAATACAAGCCTCATGACACCACTGTCGCCCTGCAGTGCTTCTGCCCCGGGCTCCGCAGCCCAGCCCACCCCAGATGGCCTCGCTCACTGTTGTACACCGTGTGTGGTGCTCGCGGGTCGTTTCTCTGTCCCGTCCCCGGCAGGGAAGACCTGGAGGCAGAGGCCGGTCCTTCTCTTCCTTCCTCCCGGCACAGAGCAGGTGCCCAACAGCGTCACCCAGAGAAATGATGGAGCCGGAGAGTGTGAGTACCTGAGGGAGCCCATCTGGGGGGATCCAAGCCGGGGTTGGGGACTGGGACAGCACATGAGGCCAGGGGACTTCCATGGTGTCCCATGGTCTTCTTAGGTCATTTACTGTGGGATCCGTGTGTCTCCCTCTCGGCATCCTCCCTGGCAGAGCAGGCTATCTGGCTGCACAAAATGTCAGGCACACTTTTTTCTTGGGCACATAGAGGAAGGAAGGAAGGAAGGAAGGAAGGAAGGAAGGAAGGAAGGAAGGAAGGAAGGAAGGAAGGAAGGAAGGAAGGAAGGAGGGAGGGAGGGAGGGAGGGAGGGAGGGAGGGAGGGAGGGAGGGAGGGAGGGAGGGAGGGAGGGGAGCTTTGGAGAATCCAAAGGGCTAGTTCTTGGTGCAAAGGATGAAACCTGAATCTGCTCCGACTCACCTACAAGCTTCCAAGGGATGAGAATGATTTCATTATGCCTTTTGCTGTCTGAAGCCCCTCAGGGTGGAGTCCTTTCTGGGGCCCTCTCTGACTGCATCCTCCGGACCCTCTCTCGAGGTCCCAGCAGCTGGCACTGCCAAGCCCAGAATGTGCAGTGCACCCAGCATGGACCTTGCATTTAGCCCACGTCAGGTCCCCTTCTTTAGTACTCACATGACAAGTGGGTGAAGTCCCGGTCATGGTCTAAGGACACATGCAAGCTCTTGTTAGAACAAGAGGCTGCTCTGGAGATAATCCCATCACCCCTTCACTCAGCTTAGGGAAAAAGCTACTCAAAGCTCATTTGCCCTGAAACAAAGGTGTCTCCTAACAGACAGAGCTGAGAATCTGATGGCCCTGGACTTGGTGCCAGACTCACCACCCAGGAGGGGCTGGCCTCAGCAAGTCCTCCGAGATAGATGCAGATGAGCACATCACCTCATGAGCGTTGATCGGGCCTTCCAGGCCATGGAGCCAACGGACACCGTGTCCAGTCAGGAGGGAATTTAACTGAACAGTTGGCATTGCGCTGACCCAAAACTTAGGACCTGGCCAGAGATGTAAGGTTCACAGGTGAGGGAACCACACACTTTCTGAGAACTTCATTCCAAAGTAAGCCAGTGGACTAAGCTGTGGGTGAGGCTGCTTTCTTTGTTTTGCATTAACCCATGTGAATGAACATTGAGATCTCAAGATGCATTATAAACCCTACCCCGAGCCCTGCGCACCTCATGGTAACCGAGCGGGACCCTAACCCTCAGATCCAGGGATGCTTGTTCTTGTTGAAGCTTCATCACATGATATGGAATCTACTTTGGTCTCACTTACTCATCTGCATAAATGTTCTCTGATATCTGAGGACAAGGTCACCTGAATCCACTGCCATAGTCCTCTGCTAACATTTTCAAGGAGAGAGGCCAGGGTCATTGAGGCCAGTTTTCTCTGAAAGTTGCCATCTGGAGTTATTTAGATGAAATCTTTTTTTTCTTTAATTCTCACCCAAGAATATATGTTCACTGATTTTAGAGAGAGGGGAAGGAGGAATGTGAGAGAGAGAAACATTGATTGGTAGCCTCCTGTATGTGCCCCCACAGGGAATAAAACCATCACCTGCATATAGCATGTGCCTTGGCCAGGAATTGACCCCACAGCCTTTCAGTGTATGGGCCTGCACTCTAACCACTGAGCGACGCTGGCCAGGACCGGATGAAATAATTTTCTAACATGAAAGTCCTCGCCTTCAGAAATTGAAATCCTGATAAGCCATTCACTTGATTATGTGACTTTCCACGTTAGGTGACATGCCAACCTGTTGTAGTTGGGTCCACCCAAGTTAGATAAATTGAATCGAGAATGGGAGTGATATGGTGCCTCGCTGGAAAATCAGGGTGCTGTGGCCCAAAGAAGGTGGAAGGGATGCTGGCCAGGCCCCCACTGGAGTGAGATTCACCCACTGTCCTTGCCTGCAGCCCCCCCTCCAAAACCCCCAGGCAGATGCTGTTATGCCAGGCCCTGAGGACACAAGCTTTTCCTCTCACTCACGTATTCAGCAGTCACTCATTGCAAACTGACGCGAGAGATCCTGGGCTAAAGATGCCAAGAATGCAAAATAAGCAAGAGGTCGTCCTGGTTCGTCAAGATCTGAGCTCTTTGCATGACTCACACACTCCCATTCATGTCATGAGCCATGAGCCACGGGCACAATGATGGCTCCTTCTTGCTGTAATTCCCTCATTTTCTCTTCTAGCAAAGAGAGATGAAGAAAACTGTCCCTTAGGCAGGAGGCTGCTGATGTTCACCGTCCCGAGACGAACTGTCCTGCGACTCACGGGAAGGCAGCTGCAGTGATGGCGCACACTGTGGTCACAGTACCTGTGACGGGTGGCTGCACAGAGCACCTGCGGGCTCACCCAGTGCCCTGGTCTCTGTATCCAGGGCTGCACCTGCCCCGCCAGCGGGGGACCAGCCACGATCACAGGGTGGGGAAAACGGGGCGAGTGTTTGCTGGGCCACCGTGGGAGTTTCCCTGACTCCTTCAGTTTTTAGTTCCTTTCATGCCAAGCTTCCAAAAAGGATTAGTTTTTTTCTTCCAATGATTTATTCATGCTCTTTGAACTTCAAGATGGAAAAATCAAAGTCAGAACCTGTGTTTCCCAGGAGCTCCTGACCTACTTTTGGAGAAACCAGATCCTGTTGACAGGGAGCTGCTTTCTAGGTTTCACTCAGCACCTGTCGGGGTGCCCTGGAAGCTGGCACTGGGGCCGCTGAAACCAGTGAGCAACCACATCCAACCTACTCGTTGTGGGTGGTACCCACACAGTGTCCACATCAGCACTGCAGGTCTCCATGGCACCTGCCAGGCCACTGTCCTCCCAGCCCTGCTCCCACGCCTCCCGGGACCTGCACCTCTCACGGCCTGGGGCGGGGAACACGGGAGGAGCTCCTTGTGTGGAAAGGGGGCCCAGTGTCCCCTCCCTCTTGTTCTCTTGGAACTCCGTCCTGGCAACTGGGCTCCTGTCCTTCACCTGCCAACTGGGTAATGGGTCTTTGTGCTCGAACCCCTGCTTGGACAGCCTTTCTCTTCCCCCAGACGCCCCCATCCCCTGCTGTTGTCTACCTCCTGCCCCAGGCCCCAGGAGCTGGAGGCCCTCTCCAGTGCCTCTGCATTCGGGGTCTTGCCCTTCACCCCAGGGGCACACCGAAGCCCCGGTGAGCCTGTTCTCAGATGCCTGTGGGCACATCTCTATTCTTACCTCTCCTCCTTCTGTTCTAAGGCCAAAGCCAGTAGCCAGACCTCCTTCCTGCCTATTGTACCTTCAGTGTACTTTGTAATCCCTCTGCGTCTCTCTCCTGGAGAGAAAAATTAATTTTCACATGTTGTGATTTCCTTTGATAAAATTGAGTGTTCATGTCACACACACACACACACACACACAATTTGGAGTCAGACAATAAACTGACCAGAAAGTTTCATACTTGCTCAGGACTCAGCTCTAATAGCTACCTGGCCATAGGTGGGAATTTGCCTCCCTTCGTGCTCAGAGAGAGTTAAATTGTTGCCCTGAGTTAGGGCACATTCTGCCTTCCAGAAACTTCTGGGCACTGGGCTCCTTCGTATGAGATAGAGCTGCCAGGACTATGGCGTGAGGGGTTGTACACACTTTCGGATGCACCCCTCGTGGGGTCCGTGAGCTCGTAGCATGTGCTCCCGGAATGCTGAACATCACTATTGTTTTTCCCAAGGTAGACAGCCCCTGGCCCAGAGGGCGCTGGGGAGAGACTCAGACCGGTGGACACCCCCATGTGCTGCGCCTCCCTGTGGACTGTACGTTGAAGGCGAGGCTTCCCTCTTTGGTCTTTTCATATCTGACTCTGGCTTGGTCCACAGCGGTGGGAGCTGTAGAGGGCTGCAGGGAGCCCTCTCACCTGGCTGCCCCGGCACACGACTCCCCCATAGTCAGTGGGGCCTAACTGCCCTAGGGTGGGAGAGACCCAGTTCAAGTCCCAGTCCATCCCTGTGCGGCTTCGTATTCCAAGTTCCACGTCCCATCTTTGAAATGGTGACACAGCACTGGCCTTATTGATTCACTGGGGCAAATAAATGACTGGCGACATGGGCTGCAACTAATTCCAGCTCAACACATGACAGCTGTGCTTCAGGGCTAGTAGGTGAGTTTGCCCCACTTGTGCCGGTCCTTGTGTCTGTAACATCTCTGTAAAGCTCCTTGCTGAGTGGAAAACAAAGGAAAGTCCTTGAGAAAAACCAATATCGGAAAGAAAGTCATGGAATTATTTCCGGGAGTTTCAAATAGCCCCACTCCCAGGAGTTTTCTGCATTTGTACAAATAAGCTCACTGGTGTCCACACCAAAGGGCCGCTGCATCTCACCCTCCCACTCACGTCTGCTCTTGGCTGCCTTTCAGTCTGTATTGCCCGTGTCCTGTAGGACTGGAGGCTCCTTGAGAACAGGTCCCGTTCAAACAGAGCATCCCATGTGTCACCTCTGTGCCTTGATCTTCTCTCTGGTGATGACCTACGTCTTCTCCACGTGCACAGTGTGGCCAAGCGATGCTGGGAGTGAAGGTGCCTGATTATTGGTCAAAGCCATGTAGCTCAAGCTTGCATGGGGATCCTTCCAGGACCCTGACTAGCCTCCTGCCCCTGTTAGTCACTGTCATCATCAACATCATCATCACCACCACCATGTGTATCAACTACCAGTGGAGCAACCATATCACTTGTCACTCAAACTGGGACACTTGTGAATGTGAAAGTGGGTGCTCCAGGACAATGGGTGGGCCTGCCTGGGACTGTCACCCTGCTTATTGAGCAAACACTATGTGGAACACTCCATCCTGAGCACTTTGCCTACCTGATCCCTAATCCATCAAAAGCTCTGTTAGGTAAGTCTGCCTCTTCCCACTGTGTGGATCAGAATACTGAGGCCTGAGGGAGAGGACCTAGGCAAGGCTGTATCACCTGTGAGGGGCAGAACTAGGCTGTCTGCACCCAGGGCCTGGGCCTGGAACCACCTGCTGACCTGCTTTCTGCCCATTAGTCCTTCACTCGGGCACATCACACACGGTGGAGTGGCCACAGTGCACAGGCTAGGTCCAGAGGCTGTAAGGGTGGTGCAAGATTCTGGCGTCCCTCGTCAGGGTGGACCTGGTCAGCTCTCAGTGCCCCTCCTTATCTGGCTGTCCAGGGACCTCTGCAGCTAACTCACAGTGCAGGTGTGCTGGGGGGAGCTCTGGACTTGGGCTGTGGGATGTGATTGTGGTGTGGCAGCCCTCCTGTCCCCTCAGGTTAGGCCCAGGAGCTGTCCGCCCTGACTCGGTTCCACGGCTCGGGCGTAGGAGGTCCTTGTCAATGTTCCAGCCAGGGGAGTGGAAATAGCTCAGGCATCTCTCATTCTTGTTCAAAGCCAGGATCCTCGCAGTTGACCACAGTGGCCCTCTGTGGGTGCGGCATGTCCATTAGCATCGGCTGACAGCAGGGACCACTACACGGTGAAGCTGCAGGATCTCCATGCACTTAGACAAAAAGGCCCCTGGCAGCTCCACGGCTCTGCAGTCCTGCTGTTCCTCTGCACAACCTGCCCCCCGCTCCCCTCAGCGTGCAGTTCTGCCCCTCTCCTCCCGTAACCAGGCAGCCAGGGGAGCGGGCAGGCCTGAGCCACGGCTGTAGGGACCGTGAGCAAGGGTGGTCATGAACCCCAGGGTTTTCTGGAAATGCACGTACCCAAAGTGTCAACATCAGAGCAGGCAATCAGGAAAAAGGCTCAAAGAAATTCCTCATCGAGTTTAGAAGAGGGGTGGTGCATGGGTTTCCCTCGTATGCTGTTCCAGGTAAGGAAGGTCACCCGCCCGGCAATCGTGAGTCTGCCCCTGTCCTCCCAGCACAAGTTCCTAATCACTCTTCCTGGGAAGTTTCTGCGTTGGGGACACTATTTCAGTCATCATAAAGCTCTTGTAACCAAGGACACAATCCAAAAGACAAGTGCTCTTCAATTTCTTATTCCCAGTCAATTGGGGATTGTCTGGGCAATGGTGCAGAGCCCCAGCCGGACCCCAGAAACCCCACATCACAGCCACCTCACTGAGCCCGGCGCTGAAACGCGCTAGGACTTCTCCATGTGCTCCTCCTGCCTAGGTGTGTGGTGGTGCTTCATTGCTGTTTTCATCTCCGGTGCTGTTAGCCGGCACGTGTGCCCTGCTGCTCCCTGCCTGGCACCCCCTGACTCCTTTGCACTATTAACACACTGAGCGCCCGCGCCGCCTCGGCGAGTGGCGCTTCAGGCACAGAGACGCAAACATGCAGCGGCTCTAACCGGACTGAAGCCTCCTGCTCCCCCGTGGGCGGTCTGCTCCCAAGGGGTCAGGCAGCGGGCCAGGCCGACGGCCACTCTGCCTCGCCTGCGTGTGCCTTCCAGGGTGGCTGCTGCCCCGGCCATCAGAAGCAGAGGACTAGCGCGCGGGGCAGACGCTGCTCTGCTAGGGCCCACCCTGGGAGAAGGCGAAGGCGCATGCTGCGAGGGAGCTGGCAATCCCGGAGTAGCTGCCGGGCCACAGCTCTACCTACAGAGACGGGAGAACGGTTAAGGACTTCCCCACGGAGGGTCCTGTCCTAGTGACGTTTTGCACGCAGGGACACTCGGGCGCAGGTGATTAGGAAACTCCTCCAAGAGCAGTGTGCACTGGGATTCACGCCCAGGCCGTCTGGCTTTAACTCCATGCTTTCAGTCACTATGCTATATTGGATTTATAATACAATATGAATTTTAAAGAGAATACAGATCTCAAAGTTGACCACCTCCTATATTCTTCTAGCCCAAAGCATCAAAGCCATTCATTCGTCAGGAAACATCTGTCATTGGGTTGGAGAGCCACATGTCACCCATCCGTGTGACTGTGGAGTGAGAGCCAGCATGCAGCTGAGGAGCTGGCAGGGAGTGGACAGCCAGGGGCCTCCTGCAAGATGGCCAGTGGGCAAGACCTGCTGCTTGAGGGCTGGAGGGGACCTGCTGCCGACGCTTTGCAGGGAGCATTGCCGCGTTCCCCCTCAGCTCTAAGAGCGGTGCCCCGTCCTGCTGCTTTAAGAGACTCGACTGCTACAGCAGGAATTGTTGAGGGTGGGAAGGAACTGACAGCACCCCCGAGCTACACAGTTAACACTTCTTCAGCAAAGCAAGGGCCTGGGAGGCATCTGCTCTCCTTGGAGGAACTGGAGAGGCTCTGTGTCTTAATGAGCCCACCGCTACACTCACCCGCTGCCTCTCATCGTGGCCTCGTTTTACATTTCTCTTTCCCTTTGCACAGCATCATTAACCGGAGATGGAGAAGTTGGGAAGTTGGAAAAAGAAAACCACATGTGACATTTGTTGTCAATTTACAGTTATAAAGGCATGTCCCCTGTGCTCCCTGGAGGTGGTCAGATCTTATTAGGCCCGGAAGGGGGTGGAAAGGCCAGCAGAGATTTGGAGGCAGGCAGAGGTCACCGGGTGCAGTGTGGCAGTGGCAGTTCTGCCCATCCTAACTCCAGCCCCTCCACCCAGAACACACTGCCCAACGCATCTGGACTGACCACGGTTTTCTTGTCAATCAGACCATTGTCCCTGCTAAGGGTTGGCAGGGCCAGCGCAATGGATCACCTAGGTTACTTTAAGAAACATCTGGTCCAGTGATTTATAACTGTTAGGAGTTAAGAAACACTATTGCCCAAAACCAAGCACTTCCATACTCACATCCCTAGGCAGTCTCACATACACTTTTAGGGTTCCAGGCATCTTGAAACCCACCCATGAGTATCCTATGTAAGAACAAAAACTCCACTTAGTTTGTTAATCGCACCTATGAAAAGGGATCAGCTCAATTTTTTATCAGAGAGAAATTAAACCTATCAGGGAAAATCCATGGGATGGAATATTATGCAACAATTCCAAAGTAAGAGAGAGATATTATGCACAGCAATATGAGAAAATCCCCAAGACAGTCAAGTTTGAAAAGTATAAAATACACTAAAAAATTTATTTAATTAGAATATATATGTTGAAAATGTGCTGGGGCTGTAGCAATGAGCAAAACAGAAATCCCTCTCTGGAGTTCATGCCACTGGGGCCGTGGTGGGAAAAGGGACTGAGAGATACCAGAAGAATACAAACTAAAGGGTTGGGGACTGGGTTGAAGGAAGAGGTAAAGAGAAGTTCCTCTGCACACGTCTATATCAGACATCTGTGTGCTACTCAAGTAATTAAAAAAAATTAATTAACTAAAAAGAGCAGAACTATCTCCAGCAGAGAGGGCCTCCCGCTGGGCCTCCTGGGGGGCGCAGGTGCCCAGCCTGGCTCTCCCTCGCTCTGCCGAAGGTTCCATCCATCACGGGCCCTCCCCTTCCCGGGACGGGGCCTGACGCGTTCCAGAGCTTTTAGCTCAGCCCATCTGAATCCTCTCAGGCTTCCTCCGGGGCGGCTGTCTTCTTCCAAACCAGGAATCGCACGTGGGAGACGTAATCCCACAATGGGCTGCACGTCTCCACAAAGGCACAAATGATACGCGATGCTGTGACATTCGAAACAAACTGCCACATTGCTTTGGTTTTGTCTGTGACTGTTGTTTTATCAATGAGCTTTCTTCTAAGCAGTTTTGTGCTCTGTTTGGTGCAGATGATTGAAAACTTTCTTCCATCCAGACATCCCAACCCTCTGAGGCAAAACAAATACAACAGACACACACACTTTTGTTTCATTCAAATTTGAAAGTGGGCGAAGCAGAGCTAATGTGGACATGCATGAGAGATGAGAGAACACAGAGCTGTAAGCTAGAAAAAAATAAATAATTTGTCACATCGCTCATGATAAATGATGTTGGTGCAGTTAAGCAGAGCCAGCCTGGAGGCCCTGAACACCTCCGTCATGTGTTTATCTGCAGGCAGGACTGTTACCCTCCTGTTTCCTGTTACAGAACCTAAACATCACAGGCCCGCGAGGAGGGGCCCTCTGCCAGGGTGCTGAGTCATGCCAAGCTGTGCTGCAGGAAAGTAGGTCAGTGGGTCCCACGCAAACTGAGCAGAAAGGACGTTCGTCCAGCCCCCGTGAGGCCCAGTGCTTCCCAGCCTGGGCAGCACTGATGGAAACCCTGAGGAAGGAGGCCGGATGTCAGCAGCCCCCCAGGCAGCAGGAAAGGCTGGGCAATGAGAGGAAAGCGGGGCTTAGGAGGAGACGCCGGCAGCGCAGAAGGCCGAGCCTGGAGGGCCGGGGCTGCGGGGCTGTGGGCGGCGGTGGCCCAGGAGGGAGGTGCCCATGCGTGTTTGTGCCCTTACTGCACAGACCCCGCGCGGCCCAACTTACCCAGGAACGAGCAGGTTTAACGCGGCCTTTCGGGGCTGAAGGGAGGCAGGGTTGTCCAGTGCCACTCCCCACCCAGAGCAGAAATTCCCTCTCCAGGACCCCCACAGAGGGTTTGAACCTCCAGCTCCACCCAAACTCGAGGATGGGTGTGCAGAGGGGTGTGGATTCCATTGCCGTCGGTCATGCTGGAGGTGGGTCCTCCGGGGCCTGCCCACCCCTGGAGTGCGTGGGGCTGAGCTGCTGGACCAAGCGGAGCCCCTGCCTTTTCCCGTTGCATGGGCGAGCCTCCCATGCCTGTGGCTTCGCGCACGGCCTGGGAAAAGCCAAGCAGGGGTGACTGCACACCCCGGTACAAGCCTGCGGCAGGGGCTCAAGGCCACTGAGGTGACACTGATATGTGTTCCCCAGCCCCCAATGGTCACCTGCTGGTTCTGCTTCTGCGCTTGGAGCTACACCCAACAGCCCTGAGTCCCTGTCGTGTGCCACTCACTCGGCTTCCCTCTGCCAGGCCCAGCCCGCTTTCTCCTGTAGGGCAGGCTTCACCGTCCTGGTCACCCTTGGTTAGGCTGTGCCTCCTTTCCGTTCCCTAAGCGTGGCCTGCACGTGGGCAGGCAGGGAAGCACTACCCTTATCCATCTGTACTTGACCCACCCTGGGGGCAGCATTTTTTATTTTTTAAAGCCAACTGGAAGCATTTAAAGCTCCAGAATGGCTTTGGACGGAAACAACGTAAGCAGTTATGGTGATTTTCCAGGACAGGCTGAGAAAGACTGGCAGGTTCCTGGCCCAGAGAGCTGTGGCTTAGAGGTGGAGGGTGGTCTCCAGGGTGCCGACCAGCAGAGGGACAGAGGCCATCAGGGGCAGGAGGACCCAGCTGACCTGTGTCAGGCAGCAGCCCTTGACCTCTACTCAGGTGCTCCTCAGGGCTGCTTTTTGATCAGGAGCAGTCTCCACCCCTGAGAGCTGCTTTCTCTAAACCAGGAACCCCCTTTACTCCTGGGAAAATACCCCAGGTCTGGAGCATGTGCTCCCCATGTTAGCCCCTGTGGCAGGGTGGGGCCCGGGCTCTCCTCCTGCACGCTCCTGACTCAGGACACAGCCCGAGGCCCCTGCTCCAAGCCCGCCGGGCCCATCATCACGGCCGGGGCATCGGCGAGGAAGCAGGCGCTGTCCGCAGAGCCACCGCGCTTACTCCCCACGCTCTGGCCTCTGTTTCCTCAGCAGGTGAGCTCACAGGTTCCCTTGGTAATGACCCTTTTTCCTACACTCACGTACACAGCTCCTGCCCTTTTCTGGATTTCAAGTGACCAAACTCAAGCTGAAATTTCCTCACAACTGTTTACCTGCAGTTACTGCCCATGGTCTCCACGGACGGGGGGCTTCACGGAGGCCTCAGACCCGCCACCAGGCTTCCTGTGCACTGCTATTAGTCAAGGAAGTAAATAAATGGCACACTTTTCCACTCTGTTATTATTCCTTCTGGAAAAAACTCTTTATTACTCAGTTTAGTCAAAATTTACTGCTTCAAGCTGGTGATTCTAAAAGTTTTCCCTCAGAATTTAAGCTATGACTGATCCTCTATCCCCGGACAGTCCTCTGGGCAAAAGATGACTCCGAATCAGGTGGCCACTAGAGCTGACACACCCAGCTCTGCGGGGCCCAGGGCCCGGGGCAGAGCCGCTGGGACTGACAGGGCTTGGCCACAGGGCAGTGAGCTCACGGAAGGCACCCCTGCGCCACAGCACCCACACAGCTGACTCGGAGAGGGAGGAAAAAGCTGTGAGCTGCAAGGTGCCATCTGCCTCCCCGACACCCCTCCCCAGGAAATGAGGGACCCTTCCTTGAGATAAGATAAGAAACAGTGACTGCACTGACCCTGTTCTCACGCCCAGAGTGGTTAGCTACCAGCAAGCTGGGCGTGCCTGTGCTTGAAGGGGGGGGGGGGGGTCCTCAGCAGGTCTCTGGGACCTCATCTGTACTGGGAACCAGGGCGAGGGACCCCACAGGAGAGCCCTCCCAGAACACGACTCCTGCGGCTTTGCGCACAGACGAAAGGAGGTGAGCAGGGTACCCCGCCGCCCTGGAACCTATCTGCACAGGAGCCTGTCACAGCCACTGGGCTGAGGGCAGCTCAAGAATAGGACTGAGGTTTTGGTCAACCTTTTTTCCAAGCAGCTAAATAATAACAGCCAACATTTATAAAGCATCTGCTACACGCCAGGTTCTGTGCTGAGAAGGACACATGCATTACCTATCATTCCCCGCCCCGTTCTGAGTTGCTGATGGCGTTTCCTGATTCTGATGATAGGAGCCTGGCCCAGGATCACTTACTGGTAGGCGGTGAAGCTGGGATTCAGATTAGATGGGCTGATCTGCTGAGCCACTGCTAACCTTCACAGCCCACAGTTCCCCGGAAGCCCTTGCCTCTCCGAACCCACCAATCTACGGCTAGGAAGCCATCTCTCCCAAGGTCCTAAGGCGTCATACCTGTGCTCACTGACACTCAGACCCAATCCAGTCGTTTTCTAAGCATTGGCACAGAGACCCTCCATGTGACCTTAGCTTCCTGAGAGTGGGAACCACTGTTCATTCGTCTCTACTGCCCTAGAGATCCCAGATCAGCGCCCTGTATACAGAAAATGCTCAACACTTGTTTAATTGAATTGAACGTAATCATTTCTCATCTAGGGTTATAGACAGGCCCGATATAGGGCCCTTTGAGACGAAACAACAGTGATTATTTATTGAATTGTAACCACAGTGGGCTTGGTAATAGGCTAAAAGATGATCACCAGAAAGAAACATATTCCTCTCAGAAGCTGGACTGCGAATGTGAGTCATAGTCAATGATTTTTCAAGTACACATGTAAGTGGCTCTTTGATGGTTGCTATGAGAACCATTACTCAGGCCCTGCTGTGTCTCAGTCATGCATGTGGCGTGCATGTGTGACGAATGCAGAGCCTGCACTGAGTGCACAGCCAACGGTCCTCACATGTAAGATTGCCCTTGGAAACAGCAACTACCAAATAACTGAAACTTTTCAAAAAATCTGTTGATAAAGATCCTGCTAAGCTTTTGTGTCTACTTCATCAGGTGATGACATCAATCGAAAGGGAATTCTCAGGCTTCATTGAAAATCTACTGTGTGAAGGGCTCTGTGCTAAGTGCAGGAGAAAGAAAAAGCCAAAGCAGATATCTTGACCTTGAGAAAATTTTAGTCCTGTTGAGACCCTGAGCCAGGAAACAGACCCCTTGTAAACTTTGGCCAGTTTCTCCAATTTCTCAAAACCAGTGTACTGACAGTGAAACAGTCGTTGGCTTAATCAGATCCCCCCCACCACCACTTTTTGTATTCGTGTGTTAGAAATTATACAGTTTTCTCACCTGCGTGGCTTCATGTATGTGCCACACAGTCAAGACGTGGATCAGTTTCAGCATCCCAAGGGTCCCTCACGCTGTCCTTGGTAATCACGCCCTTCTCCACGCTCAACCCCCATCCTCAGTCCCAGGCAGCCACTAATTTGTCCCCCTTTCTAACGCTGTCATCTCAAAAACATTATGTAAGTGAAATCATATTTTATGTGCCTTTCGAGACGGCTGTTTTTCACTCATAAGTAATTGGAGATTCATCTGCTATCGAGTTCACCAACAGCTTGTTCCTGTTTATCGTCGAGTCGTATTCCATAGCACGTATGTACCACAGTTTATTCACCTATGGAAGGGCATCTGGGTGAATTTCAGATTTGGGCTCTAACAAATAAGTCTGCTATGAACATTCATATGTAGGTTTTTGTGTGAACATGTTTTCATTTCTCCAGCATAATGAGCCATATGGTAGTTGCGAGTTTAGTTTCAGAGGAAACCGGCAAACTGTTTTCCAGGTGGGTGGTGCGATCTGACATGACCACTGCAGGTGCGCGGTCCAGCTTTACCTTGTCCTTGCTGGCCTTTGGTATTATCCCTGAATACTTTTGCACAATTTTACTCTTTAAAATCATTAAAAATTTGGGGTATCTGCCTTAAGCCAATAGGTATCTTATAGGATGCCTATTTCTTTCTTTCTTTACATTATTTTTAACTTAATTTTAATTATAGTTGACATACAACATTAAACTAGCTTCAGGTCTTCAACACAGTGATTCTACATTTATATACCTGACAAAACAATCACCACCGCAAGTCTAGAAGCCACCTGTCTCCAGGCAGAGTTATTCTTCTCTCACTGACTCTTGCTCACGCCTCCTTCTTGGCCACAGTTGTGAAGACTTCCCATAGGGAATCACGCTGTATGGGAGCTTCCAGAAGAGTAGGAACGCCGCTTTCTTAGCCAGCCGGCACCCTGAAGGCCGACTGCGCCCTGCGCTCCCGGAGGCACGCTTGGTGCTGAGAGCGTGCAAGCCTGCGAGCCACCTTCCAGGGAAGCGAGACCAAGGCAGGAACCATTTAGCAGGGCGAACAGCGGCCCCGCATCCTTGCTCTCAGACTCCCTTTCCTCGCCTTCGTGAATCAGAGAACAAGTCCTCATGGGATGATTCCTTAAACCACCGGGCGGCATGAAAGCAGCCCAGCGCGAAAGCAGCCGGCGTGACTGCCCCACGGCGGGAAGAGCAGCGGCAGCCGCGGGCCCGGGCACCGGGAGCGCACCCAGCCAGAGTGGCTCACCCCCCGCCCGACGCAGCGCTGTGCCCCATCCTCCTGCACGCCTCCTTCCATTGCATCCCAGCCAGGCCCCTTCCTCCAGGCAGCCTCGCCCGATGCCAGCGGTGTGCCCCATCCTCCTGCACGCCTCCTTCCATTGCATCCCAGCCAGGCCCCTTCCTCCAAGCAGCCTCACCCAATACCAGCGGTGTGCCCCATCCTCCTGCACGCCTCCTTCCATTGCATCCCAGCCAGGCCCCTTCCTCCAGGCAGCCTCACCCGATGCCAGCGGTGTGCCCCATCCTCCTGCACGCCTCCTTCCATTGCATCCCAGCCAGGCCCCTTCCTCCAGGCAGCCTCACCCGATGCCAGCGGTGTGCCCCATCCTCCTGCACGCCTCCTTCCATTGCATCCCAGCCAGGCCCCTTCCTCCAGGCAGCCTCACCCGATGCCAGCGGTGTGCCCCATCCTCCTGCACGCCTCCTTCCATTGCATCCCAGCCAGGCCCCTTCCTCCAAGCAGCCTCGCCCGATGCCAGCGGTGTGCCCCATCCTCCTGCACGCCTCCTTCCATTGCATCCCAGCCAGGCCCCTTCCTCCAAGCAGCCTAACCACGCTCTGTTTCGCCGCACTTTAAGAAGGATCTCCTGAGAAACAGAGCCCATAAGATCATCTGTCCTCTATCATCTACCTGCCTACCTATCTATCTAGAAACAGAAAAAGAGATTATTTATACCTACTGTTTTATACATATATATGATTATAGAGGCTGGCAAGTCCAGAATCTGCAGGTTGGGCCAGTGTTCCGTTCAGGCCTTCCGCTGACTGGACAGGGCTCACCCACATAGTGGGGGACAATCTGCGTTACTCAGACCCACTCATTTAATGTTGATCTGATCAAAACCAGCCTAACAGACACACCCTGAATAATGTTTGGCCACATAGCTGAGCACCACGGCCCAGCCAGACTGACACAAAATTAGCCATCAGGACCAGAAAGTTTTGAATTTAGACACCTTGCCACCTGTCACCTTGATCCTAATGCACCTCTCATTTCTCCTAAATGTACTCATTTCAGCAACAAAGCTTCCAGCACAAGCAGAGCAGGTGTGTGTCAGGGCAGGAGCCAGAATGTTTCCTTCTGGAGCTCCTGGCTTTCTGAGGCTCCCCCGAGCAGCCTTGCTGCACCCCAGACCCTCAGGGGGCCTCTGAGGTGTGAAGCCTGAATGTAAAGGCTGCTGACCTCACGGGGAAGAATTATCTTTTAAACATGGAATTCTGAGATCTCATGCTTAACATGGGAAAGGCTCAGATGCCTGCATTCCTTTGCAAGTCAGTTGTGACAGCAGCCAGCCCTACACGAAATAGTTCCCCCCTTTGAAAATCTCATGCGGGGGAATTTTAAGATGACAGCCGAGTAGTGGATCTTTCTCACACCTCCTCCCAGAACGAAACTGGAATTAAAATGAAATTGGGGCACATTCACCCTGAATTACCAACTGAACACTAGCTGAAGAGGAGACTTTTAAACAAGGAAGGGCAGAAACCGCCACGAGGCTGGTAGGAAGGGAGGGGACACGAGAGGGGCTGGCTGGGCCCCAGGAGCCGCAGGCTGAGTGTGAAGAGGAGAGAGCCTGGACCCCAAGGGGGGCTTCCAGCCTGGACCACCAGAGCCAGACACCCTGGCCCCCCCGGAGTCAGCTGTGAGAGGCGGCAGGGTCCCATCCACCAGGGAGAGTCTGAACCTCCTGGAGACAAAACCACTTTTTTAAAAGGCTGGGCTCAGGATTTTCATTCCCAGCCACTCACCCTGGGTTTCAGCGCAGGGAGGGTGGTGTGGCCTGGAACCGTGTGAGGAGACTCGGGTGGAAGGAATTGAGGAGAGCCACGGGGGAGCGGTGCCAGGATACCTGTGCCGGGCCATCCTCCCTCATATCACAACATTTCCCCGGAGAGGCTCCAGCTCCTCCCAGAGCAGAAGCCTGGGAAAGGCAAATACCCCAAACCCTGGGCTACAGCTCTCCCCACCCTCTGAAATCCGGACCACCCCACTCTGCATCTGGACGCGTACTGAGAAGACAGCAGCAGAGGCAAAGCGGGCAACTTTGAACAGTCTCCAGGGGTGTCAGTGGCTGGCTTCGGGGTGCGCTGTTCCCCCACCTTGCTGGGAACCTGGCTCGCTCTTCCCTCTCATGGGGGAGCTGAGAGGAACTCCTGCTTCGGCAGACCCCACGCCGGCCGAGGAGGGGCTGCACCCCGCCAGGGCAGGGACAGACTCAGGCCTGCCTCTGGGACCGGGACACCCCCACCGTCTCCCCTGAAGTCTGGTTTGCTGGCTGGCTCCGGGCCCCAGCCCGGGACCTCGGCTCCCGTCCTGTGGGCAGCCGAGCCCAGCGGAGGGAGCCGCAGCTGTGCATCACCCGAAGCTTCGAGCAGGGTGCCCAGGGCCAAACGCGGACGGCTTCCGAAAGCGGCTGACGTGGAGCTGCCTTCCGGGGGGCCCCAAACCGGGGTGCAAAGCAGCCTCAGGCAGGACAAGAGCAGGAGCCACCGGAACCCCCCAGGCCCTGAAACCTGCTGGGCCAAGGGCACTTGTTCCTCTGTTGTTGCTTTTCCTTTGTCGTTCCTTCCGGCTGCTTTGCTGTCCTTTCCTCGTTTATGTCCGGTTTCTGCACGTGGCCCATGGTTCTCTTTCTTGTTCTCACCTGACTTTCCCTTTTCTTCCTCTCCCTGTATCTTTAGTTCACTTCTGTTCCCCCCTTTTTTTTTAAATTTACCTTTATTGTTGAAAGTATTACAGGTGTCCCCCCTTATTTCCCCCTTGATGCCCTGCATCCCACATCCCCCCCCAGGCCATCCCCACATTGCTGTCTGTGTCCTTGGGTTATGCACGTATGTGTAGAAGTTCTCTGATTTATCTCTCCCCACCCCTCCCCCACCCCACCTTCCCTCTGAGATCCCTCAGCCTGTCCATGCTTCTGTGTCTCTGGATCTATTTTGTTCCTCAGTCTATGCTGTTTATTAGATTCCACATATGAGGGAGAACCTGTAAAACTGAATCAGGAAGAATCAGGAAACCCGAATAGACTAACAACTGATGAAATCGAAGCAGCAATAAAAAAAACTCCCAGCAAACAAAAGCCCTGGTCCGAATGGCTTCACAGGGGAGCTTTCCAATTTTTTAAGTTGTAGGTTAGATAGTTTACTAAAAATTTTTCTCCCTTTTGAGGGAGGCCTGCAGTGCTATGAACTTCCCTCTCAGGGCTGCTTTCGCTGTGTCTGATAGATTTTGGGTTGTGTGTCATTTTCATTTGTTTCCAGGAAGTTTTTTATTTCTTTCTTGACCTTATCAGTAACCCATTCATTGTTTAATAACATGCTATTTAGCCTCCATGTGTTTGAGTGTTTTTACTGTAGTTGATTTCTTTTTTTTCTTCTTTAAGATTTATTTATTTATTGCATTTTATCTTATTTTATGTTTTAATTTAACTTTATTGTTGAAAGCACTACAGGTGTCCCATTTTCCCCCCCAAATGACCCCCTCCACCGTGCTCCCACCCCCTCCCCAGGCCTTCACCCTGTCATTGTCCGTGTCCATGGTTTATGCACATATGCATATAACTTCTTTGGTCAATCTCCTCCCACCCTCCACCCCCCTTCCCTCTTCCCTCTGAAATATGATCGTCTGTTACATGTGTCATTGTCTCTGGATCCACTTAGTTTGTCAGAGTTGTTTGTTTGTTAGCTTCTTGTTAAAGAAGACCCTTCAACATTTCCTGTAGTGCTGGTCTGGTGGTGATGAACTCCTTAAGCTTTTCCTTGTCTGAGAAGCTCTTTATCTGACATTCCATTCTAAATGATAGCTTTCCTGAGTAATCTTGGTTGTAGGTTCTTGCTTTTCATCACTTTGAATATTTCTTGCCACTCCCTTCTGGCCTGCAAGATTCCTGTTGAGAAATCAGGTGACGGTCTTATGGGAGCTCCCTTGTAGGTAACTAACTGCTTTTCTCTTGCTGCTTTTAAGATTCTCTTTTTGTCTTTAACCTTTGGCATTTTAATTATGATGTGTCTTGCTGTGGCCTCTTTGGGTTCCTCTTGTTTGGGAACCTCTGTGCTTCCTGGACTTGTAAGTCTATTTCTTTCCCCAGGTAGGGAAAGTTTTCTGTAATTATTTTTTTCAAATAGATTTTCAATTTCTTTCTTTCTTCTCCTTCTGTTACCCCAATAATATGAATGTTGGGTGGCTTGAAGTTGTGCCAGAGGCTCCTTATACTATCTTCAAATTTCTGAATTCTTTTTTCTTTTTGCTCTCCTGTTGGGGTGTTTTTTGTTTCCTCATGTTCCAATTTGCTGATTTGATTCTCAGTGACCTCTACTCTACTGTTGACTCCCTGTAAATTATTCTTCATTTCAGTTTGTGTAGCCTTCATTTCTGATTAACTCTGTATCTGTTAGCTTGCTTGGTTCTATTTCATTTAGTTCCTTTTCTGGAGATTTCTTCTGTTCTTTCCTTTTTGACATGTTTCTTTGCCTCCACATTTTGGCTGCTCTCAGGTTTGTTTCTATGTATTAGGTAGAACTGCTATGTCTCCTGGAATTTGTAGAGTGGTTTTGTGTAGTAGGTGTCCTGTAGGGTCCAGTGGTTCAGCCTCCCCAATCATCTGATCTGGTCCTTCTAGGTGCTCCCTTGTGTGGGCTGTGTGCTCTATCCTGTTGTAGTTGAGCCTTGGTTGCTGTTGGCATCACTGGGAGGAATTTACCCCCAGGCCAATCAGCTGTGAGGACCAGCTGCAACTACGGCCAAAGAGCTGCTGTGCTGGAGACACCCCTATGGAGCAGGATTTACTTTAGTGGAGCTTTGGTGTTCACCAAGTGCGCCCCTTGAGTGTGTCACTCGTGAATGTGGTAGGGTTGTAATCCAGTGTGGTTGAGTCTGACCACTAGGTGCACTGTCTCTGGGGCTTCCTAGGAGGTGCAAAGTCAGCCTCTGCCAGTGCCTTGCCCAGGGCCACCCAGCATGAACTACACAGCAAACTGTAGTTTGCTGCTGCTTGTGCTGGGCTTGGCGGTGTCCAGGAGAGGCCAAACTATGAGCCAGTGCAGGCTGCCACTAGTGCCAGGCCTGGGGCCACTTATCAAGCTGTATGGGGCATGCTGCTGCTTGTTTGAGAGATTTTAGGAAAGTCTTAAGCATGAGGCTCGAGAGGCGACTTGCACAGAAAAGCCACTGGAAATGGCTTAGATGAGCTTGCAGGTAGGGAGGGGTGGGGCCTCTGGGAATCACTGGGGTGGGGCCAAAGGTGTGAGTCAGGTGCTGGTGATTCAAATATGGTGCCTGCCTGCCTGCCAGCTGGGTGCAGGGAGGGCTTGCCAAAGGAGCAATGGCCTCTGCCAGCTCTTCTGCCTGGGAGAAAGATGCCCCTCCAGCTCTCGCCCCAATTTCAGGTGGGTTAGTCTCTCCCCAAGTGTCCCAGGTCCCGGCGCTGGGCTCAGTGGGAGAGTGTCTGAGGGAGTCCGTGCGCAGGCCCTTTAAGAGGAGCTGCCTGGGGCTCCCGCAGCCTGCGGGACCCTCAGCCACAGTCCCCACTGGTTTCACAGTCTGAAATTGTGGGGACGTCTCTTCCCGGCCCTGAAGCCCTGGGCTGGGGGCCTGAAGTGGGGCTGGGACCACTCACTCCTCCGGGAAACCTCCACGCCTGTGATTCCTTCCCGGATTTAACCTTCGGCACCGGGTGGGGCCCGAGTCTGAGTCTCCAGGATTCAGCCCTGATCCACCCGCGTCTCCGCCCCTCCTACCAGTCTCCGTGCTGCTTCAGGTCCCTGGTTGTGGGGCTTCTGTTCAGCTAGATTTCAGGAGGTTCTGGGTGATGGTGGTTCTCTACTTTAGTTGTAATTTTGATGTGGTTGTGGGAGGCGGCAAGTACAGCTGTTATCTACACCGCCATCTTGTTTTTCTCCTGTAGCTGATTTCTAATTTCATGCCATTGTGATTAGAGATACTTGATATGATTTCAATCTTCTTGAACTTGTAGAAACTTGTTTTGTGTCCTAACATGTGGTCTATCTTTGAGAATCACCCATGTGCACTTGAGGAGATTGTATATTCTTCAGCTTTGGGGTGAAATGTTCTATAAATGTCAATTAAATCCATCCGATCTGGTGTGTCATTTAGAGTCACTGTTTCTGTGTTGACTTTTTTCTGGAAGATCTATTCAGGGAAGTCAGTTAGGTGTTAAAGTCCCCGACTATGACTGTATTGCTGTTGATCTCGCCCTTACTTAAAGTCATTAAGGTTATTATTGATAGGTTCTTATTTATTGTCATTTTAATTATTTATGCCTATGTTTCTCTCTCTATTTCTACTTCTTATTACAGCAGTCCCTTTAACATTTCCTGCAATGCTAGTTTGGTGGTAATAAACTCCTTTAGCGTTTTTTGTGGGTTTTTTTGTTTGGGAAGTTCTTTACTTCACCATCTATTCTGAATGACAGCCTTGCTGGATAGAGTAGTCTTGGTTTCAGATCCTTGTTTTGCATTACCTTGAATGCTTCATGCCATTCGCTTCTGGCCTGTAGAGTTTCTGATGAGAAGTCAGCTGACAGCCTTATTGGAGTTTTGGGTTTTTTTGTGGGTTTTTTTTTGTAAGTAACAGATTGCTTTTTCTTGCTGCCTATAAGATGCTCTGTCTTGAATTTTTGGCATCTTTTAATTATGATGTGTCTGGGTGTGGGGCTCTTTGGGTTCTTGCTTCGGACTCTCTGTGCCTCCTGAACTTGTGTGACTTTTTCCTTGAGTAGGTTTGGGAAGTTTCCTGCCATTGTTTCTTCAAACAGGTTCTCTAACCCTCGCTTACTTTCAACCTCCTCTGTCTCCCATGATGTGAATATTGTTACATTTTGTGTTGTCCCACAGCTCCATTAGGCGGTCCCCCTGTTTTTTAAATTGTATTTTCTTTTCGGATCTCTGGTTGAGTGATTTTTTTCTACTGTCTTCTAATTAGCTGATCAGATCCTCAGCTTCCTCTAATCTGCTGTCTATTCCTTCCAATCTATTCTTTATTTCTGCTGTGTTATTCTTAATTTCCCTCATCATTTCCATATATTTTTTCATGCTGTTGAACATTCTTACAATCAGTATTCTATATCTGATAGATTGCTTATCTCCATTTCATTTAGCTCTTTTTCTGGAGTCTTCTCTTGTTCTTTCAATTGGAGCTTGTTTTTTTGTCTCCCCATTTTTGCTGCCTATTTGGGTTTGTTTCTATGTATTAGGTAGGCGTGCTAGGACTCTCAATCTTTTTGGAGGGTCTCTGGTGCAGGCCAATGTCAGATGCTGTTTGTGACTGGCCTTGATTACCCTATTTGGAGCTATAAATAACCCATGCCTTGAGGTCCCCACTGATGGGGCTAAGTGTGTTTGGACAAGACCAAGATGTACACCAAAGTCTGCTTTTCCAAGGCTCAGGACCTGAAGCAGACCAGGCAAAGACTCAAGGGACTCTGAAGTCAGCCTCCGCCTGTAAGGCTGATTAATCTGATTCTTTTAATGAGCCTCAGGCTGTAGAAACTCCACAGGGTGGGACAGTTGATTGTTATCAGTCTCTTAATGAGCCTCAGGCTGTAGAAATGCCACATGGTAGATGGAGAGGCTTTCCAGCAGGGTGGAGCATTTGCATCCACTTCACCCAAAAGCTGCTTGGAAGATAAATGTCTGCTTGAGAAAGATGTCTTCTGCAGCTTGGGGGAACTTCTCAGCACAGGAATCCAGAGGGATACTCTCTGAGTTCTATCTCCAGAGCCCAGAACCCTAGGTTCTCCTCACACAGCTCCAGTCCACTCTGCCCTCCCTCTGCTGGAGCCTAAGGTGAGTGGCTGCACATGAAACTTTGTGTGTTGGTTCTTTAAGAGGGTGCCTGAATTTCTAACTTCCTCTCCCTGACAGACAGAAACCCTGCTGCTTTTCACACCTATATGTTTTGTGGGCACCTTTTTCAGTTCTGGTGCTCTGGGCTGGGAAGCCCAGCCTGGAGTTTAGGCCCCAGAGTTCGCAGTGGGAACCCCCACAGCTGAGATATCCCCCTGTATCTTCAGGTGCTGTCTGTGGGAGCCCAGCCAGCCCTTTGTGCCTCTGCACTTTCCACCAGTCTCTACGTGGTCTCCCCTTTTCCTCCTTGGTTATGAGGGTGCTCTCCAGCTAGTCTTCAGTTGATTATTCAGTATGGTTTTTCTATATTTTAGCTGTAATTCCAGTTTGGTTCCAGGAGAGTGTCAGTGTAGCTCCCACTCAATCCATTGCCATCTTTAATCTCCTTACTTTTTCTTATTTTTTATTTTTTCTCTTGATTTTTCCACTCATAATCTTTTTTCTTCACTTTTTCTCAGCTAGTATTATTTTTATTTTATTATAACTTTCTGCTTCTTTTATTATTCTTGTTCTCTTTTTACTTTGCTAATTATCTTTCTTTTTGTGTTTGTTTTGCTGTTGATATTCGGTTCTTTTGTATATTTTTGCTTTGTTTCTTGTTTTGTTTTGTCCTTCAGCACCTGTACAACAGCTCACATGACATGGTCGGAATTGAGCCTCAGAGTCAGCTGCCTGATAGAAAATTCCATCCATGAATGGGAAAACAATAATCAAGAACCAATTACAACAGGAGAGTCCAAATAACCCACAAAAGGGACATTCCTAGAGCATCCTGTCCAAGATTCAAGGATACAGCACCACTGGGTTCCACAAAAGGCCCTCCCAAGAAGACAAAGAAACAACCTCAGAATGAAAGAAAAGAAAGAATCACCAGAAAAAGAGCTAAATTAAATGGAGATCAGGAACTCATCAGATATAGAGGTCAGAGTAATGGTTATAAGGATTCTCAAGAAATTTAGAACTATAAGAAACTTAGTGGGAACTACATCAGCATGAAAAATGACATAGAAACCAAAATAAGAACCAGTCAGAAATGAAGAATACTATATCTGTCATCAAGAATACACTGAAAGGAATTTAAAGCAGGCTTTATGAAGCAGAGGAATAAATAAGTGAGTTAGAAGATTATGTAGAACCAAACTACTCAATCAGAACAGCAAAAAGATAAAACACTTTAAAAAAAATGATGAATGAAGAGAGTTTAAGGGAACTGTGGGACAACGTGAATCAAAGCAAACATCCACATCATAGGAGTTCAGACAAAGAAGAAAGTGAGTGAGGGATAGAGAACCTGCTTGAAGAAATAATGACAGAAAACTTCCCTATCTGGTGAAGGAAAAAGTCATACAAGTTTAGGAAGCACAGAGAGCCCCAATCAAAATGAACACAAACAGAATGACACTAAGATACGCCATAATTAAAATGCCAAATGTTAAAAGCAAAGAGAGAATCTTAAGGGTATCGAGAGAGAGAGTCATATACCTACAAGGAAGTTCCCATAAAGCTGTCAGCTGACTCAACAGAAACAGTCCAGGCCGGAAGGGAATGGCATGAAGTATTCAAAGTAACGAGATGCAAGGATATGAAACCAAGACTACTTAAACAGACTGTTGAAAGAAGAAGAAGAAATAGAGAGAAAAAGAGGGACATAGGCATAAAAAATAAAAATGACAATAAGTAAGTACCTATCAATAATAACCTTAAATGTAAATGAATTAAATGCTCCAATCAAAACACATAAGGTAGCTGAATGGATAAGAAAGCATGACCCATATATATGCTGTCTACAAGAGACCCACCTCAGGACAAAAGACACACAGGATGAGAGCAAAAGGATGGAAAAATATTTTCCATGCAAGTGGAAAAGGAAAAAAAGAGGGGGTAGCAATACGTACATCTGACAAAACAGACATGAAAACAAAGGCCATAAAAGACAAAGAAGGCAACTGCATAATACTAAAGGGATTCATTCAACAAGAGGATATAAGTGTGGTAAACATATATGTACCAATATAGAAGCACCTAAATATATTTTAAAACTCCAGGAGGACTTTAAGGAACAGACAGTAATATGGTCATACTAGGGGACTTTAACACTCCACTGATGTCACTGGGTAGATCTTCAAGATAAAAATATCAACAAGGAAACACAACCTTGACAACACACTAGATCAGATTGATTTAATTGATAATTACAGAACATTGCATCCTAAAGCTGCAGAATATACATTTTTCTAAAGTGCACCTGTGACACTCCCATAGATAGATCACATTTTAGGACACAAACTAAGTCTTTACAAGTACAAGAAGACTGAAATCATATCAAGCATCTTCTTGGATCACAACGGCATGAAATTAGAAATCAACTACAATTAAAAAAGCCTCAAAAACATTCAGGCTCATGGAAGCTATTAAACAATGAATGGGTTACCAATGAGATGAAGGAAGAAATTAAAAACTTCCTGGAAACAAATGAAAATGAACACACCGCAACCCAAAATCTATGGGACACAGCAAAAGCAGTCCTGAGAGGGAAGTTCATAGCATTAACAGCCCATCTCAAGAAATAAGAAAAAGCTAAAATACAAAAGCTCTAACCCTGCAATTAAAAGAATTGGAAGGAGTACAACAAGAAAAGCTCAGAAGAAGTAGAAGGAAGAAAATAATAAAGATCAAAGCAGAAATAAATGGCATAGAGATTTAAAAAAATACAAAAGATCAATGAAACCAGGAGCTGGTTCTTTGAAAAAATAAACAGGATTGATGAACCTTTAGCCAGACTCATCAAGAAAAAGAGCTAGAAGACCCAAATAAAATCAGAAATGAAAGAGGTAAAGTAACAACTGACACCACAGAAATACAAAGGATTGTAAGAAAATACTATGAACAACTATATGCCAACAAACTGTACAGCCTGGGCAAAATAGACAAATTTCTAGAAACATACAATCTTCTAAAACTCAATCAGGAAGAATCAAAAACATGAATAGGCCAATAACAACTAATAAATTTGAAGCAGTGACCAAAAAAACCACAAAACACAAAAACTCCCACCAAACAAAAGTCCTGAACTGGATGGCTTCATAGGCAAGTTTTACTAAACATTCAAAGAAGAACTAACACCTATCCTCCTCAAATTTTTCCATAAAATTCAAGACAAGGGAAGCATTCCAAGCTCTTTTTAAGAGGCCAGCACTATCCTAATTCCAAAACCAGAAAAAGACACTACAAAGAAAGAAAATTACAGGCCAATATCCCTGATAAACATAGATGCTAAAGTCTTCAACAAAATATTTAAAAATAAAATCCAGCAATACATTAAAAAAGTCATACACCATGACCACAGGGGATTTATTCCAGGGATTCAAGGCTGGTACAATATTCACCAATCAATAAACGTGATACGTCACATAAACAAAACGAAGGACAAAAATCACATGATCATATCAATAGATGCAGAAAAAGCATTTGACAAAACTGGAACCCGTATTTTATAAAAACTCTCAGCAAAGTGGGAATAGAGGGATCATACCTCAATAAAGGCGATATATGACAAACCTACAGCCACCATCATACTCAATAGGCAAAAACTAAAACCATTTCCCCTAAAAACAGGAACAAGACAGGGATGTCCACTTTCACCACTCTAAGTCAACATAGTACTGGAAGTCCTCGCCACAGACATCAGACAGGAAGAAAACAAAAGGCATCCAAATTGAAAGGAGGAAGTAAAACTGCCATTATTTGCAGATGACATGATATTTACATAGAAAACCCTATAGACTCCACCAAAAAACTACTAGAATTAATAAATGAATTCAGCAAAGTAGCAGGATACAAAATTAACACCCAGACATCAGTGGCATTTTTATACACCAATAATAAACTCTCAGAAAGAGAAATTTCAAAACCAATCCCATTTACCATTGCAACAACAACAAAAAGGTACCTAGGAATAAACTTAACCAAGGAGGTAAAAGACCTGTACTACTGAGAAAACTGTAGAACATTGAAAAAAGAAATAAAGTTACAAACAAGTGGAAGCATATTCCATGTTTATGTTTTGGGAGAATTAACATCATTAAAATGTCCATATTACCCAAAGCAATCAATAGATTCAACACAATCCTTATTAAAATACCATCAGCATATTTCACAGATCTAGAACAAATATTCCAAAAATTTATATGGAACCAAAAAAGAGCTCGAGTAGCTGCAGCCATCTTGAGAAAGAAGAACAAAGTCGGAGGGATCACAATACCAGATATCAAACTGTACTACAAAGCCACTGTTACCAAAACAGCCTGGTCCTGGCACAAGAACAGACATGTAAATCAGTGGAACAGAACAGAGTTCCTAGAAATCAAGCCAAGGCATTATGCTCAATTAGTATTTGACAAAAGAGGCAAGAACATACAATGGGCTAAAGACAGTCTCTTTAATAAACAGTGTTGGGAAAATTGGACAGGTACATGCAAAAAAATGAAACCAGACCACCAACTTACACCATACACAAAAATATGCTCAAAGTGGATAAAAGACTTGAATGTAAGTTACAAAACCATAAAAATCCAGAAGAAAACATAGGCAATAAAATCTCAGACATGCCACATAGCAGAACTTTCACCAATACATCTCCTAGGGCAAGAGAAACAAAGGAAAAAATAAACAAATAGGGCCACATCAAAATAAAAAGCTTCTGCACAGCTAAAGAAATCAGCCTTAAAATACAAAGGAAACCCACTGTATGGGAGAACATATTTGCCAATGATACACCTGATAAAGGGTTAATTTCCAAAATATATAAAGAACTCATACAACTCAACACCAGGAAGACAAATAACCCAATTAAAAATGGGCAAAGGACCTGAATAGACACTTCTCCAAAGAGGACATGTAGGTGGCTAAGTCACATAAACCAGTCAAAGAAAGACAAGTATAACATGTTCTCACTCACATGTAGAATCTAATGAATGAAATAAACGGACTAACAAAATCGATCCAGAGGCATGGACCCATGGAACAGACTGACGATTCTCAGAGGGGAGAAGGGTGGGGAGTGCAAGTAACTCATATACATACATGCACAGCCAAAGACACACACAATAGTTCAGTGAAGGCCAGGGGCGGGACAGGGGGCTGGGTGGAGGGGGGCAAATGGGAGCAATGGGGGACATCTGTAATATTGTCCACAATAAAAAATTCATTTTAGCCCAGCCGGTGTGGCTCAACGGTTGATCACCCACTTCTGATCCAGGAGATCTTGGTTCGATTCCCTGTCAGGGCACATGCCCGGGTTGTGGGCTTGGTTCCCAGGAGGGGGTGTGCAGGAGGCAGCCGATCAAAGACTCTCTTTCATCATTGATGTTTCTCTCTCTCTCTCCCTCTCCCTTCCTTTCTCTGAAATAATAAAAATATATTAAAAAATAATTTTTAAAAATCTCATGCAAATTCAAAATAGCTTTAATCAATAAGAGTGCTTCTTTTGGAGAGAATTTTTTTCTTTTCTATTATTTTTTAACCCTTGCTTACTGTTTCCCTGTGTGCAATACACCTAATGAGTAATGATGACTTCAGAGGGTAGTGCCAGAGGAGCAGAAGTTGAAGGACCGCCTTCGGAGGACGGCCCCTGGAGCCCTTGAGCTGCGCGGACATTGTTGTCAGGGCAGAAATGAGGGCGTCCGTCTGAGCAGCGGTTTTGCTGAAGATTTCTATGGTAGTTCTATGCCTGTTAAGTGGTTACGGTGATGCACAGGCGGCTGAAACAGTGGAGCCAGGCAGAGGGGTGGACATATACGGCATACACTCACACACATGCACTCACACACACACACGCACACACGCGTGCACACCCACAGACGCACCCTCACCCAAACTCTATGGTGCTATACGGAGACTACTTTAGGGTCTGGAACTTCAGCTACTGTCTAGAGATATTCCTCTAAAACAGAAAGGAAATAGGGACACATCCCACGTCTGGAACCATAAGCCTGAATGAACCCCAGAAGGTTTGGGAAAGGAGAGAAGCAGCCATGGATTCACTGCTCTCACACACCTGTGTCCAGTGAAAACAGCTGGTGTTTCAAGCCTTGAGCAGGTGCCAGTCCCTTTGATGGGAAGTGGAAAGAGATGCCCATCCAATAGGAGACGGGGTTCATGAAAATTACGTGAATGAACTTCTCTTCTCTGCAAACTATTTGTCCCTTTGCTTGGCAGGATTTCTCCCACTGAGCAGGCTGAGGAAGTCACTGCATGGGCAGGTCCTGTCTTCCCAACAGTTCTGCTTAGAGGACATGCTCAGAGCTGCGTTTGCTGAGTGCCCGCTAGGGGTACGCACTGGGCTGGGCACCGAGATGGGCAGCTTTAGAACCACTTACATCCGGGTTCAAATCCACTTCTGGCAACTACCTATTATGAGGCCTTTTGGGGCCAGTCACATTCCTGCATCTCAACTTCTCCATCTGTTAGAAGATGATAGTGACACCTACTTTCAAATGTGATGCGGGTCAAAGATAGTTGATATAAAACACTTAGCCCATGGAAGACCTCAGTAAATGGTGGTTTCACAATAAGCGAGACATGCTCCCAGCATCAGGAAGACGCAATTCCGTGGCCTTGAGGACAGCTGCGGACTGCGGGGCCTGAGTTGGCCCTAAGGCTTTCTCATCCCAAGGCCAGGGTCAGGAAGCAAAGCTGTGTGTAATGGGTGTGCTGGGGTGATTGTTAATGAGCGTGCTTGCATTTTGTCCCCACTTTCTCACTCTCTACCCACCCACAGCCCACCTTCCAGCTGGTAGCTTGCTCGTTTATTTTTAATAGATTTTTTTTGTTGTTTTTTTTTTATTGATTTCAGAGAGAGGAAGGGAGAGGGAGAGAGAGAAAGAACATCAATGATGAGAGAGCCATTGATCGGCTGCCTCCTGCACGCTCCCACTGGGGATGGAGCCCGCACCCCAGGCATGTGCCCTGACCTGGAATCGAACAGCGGTCTCCTGGTTTATTAGGTCAATGCTCAATCGCTGATCCATGCCAGCCAGGAGCTTGCTTGACTTTTGACTTTATCTTACCTTCCTGGATGTTGTTTTTCTAAAACCTGAGCTTCCCAAAGAGATAGAGAGAGAAGGCGGGGGGCACATGCAAACACATTAGTTAACTCCCAAGTCTGGGAATAAATAGGGTTCAAGGCTCACGGCAGTGAGGCTGATGGGGCCCTAGGCTCATCACAGCTGCTTCAAGGAAAATGACCCTTTTCACGCTTCAACGGTCTGAAAATTCCACGAAGTTGGTGCCTCTCTCCTGGCCCACCAAGCACAGCAAGTCTCATCCAAACAGATCAAGACATCACCTGACACAGTCCCACTCCCCACAGATGTGATAGGTACAGGACAGCAGAGTCCCTTTCCCATAGCTGTGCCCATGCCTGGCTTCCTAGGCTGGCTTCAGGACTCTAGGGTCACGGGTACCAAGAACACACCCCTGCTGGTACCTCATTTCTTACTAGTGGCCCTGCAGAGCTAGTATGCAGGAGGGAAGACCGGCAGAGAAAGCACACATTGAAATAAGAGCCAGGGACGTGTCCCTAGAGCCAGTGGTCTCCTTGTCAAGAGATAGGAACTATTTAGTTTTCTAGGGTTGCCAAAACAAGGTACCCGGAAGGCGGGGCGGGGCTTAAGCAACATAAATTTATCTTCTCACAGCTCTTAAGGCTAGAAGTCCAAGCTCAAAGTGTTGGGCGAGTTGGTTTCTTCTGAGCACATTCTCCTTGGCTTACCCTCCTGCTCACATGGCATTCTCCCTTCTGCATGCCTGTGCCCAAACTTCTTACACCAACACGAGGCGTATCGAATTAGGGCCCACCCTTATGACACCAATTTAACTTAAGTGCCTCTGTAAAGGCCTAGCTCCAAACAAGGTACCGATGTTAGAACTTCAACATGCAAATTTTGGGGAGACACAATTAAACTCATAAGAAAAAAACACTGATTGAAACCTTGACGGGCTCCGCGATTTCATTTTGTTCCTGGAGAAAGAATCCAGGCCTTCTAGAAAGCTCTGCCTTTTCACATTCCTTCTGGGTCTGTTGTATCATTAGAGCACTAGAAAAAGAGAGAGTGAAGCATATATTTATGTGTGTTTAGTGGACTTAGAAGAAACCAAAGGGCCCCAGCTATGCTGTTTTCCAGCCACAATTTAGGATTGTTCCCAACTAACGGACTCTTCTAGAAGGATTTATTTGGCCCACAGATCAATGTCTCAACCCACCTGGTACTACAGTTCTTATTTTTTGTCCTTTTAGCCTTAAACCGCCCCTCACTCCCCACCATCTCCACTCCTTTGGGACGTCCCTTCCGGAAAGGG
Source organism: Miniopterus natalensis (assembly GCF_054644295.1). Lineage (NCBI taxonomy): Eukaryota > Metazoa > Chordata > Mammalia > Chiroptera > Miniopteridae > Miniopterus > Miniopterus natalensis. Next base: position 62,392,895 of record NC_142093.1, read on the forward strand.
GCTCCGTCCCACCGTGGGAGTTGGCCGTATGTGGACAACTAACCCCATACCCAGCTGGGGCAGGCTCTTTTTGCCACCTTTCATCTCCACTTAAGAAGAGTGCTTTCGTCAGATGTTCCCATCACAGGCTCTACTTTGGAAATACTTTCAGACCCATTTGATCTTTGCGTCGGGGGAGGAGGGAGGAAACCAACATTTAGTGAATTTGCTCCATGTTTTAGGCTTCCTGTTAGTGTTTTGCATCTGTAGTTCCTTTGATCATCCCATAGCCTGTGGAATGTTGCGTATCAGGAACAAACTGTTATTAGGATGAGTAAACCTGCCGACCACAGCCCTCTGATGTGCTACAGAGACGGGTGGGGCGGGGACCCAGGGATGCTTTTTATCTGGTTACATTGATCTACAGAGCAAAGGGCACAGAGAGCTCAGGAAGAAGACAATACTCTGAATGTAGGGGAAACCGGGGGGGGGGGGGGGGGGGGGGGGGGGGGGGGGGGGGGGAGCGGAGACTGGGGGAGTGGGACGAGCGGGCACTGGGAGGGTATGGCTACGGGGTTCGTTTTAGAAAGTCAAGCTGGGTGTTGCTGTGTATTTCCTTCCTTGCTATGCAATAAAAGCCTCTCCGGGATGTCTCCACGGGGCTTATTATGTTCAGGTTCAATTGCTATGAGCCATTTATATTATTATAGGAAGCCACAACACCGGGAGCTCGGGGGCAGCTTCTGGGGCAAAGCCCTGATCACCCCGTTGTGCTTCCCGGGCCTGTCAGGAGGCCAGGGCCGAGTCAGGCCTGTCAGGAAGACGGAGCTGGGCCTTTATTCAAAGGTGCAAAATCTGCTCCCAAGCACGCTGTCTAGTGGCTGTCTGATGTCCCTTCGTGTGCATATAGCATCGTTTTAAACATTTCCCTAATGTGAAACGGGTATGGGGTTCTAGTTTTTTAGTACTTTGGACAGAAACACCTTTGTGCTCCCCCACAGTTTGCCCTCCCTCTCACTGCTCCCTGGCGATGGCCCCAGTTAATCCCATGACGGACATGGCCCTCTCCCAACTCTCTGCAGCCTCCCCGGGCACCCCCGGCGGTGCCACACTCGCCCTCCGCCTCCCACCTGTTCGGTCTCCTCAGAGCTCACTGTGCAGACCAGGCAGCCGCCTGTCTCTCAGAGAGTGTTCCCAGCCAAGGCACAGGACGCCAAGTAATGTGAATTTCAGAAAACAAGCACTGAGTTTTGGCATAAGTATGTGCCAAATGTTGCACGGGACATCCTTAGGCTAAAATATTTTCCTCTGCCTGAATTCAGATTTACCTGGGTGTCCTGTTTCCAGTTGCTCAATCTGGCGGCCTGCCTAAGAGGGATTCTCTTGCCCTTTTAACCAGCTGAGCACTTCCTTTCATTTTTTCAACAAGCAAGATGCGACTGGCTTTCCTTCTGTGGGGAGAGGGGCCACGGGGCTGGCACATTTCAAGAACCGTCCTCAGCCTCAGAATCGCGGCCATTACTTCGCTCCCTCACCCCCCTGCTCCTACCGGCTCTGGGCCCAGATTGGTCACCTTCTCTCCTTAGGGCTGGGGGACTTGTGCTTGCTTCTGCCAGGGGTTTGTTCATTGACCTCTCCTGGGCACACCTGCCCTCCGGGTCATGGAGGCGAATGTGGAGAAGCACATCAGCCCCCGCCCTGAATACTCCTTCTGATGGACCCTCGGCTTGAGAATCACAGGCCCTGCCAGGTAAAGGTCAGCCAGGCGGGCCATCCTTCAGTGGAGCAGGAGGCCCTGAGGAGCGGGACTAGCATAGACGTGGGGGTGGGGGCAGAGCACAGCACGCCCCCTTGGCAGCCCACCGAGATTGACCGGAGTACAGCAGTGTCCAGAGCCCCCTCGAGCGGGGCCAGGACGCATCTGCTCCAGGACAAAGGGGGGAAGGGGCTATTTATCCTTCCACCCCTGACAGAGTGCGCCTGTCCCCACAGTCACCTGGCTCCCTGTGTGTGAGCTGTGTCCACACAATCCCACGATACCTGAATACCCACTCCACGTCGGTCCAGTTTGATGCATCTGTGTGGAGCACCTACTATGTGCCAAGTAGTATACTAGACACAAACTGCAAGGATAAAAGATGCAGTTTCTGCCTTCAAGGTGCCCATGACCCTCTTGGGGGAGAGACACATGAAGAGGACATTTCACCTACGAGCTGAGTGCTGTGGGAGCCCCGGATGGCAGGTAAGGGACACACACCTGGGCTACCCTGCCTGCCCCGGAGAGCGAGCTCTCCCCCAACACAGGCCTCTTGAGGCTCTCAGCAGCTGTCATTTCAAACCATGAGACTGAGGAAAAATCTTTTTTTCAAAGCCCGAATTTCCGGACATAGCTTAGCCCAGCCTACCCTGGGTCGCCTTTAGCTTGTGGAAATCCAACACAGGAAGCCGCTCAAGGACTCGCTGTGGGAAAGCCTCCTGCATCCCTGGCACCCTTCCGGTGCCCATCCGCCTCTTCTTCCCTCCGGCTGGGCTCCTTGGGCTAATTACTAAGCAGCAAAGGGTCTGACTTGTAACAGCTCTGCTCAGCGCTGCCCAGGACGTTTGGGGTGGGCCCAGGGTGGGAGAGGAACACTTTTTTTCATTATTTTGCCTGGAAGATTCATTTGAGGGAGGGAAGCAGGCCCATTGCCCTAACTATCTTAGTTAGATAAGAACAAGTTCCTCTTTAATTTTAAATGTGTCAACTGGGAAGGTGAATAAAGTGAGAAGCCTGATGTGTGGTGGTCACACACAGACGGTGGGCTGGTCCTCGGCACAGAGCTGCCCTCACAGCTCTGCACGGAAAGCAGTCTCCGGGGGCCCCTGAATAGGGGCGCCCAGATTGTCCCTCATCGGCAGGGTCCAGTGATGCCTGGTCAGGTGGTGATTACTGCACGGCGATTAGACTTTGCTCTGATGAAGCAGGGCTAGCAGGTGAAATACTGCCAGCTCTTGGCTGCCCCCTAAGTGGCCTCGGGAGCCACAGAGAGCGGAAAGGGGAGCAGGAGCCCCTTGGTGATTGCATATGGCTGTCATAGGCACCTGGCAAAGCTGTTGGCCTGCACTGGGTCATTTGTCTTCTCAGGACCCTGTAATGCAAGGCCTGTGGTGTGCCCAGGAAAGGAACGAGCAGCAGAGCAGCCCGGGCCCTGGCAGCGCCCAGATTGCTGCGTGACCACCGCAAAGGGGAGAGGGCGTGAGGAGGGAGCGTCAGCAGGAGGGGCCCTGTCAGAGGAAGGCGGTGTAACACCCGTGTGCCCGGTCAGCCGCGGGGTTACTCAGAGGCCACGCAAAGGGCAACGTGATCCGTCTTCACCGTCAGTTCTTTGTCCTCGGCTTTAACACCTGAATCACGGGGCTCTTACAAAAACTGGCCGTATCCTCTCTGCTTCCAAGTCCCAGGAGCCCTGAGGTCATGGGTCCTCCGTAAACAGGAGCTGATTTAGCCAGTTCTTGCTGTAAGATTAGGATACCTGGCATCATTAGGAAACCCTAGGGGCCGCAGAGCAGTCAGTCTCAGGGGTGTAAACAAGCCCCGTGTCCCCAGTGGATGGCGTTTCTGGCCGGACTGCATATGAATCACTCAGGGAGCTTTCAGGAATGCCCAGGTCCCTTCCTAGACTAACTCTATCTGAATTCTTGCAAGTGACATTAGCTTATTCTTTTTTTCTTTCAGTATTTATAATTCTTTTTTTTGTTTATTTTTGTTTAAAATATTACAGATGTCCCTTTTTCTCCCCAATGACCCACTCCACTCCATCCCCTCCCCCTCCCCAATCCCTCTCCCCACCATTGTCCATGTCCTTGGGTTGTGCATATGTGCATATAAATTCTTTGGTTAATCTTCCCCCTCCACCCCCCCACCCCCCTCCATCCCTCTGACATTCATCAGTCTCATCTATGCTTCCATGTCATTGAATCTATTCTGTTCATCAGTTTATTAAGTTCTTTAGATTCCACGTATAAGTGAGATCATGTGGTGTTTGTCTCTCTCTACCTGGCTTATTTCACTCAGCATAATACTCTCCAGGACCCTCCACACTGTCCCAAAGGGCACGAGATTCTTCTTCTTTACAGCTGGGTAGGGTCCATGGTGTGAATGTCCCCGAGCTTTTTATCCATCAGCTACTGATGGGCACCTGGGCTGTTTCCAGATCTTAGCTATTGTAAACTGTGCTGCTATGAACATCGGGGTGCATATATGCTTTCTGACGAGTGTTTCAGGATTCTTAGGGTACATTCCTAGGAGTGGAATCACTGGGCCAAAAGCAGCTCCATTTTTAATTTTTTGAGGAATCTCTATACTGTTTTCCACAGTGGCTGCCCCAGTCTGCATTCCCACCAGCAGTGCACTAGGGTTCCCCTTTCCCACACCCTCGCCAGCACTTATCATTTGTTGATTTGTTGATGGAGCCATTCTGACAGGTGTGAGGTGACACCTCATTGTGGTTTTAATTTGCATCTCTGATGATTAGCGACGTCGAGCATTTTCTCCTGTGTCTCTTGGCCATCCGTATGTCCTCCTTGGAGAAGTGTCTGTTTAAGTCCTTTCCCCATTTCTTAATTGGGCTGTTTGTCTTCCTCTTGCTGAGTGCTGTGAGTTCTTTGTACACTTTGGAAATTAGCCCCTTATCAGATGCATCCTTGGCAAATATGTTTTCCCAGACCGTGGGGTTCCTCTGTATTTTGAGGCTGTTTTCTTTTGCTGTGCAGAAGCTTTTTAGTTTGATGTAGTCCCATATGTTTATTTTTTCCTTTGTTTCTCTTGCCCTAGGAGATGTATCGGTGAAAAGTCCACTGCGTGGGATGTCTGTGACTTTACTGCCTGTTTTCTTCCAGGATTTTTATGGTTTTGTGACTTACATTTAAGTCTTTTATCCATTTTGAGTTTATTTTGTGTATGGTGAAAGTCGGTGGTCTAGTTTCATGTTTTTGCATGTACCTGCCCAATTTTCCCAGCACCACTTATTGAAGAGACTGTCCTTGCTCCATTGGATGCTCTTGCCTCCTTTGGCAAATATTAACTGACCATAATGGCGTGGGTCTATTTCTGGGGTCTCTGTTCTGTTCCATTGATCTATATCTAGTCCAGGTTTCTAAATTAACAGTTCCTTCCTCGGGAAAGGCTGGACAAACTTCTTGTACGAAATGAATAAAACGTGCTGTGTGACTGGGAGTGACTTCAGCTCCCCTGCTAGCAAGCATATGTCTTAAGAGATCAATACAGAGTCTTCCTTCTTTAGACTCAGTATGGCCCATTTCTTAAGTTCTGTACTATCCACCCTCTTACCCTACCTTTCCTCTGTCGGGGGGTCCTAGCCGTCCCAAATGCAGGGGGGAACTTACCTAAGGTTCCCCGTTCGGGCGCCAACCTGCCGGGGTCCAGCCCCAGTGGTCCAGGGGTCCCCAAAGGTGTGGACGGCGTCAGCAAAGAATGAAGGAAGGACACGGAGACAGCATTCAGAGCATCAGCTTCTCTCTTTATTGCCTTGTTACAACTGTATTTATACTATTTGATTTTATTGCTGGTTAAACAACATGACATCATGCTTTGTTCCGGTTTCTGTTTTTGCCTTTCACAGTTAATGATTGTACCTTCTTATCTGACCTTTGCTAAAGGATTTACATCTATTTAGGTCTGTTAATTTTAGTCTTACCTGTTGTTTATATTTCTATAGGCTATTTTACATGTCAATCCCTAGCTTGTTATTTATATCCTGAAGTTACTATTTTATTGCTCTACCACATAGCTAAAAGGAGAATAGCTAAGCCAGCTTTTCTTATGTGAAGTTACGCTAGTCCTGAGTGAGGGTTCTGTAGCTTGCGTGTGATTGTTTTTAGCTGTGGTGACTGACCGCCTGTCTGGCCCCCAGCCTCAGCCTCTCCGTTTACATTCCCTGCAGCAGCCCATCCCCATTGTAATATTCTGTGTATGATTATAAGGGTTCAGGTGTAGATTGAAATCATCCCTTTCCTAGACTGCTCTTTCCTTGTGGGGATTCCCAGAGTTTTCCATTAATATAACAATCCCCAGTAATACATTCCTTAGTGGGAACTCACTGGTGGCCTCCCTGTGGATGGCCCTGCGCGGGCGAGTCAGCAGGGCCCGGACCCAGGCCTCTTCCCCAGTGGGGAACTCCCTGTGGCAGTGGCCTAACAAGTCCCAAACTTCCTGCTGACAGTCTGAGTTCCTCATAAGCAGCACATGGTTTTCCCATACTCCTTGGGGCTTTTACTGAATCATTGTCTTTTCCAGTCCCATCCGACTCCCCTGCTAGGGAAAAGTTTCCAGCTCGGGCAATGCCCTTTCCTGGGGCAGTGACTCGGGTGAGGACACGGAGCGTTAGAAAGGGCAACAAGCATGGGAAGAGGGATGTGCCACACACCAAGTCCCATGGAGCATTGGCTGTGCAGACGTCTCCTCCTTGAAGGACTGTGTCAAGCAGCAAGGATGGAACGGCTTCCGGCACTATATGTTGTTGTACCAATACCAGGCCGTTTTGATTACAATGGCTTTGTAATACAGTTTGATGTCCCGCAAAGTGATCCCTCCCACTCAGTGCTTTTTTCTCAAGATGGCTGCAGCTATTCGGGGTCTTTTTTGGTTCTATGAAAATTTTGGAAAAGTTTGTTCTAGATCTGTGAAATATGCTGTTGGTATTTTAATAAGAATTGCATTGAATTTATAAATTGCTTTGGGCAGTATGGACATTTTAATGGTGTTAATTCTTCCAATCCATGAGCATGGTATATTCTTCCACTTTTTAAATCTTCCTCTATTTCTTGTTTCAGTGTCTCGTAGTTTTCCGAGTACAGGTCTTTTACATCCTTGGTTAAGTTTGTTCCTAGGTATCTTATTTTTTTAGTTGCCATGGTAAATGGTATTGCTTTTTCAGTTTCTCTCTCTGAAAGTTCATTGTTGGTGTATAAGAATGCCATCAATTTCCAGATGTTGATTTTGTATCCAGCTACCTTACCAAATTCATATATCAAATCTAGTAATACTTTGATGGAGTTTTTAGGGTTTTCTATGTACGATATCATGTCATCCGCAGATAATGACAGTTTTATCTCCTCCTTTCCAACTTGGATGACTTTTGTTTTCTTCCTGTCTGATCACTGTGGCAAGGACTTCCAGTACTATGTTGAATAAGAGTGGTGAAAGTGGACATCCCTGTCTTGTTCCTGTTTTTAATGGAAATGGTTTTAGTTTTTGCCCATTGAGTATGATGCTGGCTGTAGGTCTGTCATATATTGCCTTTATTATGTTGAGGTATGATCCCTCTATTCCTACTTTGCTGAGAGTTTTTATCAGAAATGGGTGCTGGATTTTGTCGAATGCTTTTTCTGCACCTATTGATATGATCATATGATTTTTTCCCTTCGTTTTGTTTATGTGATGTATCACATTTATTGATTTGCAGATGTTGTACCAGCCTTGCATCCCCAGGATAAATCACACTTGGTCATGGTGTATGATCTTTTTAATGTATTGCTAGATCGGGTTTGCTAGTATTTTAGTGAGGATTTTAGCATCTATTTCATCAGGGATATTGGCCTGTAATTTTCTTTCTTTGTAGTGTCTTTATCTGGTTTTGGGATTAGGATGATGCTGGCCTCATAAAAAGAGTTTGGGAGTTTTCCCTCCTCTTGAATTTTCTGGAATAGTTTGAATAGAATAGGTGTTAATTCTTCTTTGAATGTTTGGTAAAACTCGCCTGTAAATCCATCTGGTCCAGGACTTTTGTTTGCTGGGAGTTTTTTTTATTACTACTTCAATTTTATTAGTTGTTATCAGCGTATTCAGGTTTTCTGCCTCTTCCTGATTCAGCTTTGGAAGGTTGTATGCTTCTAGGAATTTGTCCATTTCCCCCAGTTGTCCAGTTTTGTTGGCATATAGTTGCTCATAGTATTTTTTTACAAATCCTTTGTATTTCCGTTGGGTCAGTTGTTATATTGGCTCTTTCTTTTCTGATTTTATTTATTTGGGTCCTCTCTCTTTGTTTCTTAGTGAGTCTGGCTAAAGGTGCGTCAATCTTATTTATCTTTTCAAAGAACCAGCTCTTGGTTTCATTGATATTTTGTGTTGTTTTTTTAGTTTGTATGTCATTAATTTCTGCTCTGATCTTCATTATCTCCTTCCTTCTACTTCCTCAGGGCTTTTCTTGCTGTTCTCATTCTAGTTCTTTTAGTTGTGTTAGGTGGTTCATTAGAGCTTTTTCCTGTCTTGAGATAGGCCTGTACTGCTATGAACTTCCCTCTCAGGACAGCTTTCGCTGTGTCCTATAGATTTTAGGGTTTTGTCTGTTCATTTTCGTTTTTAGGAGGAAATCGAGTCCGTGGCTGGGAGCAGGGCCGCCATCCTCCCTCTATCTTATTCTTAAAACACATCAGGTGAGCCCTGGCTGGTTTGGCTCAGTGACTAGAGCATTGGCCTGTGGACTGAAGAGTCCCGGGTTCGATTTTGGCCAAGGGCGCGTGCCTCAGTTGCAGGCTCGATCCCCAGTCAGGCGGCAACCAATCGATGTGTCTCTCTCACATCAGTGTTTCTCTCTCTCTCTTCCACACTCTCTGAAAACAATGGAAAAAATATCCTCAGGTGAGGGTTAAAAACAAAACAACACATCAGGCGAGTGTAATGTGAAGTAAGACAAACCACATGATTTCACTTATCTGTGGAATCGAAAGAACAGTAGAAACAAACCAACCAAACGGAAACAGACTCATAGACAGAGAACAAACTAGTGGTTGCCAGAGGGGAGGGTCTTAGGGGCTGGGTGAAAGGGTGAAGGGACTGAGAAGTACAGATGGGTGGTTACAGAATCTAGTCACGGGGATGTAAAGACAGCACAGGGAATATAATCAATAGTAATGAGATAACCATGTGTGGGGCCAGTGAGTATTGGAAATATTTGGGCGACCACTTTGTAAAGTATATGATTATCTAACCACTGTGCTGTGTGCCTGAAACTAACACAAAATAATATTGAATGTAAACTGTAATTGAAAAATATTAAAAAAAAAAAAAAAAAAAAAGACTGGGGTTGAAACTGTGGTTCTCACCTTGAGTGGGCATCAGACTCACCTGGAAGGGCTTGTGAAAACCCAGGTGCTGCGTACAGTCCCCATCGTTTCTGGGGTCAGGAAGTCTGGAGTAGGGCCCAAGAATTTGCATTTTCTTTTTTTTTAATATATCTTTATTTATTTCAGAGAGAGGAAGGGAGAGAGGGAGAGACAGAAGCATCAAAGATAAGAGAGTCATTGATCGGCTGCCTCCTGCATGCCCCCGACTGGGGATCAAGCCTGCGGCCCGGGCATGCGCCCTGACCGGGAATCAAACAGTAGTCTCCTGGATCCTGATCTCTTGGATCCTAGGTCGATGCTCAACCACTGAGCCACGCCCAGCCGGGCAAGAATTTGCATTTCTAACAAGTTTCTAGGTGGTGCTGATACTGCTGGTCCCAGGACCCAGTCTGGGCATCACTTAGCTAAAAGATTATATAAATGTGAAGGTTCAGTGTGAGGGTCAACTCAGAAGATGACAGCCACAGCCTGTGCCCAGCAGCCGGCGGTCAGAGCAGTAAAGGCAATACCAGTCAGCAACCAACAACCAGCACAGAACCCTGGCGCAGGCACAGAGCTCTGTGCCCCACAAGCATCATCTCCTTCAGTCTTGATGCTGACCCTCTGAGATAGTTTTAAGGCTTCCATGTCATAGGTGAGCAAACTGAGACAAAGAGAAATTAAGTAATCTGCCTGACTCAGCAAGGCCTAATCAAAATAGAGACCAAGGCTGTCTCACTTCCAAATACACACACAACCATTTTCCAAAGAGGAGACCCAGGCCCAGATACTCTGAAGTTACTTGGGTCACCCAGTATGTAAAGGTGGAGCTGGGACCAGACGCAGGTCCACCGGCTCTTAAGCCAACTGTCCTTTCGTTCTACATCACTGCCAGTCACCCGTGAACTAATAAGCTAAGGTTAGGGCTACTGGACATGCACAGTTAACTGAAGACGACGGTATCTAGTCCCTCACAATGAAGAACAATGAAAACTCGAGGGACATTGGTCCATGTTTCCTCCTGCCAACCGCGCCACCCCATCTTCCCACAGCCCACAGCAGCAATGCCAGGAGATGCCTTGAGCATGGACCAAAGCGACGCAGGCTCCCCAGAAGCTAGTCGCCGCTGGGCACACCCACAGCTGGGGGCACTCACTGCTGGCACCAGGAGCCTCATTCCTGTGCTGACCCCTTCACTGGCTCAGCAAAGGCTCCTGACTGCGCCCTCAGCCCCAGGAGCACACAGTGAACGGCGCGGGCAAGGCCTCTGCCTCAGAATGGGAAGGAAATAAAATCCGTTTAGGTGCTGATTTTGAAAGCTTTATGAAGAAGACTTAAAAGGTCAGTGTCATAATGATGACTTGAGTATAATTTAAATTGGGAGGTGAGGAAAGGACTCTCTGAAGAGAGAACATGAGCTGAAACCTGGACAACCAAAGGAATCAGCTTTTTGAAGAACAGGGGACGGGTGATGCGGACCAAGGGAACAGTGCTGCAAACTTGAGGCGGGAGCAAGCGGAAATCTTCCAGGGAAGCAAGAAAGCCCGCGTGGCTGCGAAAGGGGCAGCAGAGAAGGAAGGAGAAGTGGGCCCTGCGCGGACTGTACCCTCGGTGTCACAGGCGGCCACAAGTGGGCAAAAGCAGGGCATGCTATAGGCAGGCGCTGGGCAGGAGCAGACACCGGGGCCAAGGCAGGGGCTTGAGGAGCCGTTGATAATAACAAGGACCTGGCAGAGCTGGCCTGGGACGCAGGCCCCCCCAGGAGCACTGGTCACTTCGCAGGCATGATGCAGGTTCCTCTCACGTCTCAGCTCACAGTTCGTATCTTGGCAGCCGCTGGGGAAGTGTCACTGCCCCTTTCTGCAGTTCTGGAGCAAGCATATTTGCTGGTTTATGAACTTTCTAGCTTGCATCTTGGCAAGGTGCTTGAGGAAGCATCTAATGAGGTGAAGAGTGGAGAGAATTTGGGAACTGAGTGTGTCTGCATGGGCTTTCTGCCTGACCCATTTAGAGTCCCTCACCCAACACAAGTTCTGTCCTTCATGAAGGCCCAGGCCAGATTCCACTCACCCTCTCTGGTCCCTGGGCCTTTGTGCCCTCCAGGTCCTACAATGAAGCCCAGAGGTATAGAGTCGAGCTAAGGTCCTGCCTCTGCCCTTTCACACTGAGGAGTCAGGAAAACTGCTTAATCTCTTTGAGGCTCAGCCTCCTCATGGATAGGATGGGGCTGTTGAGAGGAGTAATCCTGTCGATGCATGTGAGTGTGGTGCAGAGACAGCTCTGAGCAGGATTATGACTGTTGCTCTTCGTCAGTAACTACTCAGTTATGGTCAGATATAAGCTACAAATCTACTGTAGGATTATAGCCAACAGTACTTGTAAATCTCTTCTGGCTCTCACAGAACCATTTAATAAAGAGAGTAATTGTTAGTAGTTATCAAGCAGTGACCTCAACTTTCATGCCATAAACAATTTACAAACCTTATGTTAATTAATCTTCACAATGTATCATTGAATTTTTGCAAAATCTCTGTTTTTTAAAATTTATCTTTATTGTTGAAAGTATTACACATGTTCCTTTTTCCCCCATTGATTCCTCTACCCCGCATCAGCCCCACCCCAAGGCATTCCCCATACTAATGTCTGTGTCCATGGGTTGTGCATATATGCATATCAGTTCTTTGATCAATCCCTCCCCACTCACTCCCCACCCGCACCTTCCCTCTGAGATTCGTCGGTCTGCTCCATGCTTCCATGTCACTGAATCTGTTTTGTTCATCAGTTTATTAAGTTCTTTAGATTCCACATATGAGTGAGATCATGTGGTGTTTGTCTTTCTCTGCCTGGCTTATTTCTCTTACATAATACTCTCCAGGTCCCTCCATGCTGCCCCAAAGGGTTCGAGATTCTTCGTCTTTACAGCTGCGTAGTGTCCATGGTGTGAATGTCCCCCAGCTTTTTATCCACTCACCTACTGATGGGCACTGGGGCTGTTTCCAGATCTTAGCTATTGTAAATAATGCTGCAGTGAACATAGGGGCACATACATACTTTCTGATTGGTGTTTCAGGATTCTTAGGATATATCCTAGAAGTGGGATCACTGGGTCAAATGGCAGCTCCATTTTTAATTTTTTGAGGACCCTCCACACTGTTTTCCACAGTGGCTGCCCCAGTCTGCATTCCCACCAGCAGTGCACCAGGCTCCCCTTTCCCCACACCCTCGCCAGCACATGTCGTTTGTTGATTTGTTGATGAAGCCATTCTGACAGGTGTGAGGTGACACCTCATTGTGGTTTTAATTTGCATCTCTGATGATTAGTGACTTGGAGCATTTTCTCATGTGTCTCTTGGCCTCTGTGTGTCCTCTTTGGAAAAGTGTCAATTTAGGCCCTTTGCCCATTTTTTAAGTGGATTGTTTGTCTTCCTTTTGTTAAGTTGTATGAGTTCCTTATATATTTTGGAGATTAACCCCTCATCAGATGGATCATTGGCAAATATGTTCTCCCACACAGTGGGCTCCCTTTTCATTTTGTTGATGGTTTCTTTGCTGTGCAGAAGCTTTTTATTTTGATGTAGTCACATTGGTTTATTTTCTCCTTTGTTTCTCTTGCCCTAGGAGATGTATCAGCAAACATATTGCTACAGGAGATGTCTGAGATATTGCTACCTATGTTTTCTTCTAGGATTTTTATGGTTTCATGTCTCACATTTAAGTCTTTTATCCATTTTGAGTTTATTTTTGTGTATTCTGTAAGTTAGTGGTCTAGTTGCATTTTTTTGCATGTATCTGTCCAATTTTCCCAGCACCATTTATTGAAGAGACTGTCTTTACCCCATTGTATGCTCCTGCCTCCTTTGTCAAATATTAATTGACCATAATGGCTTGGGTCAATTTCTGGGTTCTCTGTTCTGTTCCATGTGTTTCAATAATTTTTAGTGTTTTTATTGTAGTTGATTTCTAATTTCGGATCCAAGAAGATCCTTGATATGATTTCAATCTTCTAGAACTTGTAGATACTTGTTTGTGTCCTAACATGTGGCCTATCTTTGAGAATGTCCCATGTGCACTTGAGGAGAATGTATATTCTGCAGCTTTGGGGTGTAAATGTCAATTAAATCCATCTAATCTAGTGTGTCATTTAGAGTCACTGTTTCTTTGTTGATTTTTTCTTCAGAAGATCTATCCAGTGAAATCAGTGGGGTGTTAAATCCCGTAGTATGACTGTATTGCTGTTGATCTCTCCCAGCAATACAAGAGATTGCTCCAGAAGATTTTTTATATATTAGGTGCTCCTATGTTGGGTGCATACATGTTTATCAGGGTTATAGCCTCGTGTCGGATGGATCCTTTTAGTATTATGCAGTGGCCTTTATTGTCTCCCATTATCTTTATTTTGAAGTCTATTTTGTCCGATATGAGTATTGCTACCCCAGCTTTTTTTTGAATTTCCATTTGCATGGAAAAAAATTTTCCGTCCCTTCACTCTCACCCTGTGTGAGTCCTCTGTTCTGAGGTGGGTCTCTTGTAGACAGCATATAGTTGGGTCATGTTTTCTTATCCACTCAGCTACCCTATATCTTTTGATTGGACCATTTAATCTATTTACGTTTATGGTTATTATTGATAGATACTTATCTATTGCCATTTTAATTCTTTATGCCTGTGTTTCTCTCTATCTCCATTTCTACTTCTCATTACAGCAGTCCCTTTCACATTTCCTGCATAGCTGGTTTGATGGTGATAAACTCCTTTAGCCTTTTTTGTCTGAGAAGCTCAGAAGTTAAAGTTCATGAGTTCTGAGTCAGGTGGACTTGAGTTCCGGTCTCTCCTCACTTATTAGCTGTGTGACTTTGGGCAAGGGACTTAGCCTCCCTGAGTTTGAGTTGCATTATCTATAGCTGTAAAGGCATCTGTCATGTTGAATTTTTGTGAGAATTCACTGAAATAATGTCTGTAAAGCTTTTACTACCTTTTCAGTACACCGTCTCCTACACTGCTGTATTGTGTCCAATCTCACCGTACAGGATGTCATCCATCTCCTGGGAATTGTTTATATGGAGTTAACCGATGTCTTAATAAAACTGTTAAGTGGGAACTGTGACCAGTGGTAAAGCTACAAAACTTATTCCATGTAGAACACAGCAATTCACAGTCTTCTGATGTAGGGTCAAGGCGCTGGTCTGGTGTCCTGTCTTTTTTATTGGAGCTTTGTAGGCTCTGTTCTATAAACCACGAGTGTGATAAATAGGCCATCCTCTCTAGCTGCTCTAAAGATGGGCCAAGACTTATGGGCATTCCAGAAGCCAAGTGCAGGCCCCTCTGAGTACACAGATGTTCTCTCAGTCATGTGCCCTCATCTTGCCAAGGTTAACTCCAATGCCACAGCAAACCCTCGATTTTTCAGAGCTCTATTTAACAGACTTTGGAATTAATGGACAAAATTTCAGGGTCATATGTCATATGTGAAAATTAACACCCTATTCATTTCAAAATGCTTTTAACCAAGATTGGCTTATAATTGAATTAACAGGTTATTTTTTTGTTATGGATTAACTATTATTTTTAACAAATTTTAGCGAATAGGCCATATGTTGGAAAAATACTGTAGTAATTTAGCAGACACAAATAAATATGACATACCTACAACTATAGGCTACATATTTGAATCCAGGAGTCCACTTGTAAACAATGTCAGCAAATGATCAGCTCGTGATGACACCGAATTGTGCAGGGTGCTTGGTTTTGTTATTGCAGGGTGTGACTTTCTGCAACAGTTTTAACTAGCAATATTCCCACGTGCGCTAAGCCACGCCCCGGCCGTGTGCATCTGTTGACTCTCCGTGACTGGTGAGTGAATGCATTTACTAGACCTATTCAGTATAAATGTAAAATTACAGTCATACATAGAGAAAACTTTTCTGTGAAATTACACTATTCATACATATTTAATTTTAATTAGATAAATATGTATACATAAGTAAAAACGGGTAAACTAACTAACTTGTCACATTCTGAACATGTGCATTCAGAAAACCTACTTTATCATATAACAGGCTTTTAGCTTTAACAGACACCCTCGCCCGACGTTACGTGGAGGTTTTACTGAATTTTTTTCAGACTAGCCTTTCTGGTGTCTTTTCAACAACAAGCCTCTGTATTGTCACACCTGTGTGTTGTTCATGTATCAGTACTGAATGAAAGCATGTGAACATTCGAGCAAGGTCATCCAGCCAGAATGGGTTTGGGACGCCCCCCGAGTGGGGAGCAGCTCCGCGGTGGGAGCAGAGGGAGTGGCCACAGTCGCAATGCTGCGTGAGCGACACCGGGCCCTAGGGCACCAGACAGGTGGGAGCTCTCATGCCGTACTGCTAAACACGTAAAAGTCACAAATCAAATTACCTGCAACATAAAAAGGAGTTGGTCTTTCTCTCCTGACATACCCAGAAGGACAAGCTTTAATATTGAATTCTTAGACTCCTCCAAACTACCGTAGCCAGAGAGGGCCATCTTGAAGCCCCAGCCCCGCCTGCCGCCTTTTCTTCCCACCGCAGCTTTACCCCCGGAGGGGCCTGGCACTGCTGCTGCCGAGGTCACCTCTGCGCCCTGCAAACAGGCGCCCTCGGGAGGACTGGCCCACCCTCGAGAAGGAAACCCAGAGAAGAGGCGCTGCAGACAGGGGTATCAGGGGCCCTATGGGAAGAAACTCTGGGTCCCAGGCACATGGTCTAGAGCCAGGGTGGAAAATATCTCTGTCAATGGCTGAACAGCAAATACTCAGGATCTTCAGGCCATATGACCTCTGTCGCAGCTACTCAACCCTGCCGTTGAGGGTGAGGACAGCCATAGACACTAAGCACGTGGAGGAACGTCTGTGTCCAGTGAACCTACCGCGCACTCTGAAATCACATCGCAAGGAACGCTCACCTGTTAGTCTCCGTTTGATTTTTTTCAATCATTTAAAAATACGAAAACCATTTTTAACTCATATGTTATATGGAAACAGGTGACAGGTAGATTTGGCCCAGGGTCTAGAAGGTGAGGCAGGGGGCTCTCAGCTGACCCATCGCACTGAGCCCCAGATCTTCCCTGTGGGGCGTGGGGCATGGCCCTCGGGGGCACAGGGCCAAGGGCAGGAGCCCTCTTCCCGGGCATCAGGGGGGTGTTGAAGCACCTGCCGGGACGAGCAGTCACAGCACCCCTCCCAGACGATGAGCGAAGCCTCTACTGTCCACATGCTGCTTTGGTTATATTCTGGACTGGCCTCTTCAGTAGTATATTTCTAAGTGCCATGCCATCACCGAGCTTTTGCCCCTTCTGACAATTAGTTAATATTCCAGGTCTCTTCAGAGATGTGGGATGAGTAAAGGGTCTTATGCTTTTAGATAAATGGAGCCACATCTCATAAACTCCCTGCTTTCTAAAATTTACTCTGGCCCACGATGGAATCAGACTGTCATCCCAACCTCCTAGCTCTTGCAGGGGACATCTCCAACCTAGAGTCATCACCACAGCCCCCCCCAATCTGAGGACATCGGGGGCCACCCCTGTGTTCCCTTCTTCCTGCTTGGCTGAGCGGTTGGTGGCCGTCTGAGGAAAGAGCATTCATTTTCATCTCAGTTCAGTGGCTGCATGTAGGCCCTTGTCTCAAGCACTGGTTGATGTGGTTGCTGGATAATCTATGTTCTGTTTGCTCGCTAAGGCTGCTGTGGAGATCATTGTCAGTCATCTCTATATTTAGCTTTGAGCTGAATTAATTTGATGGCTTCAATGCAGGGGGGAGGGGAGATTATTTTGACAAGGATACGCTTTTCCAAAAGTTTCCCTTTAAAAAATAGCAATGTATACTCCAGAGGCGGGTGCAATTTTTGATAACAGATGCATTCAAAGAAAATTATTTAAAATAGCATTTTATGTCTAGCTGACCACACAGCGATGTGCTGCTTCCCCCGCAGTTTGACTCAAATCACCATGGGAACAGCCTGCACCCTCAGAGAGGTGCTTCAGGAACAAGGCGTCGGCAGCTGGAGCTCGGGCCAAGCCCTGCCCTCCCCCAGGACTGAGCCCATCCATTCAGTTATTCGTCAGGGATCGTTCACAGCCCTCAAGGCCAGCCTGCTGTTTCCAAGGTCAGGGCACTTTGGGATCCTGGGTAGCTGTGGGTGAGTGAAGTCATTTGGTGCAGGATCCTTAGGTCGCAACCCCAGCACTGGCCGACTCGGAGCAGAAAGGGATCATCCGATTCTTGTCCTCTCTTCGTTCTGCGTCTCCCTGAGTGTTGCCTGGAAAATATGTTTGAAATAAACAAGTCCTTCTCCCAGAGGTTAGAGGCTCTGCAGGCCCAGCCGAGCCCCTAGCACCCCCATAACAAGGACTGGCCCTGAGGCCTCACTGCCACCCCAGTCCTCCCACACTCGGCGTCTGTATGCGATGCACCTGGAGGGGAAAGTTTAACTTCTCAGATTCAGGCCGTCCTCTCAGGCCAAACAAAGCAGGATGTTTAGTGGCGGGGCCTGAGCTTCTGTCATTTGTGAAAGGTCTCCGGGGCATTCACACGTGCAGCCCAGGATGACAGCTGCTGTGTTAGGTGCAAAGATAAATGACTCTGAACTTAAAATTCCCACCCAAAGCACACAGCCTGCTCTAGACCTGGGGCCCCACCCTGCTCCCCATCTCAGCAAACAGCACCCACACCCACTGAACAAGGTGCCTCTGTTTTCACCTCTCACCCCTATCTAGACCATGAAGCCTGCAGGGTAGGGGCCGGGTTTATCTTGTTTACTCAGCACCCAAAACTCATAAGGCCTCAGTATTTTCCATGGGTACAAATCAGTGAGTGCAGGACCTAGCTCTCACTCTAATAAATCACATCTTGTCGCCTTGAACCATTTTTTCTTGGCCAGAGTCGGATGCAGGGTTTCCAGTTCCCCAGTAAAGCAGGCCCACTGGCTGGAACAGTGCCTGCTTCCTCCCTGGAACATGATGTGTCAGGAGCCAGCTGGGTGGGGCCCTGCTCTCTGGGGCGCCAAGCCCTTGGTTGGAGTCTGTGGTCACCCCGGGTTGCTTCTTGGCTTGACACCCATTGAGGTCCTTAAGGGGCCTATGACTGAGACTCTGAGAGTTGCCCGCATCCCTCCACTGATCTCAAAGCTACAGGCATTTCCTCTCGTATCTAGTATGTCCCTAGTGTGTAGCCTGTGCTGGCCTTTCTCCCTCTCACGTCCCTCAAAGGCAGAGGCTCTTAGCTCTGGAACTTCACCCACTGGGAATCCACCCGGGAAGCCCTGAGACGTCCGAATGCCTGGGCTACTGCAGGCCACTTACACAGTCCCTGGGGCAAGACAAAGGCACCACAGCTGTTCCAGCTGCCCAGGTGAGTCCAGGCAGCGGTCAAGGCTGAAGCCCGCTGGCTGGGTTTGGGGCTGAGGTCCAAAAATGGACACATTTTAAAAGCTACCCAAATTGATTAAAGAGCCAGTCAGAGCTGTCAGACTGGCCACAGGTAAGAGTGCCTATGCCCTGCTGGTTTCTAAGTAATAACGGCAACATTTGCTAAGCATTTGCTGTGTGCCGGTCGCTATTACCCAGGTGAGGCAATCATTGTACTCACCCAGTAACCCACCTCCAGAGCCTGAGGGCTTCACCTGGAGTAGCCTGGATGAAAGGTGGGTGCCCGCGAGTATCCTACAGAGGGGCTGAGAGAGGGCCTCGCGCTGGTGGTGAGGCCCACGTCACTGCCTCAGAGCAGGACTGTGACCTGGGCTCAGAGCGTCTCAGGCCTGCAGCCAGAGGGCTTCGTGGAGGATCCTGGAGAGGGGCGGTGTTAGGAGCCACAGTTCTGCCACAGCAGGAGGCATGGGAGGGGCAATCTGTGGGGTGCTTTTCTCTCCCTGAGTCCTGAGCAGTGCTCTTTAGCACAAATGCACGTACATGTGAACTATGAGGCCGCCTCAGAGCGGAGAAAGGGTCTGCTTTCCACCCTTCCCACCTGATTACTCAGAAAACCTAAGGGCTTAGGGCAGAGAACAATTGTCTGGCTAAAAATCCGATCTTTCTGCCAACTGGGTCAAATTACTGCCCAGGCTGGTACCAGGCAAACCCTTTCAGGAGAGGCCCAGGGGCAGACAGCTGTGGCTGTTGGGCTGAGCACCTCCACATGGTGTTTCTGCCTTCCGAGCATCTACTCCCCCTTCTGTGGAAAACCCGCCCACTGCCGCCTGCAGGGAAGAGAGAACTTGACCTAGACATGGCCACAGGGGTGAGCTCGGCATCTAAGCCAGGCCAATGAGACTCATTCCTGGGCCTTTGAATGGAATAATTAAAAGCAGAAGTGTTCTTCCTGCTGAGATAGCTGTGGACATAAAATGGAAACTTGGAATGCTGGCAGCCTCCTGACCCCACAAGTAAGGGCCAGCCCATTTCCCCATGACACAGAGCCAGGATGAAGTCCTGGAGACAGCACGTCCGGGTCCACCACGCATCCTCTCAGCACATCTGGGCCCAGCTGTGTCTGAATCCACCACGATCATTCAGTGCTGGGAATCAATAAACCAGTTTCTTGCTAAGCCATATCGAGTGGGTTTCTGACACATGGATCCAAAAATGTTCTAATACAGGTATTAATCCCAGCATTGGTTTGTACTAGTTATTTAATCTCTCTGAATCTCAGTTTTCTCATTTATGAAATGAGAACAATACTATCTACCTCACATGACCACTGAAAATTAAATAAAACAACTTATGTAAAATGCTGGCAAATGGTAGGTCCATAGTAAATGTTACCACCCTTCCCCCAGTTCCAAATATGAAACCAAAATCTGAATCTAAGAAACACAACATGGGGCACAAATTAAGAGAAGATATAAAAGTATAACAAGCTGAACCTGCCTTAGGAAAGAATATAAGTTGGCCGGAAAAGTTGGGTCAGTATGAATCAGAAAAGCAGATCCCAGTTAGAAAGTGCACCAGTTTCTAAAGCTGTCTTAAAGAAACTCGACAACTTAAACTCAAGGTAGGATTCTCTTACCCCGCAGAGTGACCCAGTCTTTTAAACAGATACTGCAGTGAACTTTGCCTGCAGGGTGAGGAACGGGGGGAGAGGTGGGGAGGAGAGAAGACCAGGGGGCTTTCCTTCAACTAATTTCATTTCAGTTCTTTTCATGCAGGGTCTTGATTTGCTGTTGTTGATGTCATTTGGTGGTTGTTATTGTCGTCAATGATCCTATTTTAGTAATTTTTCTTTCATTGAAGAGAATTTCACTTTCTCTCTCTTTGAAGGTTTATGCAGATATCAAGAATAAAAAGATCAACTCTAGAGCTGATAAAATATCCGTTTTGAATGCCATATTTTGAATTCATAAAATCTTTCTTCATAAAATCAACTGCATTTACCTGAAGATTTCTGTTTTAGTCATCATGAAGGAGCTCACAATGCAAATCAATAAAAACCCCAAAGTCCCTCCAGTTGTTCTAGATTTACAATCAATTACAGCATCAATTATCAGTGATTTATTGAGCACTTATTTATGACCAGCACTTTACTGGGGAAACGCCAAACAAAGGTAGCACAAGGCACTTACAGTCTGGGGGGGCAAGGAAGACAAATTCTCACAAAATAAACAGCAATTTAGTATCTGTCTGGGCCATGCTGACTATAACTGCAGTACTGGGGCAAAGAAGGGAGAACGCATTACAGTCTGTTGCCATTGGCAAAGAATCATGAAAGAGGAGAGGAAAGACTCAAATTGGTTTTAGGTTTCAAAAAATTTAGGTAGAAAAAATTAGGTAAGAGTATCAGGATTGGGGTACTTAGGAGCCCACAGTGAGAGGTCTGGGTTAGTGCAGCTGCTCACCAGTTCAACTGAGGACCCCAGGCCCACCCATTTCCATTCCAGCACCCCCTTCGTGGTGAAGTCTTGTCCTCAGGCTTGTAAGTTCATGCCACAGCATGGCCACGAAAGCTTTGCGCAGTCAGTCACAGGAAGCAAGGGAGAGGCAGGTGACCGGGCGGGAATCGGTGTCTGTCTTAATGGGGCGGGGAGGGGGGCTCTTAGGAGAATTTCCCCTTAGCAGAGTGCCTCTCCATATTGGCCAGAAACTGGCCACCTCTAGAGCAAAGAAGCCTGAGGAGGTGTGCATCTGGCACTTTTAGCCTTAATTGTGGGAACCCAGGCTCTGCCAGTAGGCAAAGGGGTGGGGTAGGGATGACTGTTGGTTAGGCAGGCAGAGCGCCTGCCTCAGCAAGCTCAGGGGAAAGGAAGTGGGGTTTACACGGAGAGTCGGCCTTGGAAGGCCTTGAAAGCTACGCTGCGGGTTAGCATAAGACAGTGGTTCTCACGCTCAGTCTGCTATATAGGAATATGAGAATTATTTGGGAAAAGGTTGATTAAAATGCACATGCCTGGGCCCCTCCCCCAGAGATTCTAATTCAGGAGGGAAGGGCTGGGGCTGGGCATCTGCTTCTTTCAGGAGGCTCTGAAGCAGGTGGCCTGGCAGCTTTCCCCGGAAGGACACTGCAGTGAGGAGCCCTGCCAGGCTCTGCTCATGAAGAAGGCCGGTCTGCACATTAGGCAGTGGACAGCCCCGACTCAAAGTTCGGGAGCCCAACCAGGGGCTGCTACAAGTGTCTGGGCAAGACATAGTGAGGGTGTCACAAGGAAATGGCAGAGCCAGGCTCTCAGATAGTGAAAAAGTGCTAGGACTTGGTGGCAGCTTAGATTCAGGAACAGAAGACAGCAACAGAGAACTCTTAGGTTTATAATCTGCAAAAAATAAACAACACCTGAAACTAATATATTATTGTACATCCACTGTGATTAAAAATTAAAAACATTTTTAAAAATAATGACACAGAGCTTCCTCTGGCACAACCAAGCGGCTGAGTACCGGGGATCTGGTTTGCTCCTGGAAGCAGATTCAGAGACACGGTGAGGTCAGCCCCACTCAGGACGGCACCTCTGCAGGGTCAGAGGAGGTGAAGAGCAGCCTCCCCAAACCTGCTCTAAAGCGCAGGCTTCACTCCGACTCTGCAGCTCAAGCCTCCCACTGGCAATGGTAATGCTTATAATCTGTTATTAACTTCTGCATCAAGATCTGAACCTACTTCACACTTTGCAGGTTTTCCTTTGATGGCTACAGTGCTCTCTTTTTAAGAATCTGGGGTAATAAAGAGAGAAGTAATGTTGTTGGTCCAAGAAAACAAATTCAATGCTCCTTTTTTTTCTTTTTTCCAGACATATTCCCTTCCTAACAGCATTTTTCATGATGTCAGTTTTTTAAAAATTAGTGGCATCAGAGGCAGAGAAGTTTTACAAGAATGCTACCCTCGTTCCCGAGCAGTTGGGACTATAAATGGTCAAATTCTGCTGAAGATCTCCCTTTCCCAACTTAAAATAAGGAGCATGGGGTGCATCTGAAATGAATGGCTGGTTGATCCCGGGAGGATTTCATGGCTCAGCAAAAGGAGATGCCGATGAAATGCTACGGCCTGAAACAGAGTGCTTGCCAGGCTGGAAAACGGGTTCGTGGTGAAGACTAAAAAGCCCAACAAGGAGAACCTTCCCGGGCTGAGACTGGCTACCCCACCCTCAGCCTTTGGGTGCCCAGCTCTGCTCCCCTAAAACCAGCTGCTTCCACCCGCACTTTCTCCCCGCAGCGCTTTGGCCGCAGGCAGCCGGCAGCTTCCCTCACATCACACTCTGGCCTGGAGCTGCCTTGGTCACAGGACAGAGAATAGGGGAGCGGGTGATGCATGACTCCCGTGCTGACTTACATTTTAGTGAGACGGGGGAAGATAACAGCTGGCGAAAGAAAAGGTGACTACAGAGCTGCGCGTCAAGTGTGGGGACGAGGGAGCAGGGTTCACGGCCTGCCGGTCGGCTCACGCGCACTGAGCACATCTCTGTCGCAGCAGGGACAGTGCTGGGCCCTGAGCATCGGATGGCCGTGTGTCCATCACAAAGGTGGGTGCTTTGTGCTCTTTCTATAGACAAGGAAGTGGGGCTGTGGATATACAGAAACTTTCCTAAGACCGGTTGTTGGTAGGTGGAGGGTATGATGCCAACCCAGGCCTGCCAGACCCAGGGAGGCCCAAGCCACGGGGTACACTTTGCCATCCAGCGTTTCCAAGAGGTTGAAGTGCTTTCGGGCTGCAGCAGGCAGGAGGAAGGAGGCCCCACTGCTGAACTGCCACGCTCTGACACAGTGTCACACGGCAGAGGGAGTCAAAACGCAGGGTAGAAGCCAGGGCTCCAGTCAGGACTCTAACGCAGCCCCGGTGGCTTTGATTTGGGCAAAGAAAGAGGGGGTTTATAAGCCCCACTCTCCCCTCTGTAAAACGGGGCCTACTGGAGGCTTCCTGTGCCGGCCTAATGCAATACTGGTTATCACACTTTCTCACCATAAACCACCAAAAAACTGGAAAAACACAGAAACCATTGTTTCCAACCATCAGATGACAGTACAGGGCTATGGCCCTTGAGAGGAGGAGGGCACATGGAATAACTCCGCATCTACGCCACCTTTCTGCCCGCAGACACTTTCTAAATCTGGCAGGGAAGTGGAGCTGGGGTAGAGAGCAGTGTCCTCACCGGGTGGAGGGAAAAGCGTGGAGTTTGGTGCTGACGCGGCTGGAATGCCGGAGGCAGGAAACCAAAGCCTAAGAAGTTATGCAGGGGCGCAA
Source organism: Miniopterus natalensis (assembly GCF_054644295.1). Lineage (NCBI taxonomy): Eukaryota > Metazoa > Chordata > Mammalia > Chiroptera > Miniopteridae > Miniopterus > Miniopterus natalensis. The sequence continues at coordinate 62,416,656 of NC_142093.1, forward strand.
AGGCCCAGAGATCTGCACAGTGGACGGCGGGGGTCCGCAGCCACCCGCGAAGCTGCGCGGGCACGGGTGAGGCCCCACGGCCTCTCAGAGAGCGGCTGCTGGGCGGGAAGCTGAGTGGACACCCAGGGTGGCACGGGGCTGGGAAACACGCTGCGGGGAGCATGCTAAGCGCTGACTTAGGGTCCTAGCAAAGCCAGGCCCTAAACTAAGGACTATATTTTTTATCCTGCCTACTCTTAGCCTTTTATACCAAACCCTAAAACCAAGTTTTGCTGTCAGTAAATTACCTTCCTACCCCCCCAAAATGCAATAGTCTTTAAAGGAAGAAAATATAATTCAGGTTCTCGACAATATCGCATTCACTGAAAAGTCACGAGGTAACTAGAGAAGCGGAAATATGACCTACTCCAAGGACGAAACTCAAACCGTAAAAGCAGACAGAGATGACACAGATAGTAACATGAGCAGACAAGAAATTTTAAACAGCTGTTACATATTTGTTACAGGATTTATAAGGAAAATGTGGCTATCATAAGGAAATAGATAAGACTTTCAACAGGGATTTGACATACATTTCTAGCATGTTGGTAACTGCAGTCTCCGAGAGGCAAAAAATATTCAAGCAAAAAGATTAAAATATAACAACAGGATTTTTTCCAAATTTGATGAAATATATCAACCCAATAATTTCAAATTCAATAAGCACACAAAAAATAGAGTTCATTTTGGAATAAATTAGTAAGATTTCTGAACACCAGTGATAGAAAAATTTTAAATTGGGCAGAGAAAAAAGACACTGATACAAAACAATACAAAAATTGCGAATGGAATGGCATCTTTAAAGTGCTGAAAAAATTAATTTTGAATTAACTTTTGTACATGGTGTGGAGTAGGAATGAAGGTTCATTTTTTTTTTTTCTGAATGAATATCTAATTTTAGCTCCATTTATTGAAAAAAAATTCCCCATTGACTTGCTTTGGTTCTTTTGTTAAAAATCAGTTTACTTCATGCCCAGCCAGGCGTGGCTCAGAGGTTGAGCATCAGCCTAGGATCCAGGAGATTAAGGTTCGATTCCCGGTCAGGGCACATGTCCAGGTTGCGGGCTCGATCCCAGTTGGGGGCCTGCAGGAGGCAGCCAACCAATGACTCTCATCCTTCATGTTTCTATCTCTCCCTTCTTCTCCCTGGGGAAAAAAAATATATATATATACATATATATATATCTATATATACACACACACACACACACACACACATACATAAAATCAGTTTACTTCATATGTGTCTATCTACATTTGGACTATATTTTGTTTCACTGATCTATTTGTCAATTCCTATGTAAATATCAAATAATTATGATACAATAGCTTTATAGTATAGCTTGAAATGAGGTAATATGCAAAATGGATTGCAGATCTAAATATAAATGCTAGAACTGTACAACTTCTAGAATAAAACAGGAAAGGATATCATCATGACAGTGGGGATAGGCAGAGATATATTTGGATTGTATTTCATCAAAATCAAGTACCTCTCCTAAAAAAAGTATCATGGCCTGGAGAAAATACTCCTAAAGCATCTATCTGACAAAAGCACTGCATGCAGAATTTAAGACTGTCAGAGGGGAGGCAGGGCTGGGTGGGTGGGTAGAGATTAACCAAACTTATATGTGTGTATACGTAACCCATGGACACAGACAATGTGATGAAGGCCCGGGGCGGGGTGGGGGGGCATTTAAAAGGGGTCAATGGGGGGAAAAACAGGACATCTATAACACTCTCAACAATAAAGATTAATTTTTTTAAAAAGACTCTTATTATGAGTCAATATTTTTAAAAAGTGAACTCAGAAAACAACAAAATACTTAACCAGATACTTTGCAAAGAAAGATATACATATAGTCAATAGGCACATGAAATATTGTGCAAGATAATTAGTCATCAGAGAGATGCAAATTAAGCCGTAGTGAGACGCCAGGCCTGCCCTCTAAGGGCTGTAAGGGGGGTGGCAGCACCAGCCCCCAGGACTGGCGCAGGCGGGGAGACTCGAGGCTGTGGCAGGAGCGCCGAGCCGGGAACCTTCTTCGTAAGCGCTGGAGTGTAAAGTGATGCGCACACTTTGGAAAACTCTTTGACAGTTTTTTATAAAAATTAAACATATATTTCTTATGACCCAGCAAATTCCATTCCTAGTTATTATACCAAGAGAAATAAGAAACAACACGTGCGCAGTGAAAGACCTGAACAGAATGTTCCTGACAGTTCTATTCGTTACAACCCAGCTGGGAACGGCTGAGAGGCCAGCAGCTGGTCCGCAGCCTGGAGACCGTCCCCCCGAGGAAACAGGCTCCACACACGGAGCCACAGCTGCGCAGCGTCCCCAACGCCTCGTGCGGGACCCGAGACGCGGGGCGCAGGAGCGGGCCTCCTGCACGCGCGGGCCGAGGGTTTGCACACACAGCCCTGAGTGTGCCGCTGGCCCTTTGCTCCCAGCACCCTGCCCTCGAACCCGCGCAGACAGGCTGTACGCGAAACACTCATGAGGTGCTCCCTGTCCGCCGAATTTGATAGAATTTTATTTCGTTTTCTTATGAGAAAACTAGTTCTTTTGCTTTCTGGGTTTTGGGGTATAAGTTGATGAGCTGTGGTTGGTAGTTAGAATATCTTAGCACTTACTCTTGGAGGAGATGCCATGCCCCAAAGCCAGCCACTTACTCAGCGCTTGGGGTGAGCACGCTCTCTCCCTGAATTTTTTCTCCTCTTTGCACTCCATGCATCTCCACGACTGCCGCACACAGCCTCATGCTGGCCTCAGGTGACCACAGTGACCTCCTGAAACCCCGCAGGAACCCACAGTGGCCCCTGCTCCCTACATGGACCCTCATGGCCCACAGGGTCCCATGCAGCCTTATGCAACCACACATCGCCCCACATAACTGCTCGAGATCACATGTGACTTCTAAGTGACCGTACAGGACCTGTACGACCCTACCTCAGCCCTCAGGGCCCCACATGGCCCCACTCAGCCCCAGCCCACCCACAGGACCCCAGTGACCCTAGGGACCCGACGTGGCTCCACACCACCACCGCCGTTTTCATCCTGACTCTTCTCACTTTGTTTCTTGCCTCCCAGGGTCACATTTAGGACCTAACTCTAAGTTTAAGGTATTAAAGAACAAAAATTCAATTGAATAAACTTGAAATTCAAATTGAACAATTCCCGAATTGGGCAGCATCCCATTTAGGAAATATAAAGATGTCCCCTGGAAGTTTTTAGATGCAAACGTCCCTTAGAGCTGCTGTGAGCCAGTGCAAAACTCAGCCCAGTGCCCAGGTCGGGGCTCAAAGGAGGCTGCCAGGAGGCCACTCTCCCCACCCGGGCCAACCATTAAATGCCCCCTGAGCCCCTTTCATAGCCGAGCTCTTGGGGTGGAGCTAAGGCCATCGAGCTGTGTCCCAAGAGCTCGCCTGTGCCCGGGGCCTTGGCCCCCACGCCTCCGTGAGCCCCGCAGCGCAGCGGGAGAGCGGCCCCCTTGCTGTCGCTGGCCCTCGAGCCGAGCTCGGCCTGGCCCGTCTGCCTCCCGGAGCTGGCGGCAGCCGCTCCTCTCCCAGCGCTGCTCCGACAAGCTGCGGCCGCTCTCAGCTTCCGTTTTCTGATTTGGAAAAATGGGGACAGTGCTACTTCAGAGAACTTGCTGTGAAGGCGAAGTGACATCACCAATACCTAAGGCAGGTTTTTCCAGACTTTTGACCACAGCCCACATGTGACTAAGCATGGACTGGAAGCATCACAAATACATACGTGAAGCAGATGCACTTCGTGTGTCGCACTGGGACTGTCTTCTCCTTTGCTACTCTAAAGGAAAAACTCATGTATTTCCTTCCTACCTATGGAAAAACAGTTCTTCTCTACCCTGTATGTTTCTCCGGTGTCCCCTGCGTGTTTCTTTCACTCCTCACACAGCACACTTCCGTCTGACACTTCCGGTCACCAAATGAGTGAAGATTTTTCTCCACATCAAGCAATTCTGTGCAAGACCAGCCAGATGGCCTACATTTTAACAATTCTGACACTGTCCACCTGGAGATAGTGTCAGGACCCACAGAGCTCAGTCCCACAGGACGCCCCCTACACACACACTTAGATGCCAGTCAAAAGCCCAGTTACCACCTGTGCCTCTGACTAACCGGAGCTAGATTGGAGGTCCCCATGACCCATCCCTTGGGCTTGATTAATTTGCTAGAGCAGCTCACAGAACTCAGGGAAATGCTTAGATTTGCCAGTTTATTAAAGCACACGATAAAGGATACAGATGAACAGCTGGACCAGATCCCATTATTTCAACTATTATTTCCATGTCCCTGCCTCCTAAGCTGGCATTCCACCCTAGCCTCACTCCTGGGCCCAGTTTTGCTTTTCTGTCTCCTAGAGCCATCTTCCCGGAGACTCAGGATCAATGTCTCCAAAGCAAAGGTGCCGTCGTCTACCCCACTCCTGTCCCAGCCGGTTTCTCCAGCCCTCTTCAGTTCTAGTAAGAGCAGCTGAATTCTCCCCGTTACATTCATTCACTCGCCAAATGCTAGTGAGCGCCCACACGCTGTGAGTCCAAGGAACGGCACCTCTCTCCCTCTCCTGCTCCGCACAGCCAGTCCCCTGCCAAGTCCTGGCTTTCAGCCACTGTTTTCAGAATACACCTGCCGGTCTCTGACCATTCTGTTCCCTTAAAAAGAATGCTGTCCACAGGTGCAAACAAGTTTAGGTTCCCTCTTTCAAAAAGAAAAACCTGAGATTAGAAAAACTGTCTCCATTGAAGAGGTCAATTAGCTTTGAATTACAAGGAAATTATAGAATAAGTCCCTTAAACTGAAAAGCACTTTATTTGGATGCCGTGCTCTAAAGTTTCTTCATCTTACTGCTAAGGAAGGTGAATAGTCAACCTACTGAACAAAGAGCTTTGTTTAGCAAAGTCAGAAGTTTTCCAGGCAGGACTTTAAATCAGATTAAGTGCCCTATTCACCATCACAAGGGACAGATTTCCCTCCATGTGGGCCTTTCCTTTTCTCATGCAATGTCAAGTGATCAGGACTGTCCTGACCGCAGGTTGTTTTTTACTGGACTATGTTTACCCCCTGAATTAATAATCATATTGCTATAGAAGTCAAGACTCATGAGACATGCTCTAAGGTAACCGTGGAAAGTCGCAAAACATAATGTGTTAATTTGGGCTTTAATCATTTTTCACCCATTCCCAAACTACAAATGAACTTAGTGATTTTTTCTTGCCTAAGGATGATACCTTTTAGTCATTAAAATCTCCAGTATGATGCCCAGCATTTGCAACTGCCCCTTGCTCTCTTCACTGTGCTCGAACACTTATTAATAAAAGCTTTTGTTGTTGTGGGTTGAACTTGCCCCCACAAAGATACGTTCAAGTCCTAACCCCCGGGATCTGTGGATGTGACCTTATTTGGAAAGAAAATCTTTGCAGATGTAATCAGGTTAAAATGAGGTCACGCTGGATTAGGGTGGGCCTAATCCAGTGACTGGTGACTTTAGGAGATAAAGGAGAGAGACGCACAGGGAGAATGTCATGTGACAGCAGAGGCAGAGATCGCAATGATGCTTCTATAGGCAAAACACCCCGAGGACCACCGGCAACCCCTGGAAGCAGGAAGGATCCCCAGCCCCACCCGGGGCCAGCAGAGGGAGCAGGCCCTGGGACGCCTGGGTGCGGCCTCTGGCCTGAGCCCCGAGACAGTAGATTCTTGCTGTTTTAAGTCCCCCCCCCCCAGTCCAGTCTGTGGTGATTGACTACGGCAGGTGTAGGAAGAACACCCTGTTCTCTGAGTCTAAACCTAAAATATAACATGAAGGCTTCAAATACTCCCACACGCCCGGCCCCATCTCTCCAAACCCCACCTGACTTCTCACTCAGCCCGGGACCTGCCCGTCTCCTGAAGCTGAGGAACTTGTCCTGTGTCCTGGAGCATCAGGAGCTTGTCAACCCAGCTTTCCCTGGATGCTCAACGCACAGGTGGGAACAGTAGCCTCCATCTGTCCGGCCACCTGTTCCCGGCGGTGGGAAAAGTCCCCTCGCCTTTGATATTCACGGGGAGGGGGGGAGTGTCGGGGTCGGGACCTATGGGCCAGGACAGCAAATCCCCCCAGGCTCTCGTGCCAGACCTCATCTGTGCTCGGCCACTTCCAGGGCTAGCGCCGTTCTAATGGTCACCGTCATCATTTCCATTCAGTACACAAATGTGGTTTCTCTGCTGTGAATACAACACAGGAGGAGGAGAGCCAAGTTACACTAAATAATTTTGTAAGATTTTTCCTGGCTTTGAAGGTTTAGGGGGTTGTTTGGGGCGGGGGAGAGTAGACCTGCTTCAGGAGAGGCCTCTGCACGGGGAAGCCTCCCTCCTGGGCCTGGCCTCGAGCGCCTGGCAGCTGGCGACCAGGGATGCTTCTGGAATTAGAAAAGGTCACTTGGGGAAACTCTGAACCATGAGGGCAGTGTACTCGTGAGAGTGCCTTTGGGTCCACACCCTGGGTGGTTCATGAGCCTGAAGCCACATATGAAAAGATGAGACGATGGTGAGATTGAGGCAGAGCCATGTCTTTTTTATATGAATGAAGAGAAAAATAATGGCTTTGTCTCTGAAAACTTAACTGGTCTTATGGACTGAAAACTGGACAAAATTCTGCTTACTGTTTGGAATTTAATATTAAAAATTGCCAAGCCACTAACAATCTTAACAGAAAACTACCATATGGGAAAAAGATCAGCATGTCTTTTCTGGAAGCAGAAAATCACTGCAATGTTTTAAGTATTAAAAACTGATTAAACATGTTTCTGGGCATTTTCACTCTCATTGGGGTGAGAACAGGACTCCCAGGAATGATGGAGTGAATTATTCATGTTCTCAGAGGAGTGATGGGCTAACTGCCCATGAAGGATGTAAATTTGGGAGCCCAGGCCAGGCTCCCACCCCCATGCAGGGCCCTACCTGCTGGTTCAGAACCAGGTGGGAGCGGGACTTCTTTGTCCTGGAAGCCCCTGGGGCAGCCCAGCCCACATGAAGAGATTACTTCCCCACAGTCACTGTAACTGCTCCTGGATTCAGTTGTTAGGGAGCAGAAGGGCAGGCCCCTGTGGGTGTGGGTGTCAGGATTTAAGTCAAACTTCATTATTTAAAAGTGGCCTCTTCTTATTGTCTTCCTTTGGCTACAGCACACTGCAGATTGCTTTGATCTATCTTTGCAACTATTAGAGATTAGGAGTTGAAATATGATTCTTAATAATTATTTAATGGGACATCAATCAGAAGAAAGATACTCATTGGGGATGAAGGTGCAACCCCCAACCTCCACCATCTACCAGGAGCCCCAGAGAATGGGCAAGAGTTCTGGGGCTCTCGGGGTGAATGTGGCCGTGACAGCCAGTGGTTGCTGAGTGAACAGTGCAGCTCGGCCCATTGTTCTTGCGTTATTCCACGCTTCAGTTCTATTCAGATGAAAGTGCGTAATTTCCCTCTCTTTCCCCACGGTGCTACATCCACGCAGCTGGGAGAGGGAGTTGTTTGAAAACCCTGGGGAACAGACGGGGCCTTCCAAGTGGAAAAGTTCCCCGGCGAGCAGCTCAGAGCAGATGGCAGATAACCAAAACAAGTGTCCCAACCCCAGGGACCAGCTGGGCGCTGCTGTGCTTGGAGCCAAGAATGCAGCCTGGGCTGCAATCCACCCAGGAAGGCCTCCTTCCAGCGCCAACACCCAGGTTCCAGGCGGCCCACTGAAACCTCTGGCGTTCCAGGCCAGTGATTCCTTAACGGCAGTGCACAAGGATTCTCCAGCTGAATACAGGCTGTGCTGAACCCTTATTTCTTTCTGGTGAAAATTCAGCATCCATTTTATGAAAAAATAAAAGCAGGGAGGGGAAGGGAAAGGACTGAGGGGAGCAGAGGGGAGGGAAAGGTGGTGGGGAGGCGAGAAGGAGAGGACCAGCCCTAGACTGCCAGTGGCTGCTTTGGATGAAGGAGCCGTCTGGTCCTTGGCGGCAGGGTACCAAAGGTGTGCCCAGATCAAAAACAGAATTAAAAAGACTTGCTGCTGTTAGGATATTAAACGCAGGACGAGGCCCGTGCCTTTTGGGGTAGGAGCTGGAAGCCATTCTCTTCTCGGAGCTCCTCTGAAGCCTCTCCCATTCCCAGCAGCATCACTCACAATAGCCAAAAGGTGACAGCAACCCAAGCCTCCAGGTGATGAAAGAGCAGATAAGCAAAATGCAGTCTTTCCATACAACAGAGTATGATTCAGCCTTGAAAAGAAAGAAGTTCTCGCACAGCTGCAGGACACTGTGCTCAGTGAAATAAGCCTGTCACAAGAGGATACATACTGTGTGATTCCAGTTACATGAGGCACCTAGAATAGTCAAAGTCATAGAGACAGAAAGTAGAATCGCAGTTGCCTGGGGCGGCAAGGAGGGGAAATGAGAAGTTATTATTCAAGGGGGACAGAGCTGCAGTTTGAGAAGATGAAGGGAGTCTTGGAGCTGGATGGTGGTGATGGCTGTGCAGCAGTGAGAATGTACTTAATGCCACCAAATTGTATACTTAAAAATGGTTAAAATGGTACATTTTATGTTATGTGTATTTTGCCATAATAAAATGTATGTATATGTGCAATGGCGTGAAGCCCTCTGCATTTGGATTTGGGGGAATCTTTTGGTTGGGTCAGTGACCCCAGGTCGTCCCCTCTCCTGGCTGAGAGGTGACGAGCCGAAGGGCAAGGAAAGGAAGACAGTAAAGGAAGAGCCTCCCCACCCTGCCTCTTACCCGCAGAGAAGTGACCTGCTCGCTGACCCATGGTGACCATGGGGCCTGAGCTAGGTTGGTCTGTTTCTAAAGTTCTTGATCCTGAAACAAGCTATATTTGCCTCCTTCTGCAAAATGTACCACCCCCCAAATTTCCTTGCAAAGGTACTCACCTTCCACCATCTGGACCATCTCTCTAAGGGCTTCCTGAGTTCAGGTGCGTCTTTACTGGATCAGTGTCTGTGGCCAGAGGCACCGAGCTGCGCGCAACAGCAGAGCTGCCTGTGGGGCCCTCACCCACACCTGATGTTACATGAGAGGAAGGTAAGGAAATACTTCACCTAAATGTTAACAAGACTCCTCTCCTGCAGATGCTGTTCTGCTGGTAGAGACTGGGGCCTGCCTGAGATGACTAGGACGGAGCACAGGCAAGTCCGGACGAGGGGAGTCGGGAGGAAGGCACTGCGCCTGCCTGTCGGCGCAGTCAGTATATAACCTGCATGGCGGGAGGCTCGTGGCATCAGGGCCTGCTTTTAGGCTTGACTGGAAACGCCCCGAGTGGCCTCTGCCCCTTTGCCTACCTGTTGCCCCCACTTGCTTGTCTTTCTCGCCATAATAAAACCAGGGTTAAAATGCTGCCTCGGGGATTTCTCAGTTCATTCCTTTGATTTCAGCACAGTCTCCAAAAGTTCCCAATCTGCCTTTGACAGAATCCTGGCTGCAGCAAATCTGAGTCTGGCAGCCCCAATGGCACCAAGCGATCCTGTGGTAACTATTGTGGAAGTGACATGAAGGGCGTGGCTGGGCCGCAGCTCCTCTCAAAGGGGAAACGGACCTCCACGGAGACAAGTAAGGGGACAGGTAGATGCTGTGTGAAGGTTCGCAGGCCTGGAGGATCAGGTGGCTGTTCCCACCAAGCCCCCCAAGAAAAAGAGAGAGGAGGTGGCCCATGAGCAGCCTGGAGGTGGGAAGCTATCCCTGCAGGAACGAGGGACCAGAAACTATGTACATAAGCCACGTGTGACTCAGGACACGTTCTGGTCGACTGTGCACCTGGAGGGTGACCCTGGGGATATCCCTTCACCTCTCTGAGCCGCAGTTTCCTCATCAACAAAGTGGGGATGTGTCCACCTGGGGAGGTCCCTGTGAGCATTTGGTCAGAAGCACATACTACCAGCACTCGGGGAGAACTCCCTAGTCCTTAAGCTGGTCGCCAGGTCCCCCACGCACACAGCCAGCAGCCCTGTGCTGTGCCCGCGGCAGGTGCTGGGTGCTGTGCTGCAGAGGATGGAAGCCCAGCCTGTACCCTGCGCCCGAGGAGGCTGCAGGAGGTCCTTGAAACTGAACCAACTCTAGAATCCTCAGCTCCAAGTGGATGTAAAATGAGAGCTCTGGTCCACTCGGGAGCCTGAGAGAGCACTGACTTCTTCCCCTCCTCTTCCAACAGGGCGCTGACCTGTCCATGAGGCATCCTTCCTGCTGACCAGTTCAGGACACAGAACAGTCACTACTATTTTAAAAGTGGGAGCTGTTAAATAAACTGCCTCACTTTCAGACACAGTTCAGCTCAGGGCCTTAAATTAAATGGAGTTTACTTTAAGACAAGACATTTAAGTAGGCAATGTGGCAGGGAAAGGCTGTGAATCTGTCCCTGTGTTGGATGCTGTTCTCCTGCTGCTGAAATTAGGACTCAGGAAGTTTCCTTTGCCAAGTAGGCAAAGGGTGTGTACAAGGCTGTGCTACCCTCCTGGAAGCCGCTGGCCTATGGAGCGAAAGGGACTCAGAGCCGTGAGGCTGTGGGCAGGTAGAGGGGAGACGGGAGGCCCAGCTGTGGGAGCAGAGTTGGTTCTGTTCCTACATCCAAAATAAGCTCCATTGAGACAACATCTTTGAGCAACTGGGCCATAAAAATTGAAGTAATATATACACAAAATATAGAAATAACAGTGAGCCAGGAAAAGTCACTCTAGCATAAGGACGCAGGGACAACTTCTTGAAAGCGGCAGCCTATGAGCAAGAGGGAGAAGAGGGAGAAGAGGGAGAAGAGGGAGAATTTCAGCAGGCGAGTGGGGGGTAAGGACAGAAATTTGATGTTGGGAAGGCACAAGCCACCTACTGGAAACGCACCACAGAGAGTAATGGAAAATCAACCAGAAAGCTAGGTTACGGTTGGACTGAATGAATCCTGAAAATGCCAAGGAGCCTGGACTTGGCTTGGCAGCCACTGGAAAAGACTGAAGTTGAGCCAGGGTGGTTATAAAATCAGAGACCCATGACGGTACAGACCCTCACAGGTTTCTAACAGCTGCATGGCGAGGGCTTCAGCAGATGCTGGGGCACAGCAGGGGGGTGGGTGTGTTCAGGGGCTCAGGACAGTGGCTGTTTATTAAGTAGTATGTCAACCACCGGCCTGGCTGTACCAGGCTTCAGCAGCTCAGTGTCAAGCCTGTCTTTGGGCTTCTAAACCCACACTCTTTGGCATATGTATCAATTTGCCCAAGAATACCTGCTTCAATTACTGGGCTCTTCCAGGCCCTCTGAGTCTCAATCCCTTTTCTGTGACTCTCTTGGGAAATCTCCTGCACAGACTTCATGGCAGGGAGTTTTGAAACCCTTCTACCTTCTTTTCTTCTACAACTCACATCCTGTAGCTACTTATGATCAGTAAGGATCCAGTGAACTTTCTTAATTAGGGCTGAACTACAGGAGAGAGAGACGATGGGCACGGGAAGGAGGAGATGAGTGGACACAACACTAGGAAACAAGGGTCTGTTAGGATTCGGCTACTGGGTGACAGGAGAAGACAGCATTTAAAGGTAGAGGTGAGCTTTCAAGCTCAGGTAACTGAAAGAGAAGTAACACCATTAATAGGACTAGGGACGTTGGGAGAATGGGCCGGGGGAGGGAGAAAAGAACCCAATTCCACTTCTGGGAATGTTTCCGAGGGATAGCAAAACACTAATTCGAAAGACTACATGCACCCCTATGTTCACAGCAGCATTGTTTACAACAGCCAAGATCTGGAGACAGCCCCGGTGCCCATCAGTAGGTGAGTGGGTGAGAAAGCTGTGGGGCATTCACACCACGGACACTACGCAGCCTTACTGTGCCCTTTGCAACAGCGTGGATGAACCTGGAGGTTACTATGCAATGAAATACGCCAGTCAGAGAAAGACAAACACCATATGATTTCACTCGCATGTGTAATCTAATGAACAAGCTGAACTAACTCATAGATAGAGAGCAGGAAGCGGCTCTGGTTGGGGGGGAGGTGATGGGAGGGTGAAGGTGTTGAGCAAAAGGGAAACTCCCGGACACAGCGTGGTGCCTGCAGGGAGGAGGGGTGGGCGAGGAGGGTATATGAAGGACAAATGGTGGTGGGAACAAATAATAATAAAATAAAAGGGGGGAGGAGAAATCATTATTTTCACACGTTAAGGCGGAGACATCTGAAGGGCAGAATCAGCAGGCGGCTGGCAGTGTCACAGCAGAGGCGGGAGAGGGCGTCAGAAGCAGAGATCATGACTTGAAAGACTTTGGAATAAGAACCACAGGACTGGACTCTCCCAAGAAGGGCGGGGAAGAGCAAGTGGTTGAAGGCAGAAATGTGGGGACCTGCCCACTGAGGGAGCAGGAGGAAGAAGGAAGGAAGGGGGAGGGCGTGGTGAGAAAGCAGGTCGGCCAGGGCCCTGGCCTGGAGAAGAAAAGCATGATACTGAGTGAGTAAGTGAATGAGTGAGGCTTCAGGAAGGAAGCACTGGGCACCTGGAATCACACAGAACACCTTACTGTGTTCTTTCCCCATCATTTATTAACAACTTTATTCAGACATAACTCACAGATCATACAATTAACACACTTGTAGTACACAATTCAGTAGTTTTTAGTGTAATTATAAGTCATCACCACAATCAGCTTTAGAACATTTTATCACTCTGAAAAACCCATACCCTTTATCACATCCCAAATCTTCATAGCTCAAGCAATAGACAACTATAATCTGCTTTCTGCCTCTATAGATTTGCCTACTGTGGACTTTTATATAAGTGGGATCCTCAGTTCTTGGTCTTCTATGACTGCCTCCTTTCACCTAGCAAGATGTTATCCAAGTTCAACCATGTTACAGTATGCAGGTATCGGCACTTCATTCTTCTTCATGACCAAATAATATTCCATTTTATAGACGCACCACATTTTGTTTACTCCATTCATCAATGATAGTTTCCAGTGTGAGCTAATATGAATAATGCTGCTATGAACATTCATGTACAAGTTGTTGTGTGCACATTTGTTTTCATTTCTCTTGGGTACACATCTGGGGGTGGAATGGCTGGATCGAATGGGAACTCTATGTTTAACGTTTTGAGGGACTGCCGACCTGTTTTCCAAACTGACTGCACCATTTTACATTCCCACCAGCAATGTATAAAGGCTCCAGTTTCTCCACATCCTCACTAACACTTGCTATGTTTGTTTTGTTTTTAAATAATAGCCAACCTAGTGGGTGTGAAGCAGTATCCCCCTGTGGTTGTAATTTGCATTTCCATAGGAGCCATGCTGTTGAGTATCTTTCATGTTCTTACTGGCCACACATGTACCTTCTCTGCAGAAAACTCTATTCAGATGTTTTGCCCATTTTTAAAAACTGAGTTGTCTTTTACTGAGTTGTTTCTTTATATATTTCAAATCCAAGTTCCTTTTTTATATATTTCAAATCCAAATATGTAATTTGCAAATATTTTCTCCATTCTGTATGTTATCTTCTCACTTTCTTGACAGATCATGACAAGTTCTTACATTTGTTGAAGTCCAGTTTACCTGTCTTCCCCATTGGTTGGTTGTGCTTCGGCATCACACCAAGAACCCACTGAAGAACCAAGACCATGGAGCTTCACTTCTACGTTTTCATTCTGAGTTCAGGTTTTTTGAGCAGCACGAGGCAGCGGCGCCGTTTCGCTCTTCGCGTGGACGCCCCGCCACGCAGCACCAGGGGCAGGGGAAGTCCCCCGCGGGACGGCCCGGCTTCCTTCTCGGTCAGCGCGCCGCAAACCTGAGCGCTGATTTCTAAGCGCCGGTTCCACTTAATGGGCCCCTCGCGGTGCACGCGCCGTCGGTTCGCTGCGGGGCCGCGGCGCCCACGCCCTGGCCGCTGGGGGTGCGCGCCGGCCCGTGGGCACCCGCGCGGGGCGCCGCGGGGAGGGCAGGTCTTTCCTCCGCCTGCCCGCGGCCAGGCTGCGGATTAAACTCCGCGGGGGCGGTCACCTGCAGTCGCCCGCCGAGGGCCAGGGACTGGAAGGGCCGAAGCCTCCTGGAGGCGGGAGGGGGGGGGGGGGCAGGGTGGCCGCGAGGAGGGCGCGGGCCGCGGGGGGGGCCCGGGACGGAGGGGCTGCGGGGGGGGCCGGGGCGGGGGGGCTGCGGGGGGGGCCGGGGCGGGGGGGGGCCGGGGCGGGGGGGCTGCGGGGGGGGCCGGGGCGGGGGGGGCTGCGGGGGGGGGCCGGGGCGGGGGAGCCGCTGGGAGGCCGGGGCGGGGGAGGCCGGGGCGGGGGGGGGCCGGGGCGGAGGGGCTGCGGGGGGGGCCGGGGCGGGGGGGGCCGGGACGGAGGGGCTGCGGGGGGGGGGCGGGGGGGGTCGCGGGGGGGGGCCGGAGGGGCTGCGGGGGGGCCGGGGCGGGGGGGGGGTCGCGGGGGGGGGGCCGGGGCGGAGGGGCTGCGGGGGGGCCGGGGCGGGGGGGGGGTCGCGGGGGGGGGGCCGGGGCGGAGGGGCTGCGGGGGGGGCCGGGGCGGGGGAGCCGCTGGGAGGCCGGGGCGGGGGAGGCCGGGGCGGGGGGGGGGGCCGGGGCGGAGGGGCTGCGGGGGGGGGCCGGGGCGGGGGAGCCGCTGGGAGGCCGGGGGGCCCGCCCAGACGCTGAGGGCGCTGCTCCAGGCAGCCCTGGGGCGCAGCTGGACCCCGCAGCCTCCTGGCCCGTGGCCTCCTGGCTCCGAGCTGGGACCCCACCGGCGGCTCCTGAGCGGCGGGGTCCCCGAGGCCGGAGTCGCAGGGGACGGGCAGCCCGGGGAGGGCGCGCAGCACCCCAAGGGGCTCCGGCACCGAGGGCGCCCGACCGCGTCCCTCCCGCCCGCCCGGCTGCGGTTCCGCCGCCTCCGCGCACAGCCCCCTCCTCCCGACCCGCTGCTCCGGCCCGGCCCTCCCCCCCCCCACCCGGCCCCACCCTCACTCCCCTCTCCCCGCGTCCCCTCCCGTCCCCTCTCCCCGCGTCCTGTCCCCTCTCCCCGCGTCCCCTCCCCTCTCCCCGCGTCCCCTCCCTTCCCCCGTCCCCAGCGCGCCTCCCCCGGTTCTCCTCTCACGTCCCTGCCCCGCGTGGGCTCGTGTCCGTGGGTCCAGGCCCCGGCTCCGCTTCCCTCTGTCGCCCCGCGGTGCTTCCTTCTGCGCCCTCTCACCTGCGCGGCCACCTGAGGGGCTGGAGGCTGAGCCTCTGCACCCCAGGGGAGACCCCACCCACAAGTGGACAACAGTCAAGACCGACTCCAGCGGGCGCCCAACACCCGCGGAGGGCCCCCGAGGCCCGCAGGGCAGGGAGGCTGCTGCGCGCAGGACGCGCTCCTCGGGCCGCTGCGTGACCGCGGGGCGTCCTGGTTCCACCTAACCCGCAGGAGCAAGCACCAAGGGGCGCCAAAGACGGGGGGCAAAGCAACAACCCCAGAGTGAAAGGAGGAAACTCCAGGAAAACAGCTGAATGACAGGAGGCAACCACAGACCAGACAGAGTTCAAAGGAATGGGCCTGTGGCCGCCCAAGGAGCTGAGTGAGAATCACAGGGAAGCGGAGGGAAGTACATGGAAACCCTGAATAAGAGCCTGCTGGCAACGAAGTTACCCTGTCTGACATCAAGAATACACCCGGCGGAATCAAAAGCAGATTGAATGAAGCGGAGGACTGAATCCGTGATTAGGCAGACAGGTAAAGGAACAAACACAAAACCCTACCCGGTTAGAGCAGCAGAAAGAAAATAGACTGAAAAGCAGAAGGATGGTGTATGGGAAACCTGGGACATGGCATGTAACACAATCCTCACACCGGGCACAAGAAGCAGGAGAAAGTGAGCAAGGAATAGAGAACTTGTTTTCAGAAATAATGACAGAAAACTTCCCCAACCTGGTGAAGGAAATGGTCAAACAAGCTCATGAGACAGAGTCCCAATCAAGAGGAACCCAAAGAGACCCACTCCACGATACATCATAATTAAAATGACAAGAGTTAAAGACAAAAGATTTTAAAGGCAGCAAGAGAGAAATAGAAAATTACCTACAAAGGAGCTCCCATTAGATGGTCAGCTGATTTATTAAGAGAAACGCTTCAGACCAGGAGGGGCTGGCATAAAGTATTCAAAGTAATGAAAGGCAAGGACATGAATCTATGACTGCTCTATCCATCAGGGCTACAATTTAAAACAGAAGGTGAAATAAAGAGCTTCCCAGAGAAGAAAAGGCTAAAGGAGAACATCACCCCCAAACCAGTGTTACAATAAATGCTAAAGGTCCTGCTTTAAGAATAAGTAAAAATATATAGAAAGAAACATAGGCATAAAGAATAAAATGGCAGTAGATAAGTACCTATCAATAATAACCTTAAATATAAATGGGCTAAATGCTCCAATCAAAAGACATAGGATAGCTGAATGGATAAGAAAACATAACCCATACACAGGCTGTCTACAAGAGACCCACCTCAGAACAAAATATTCCCACAGAATCAAAGTGAAGAGATGGAAAAACATTTTCCATGCAAGTGGAAACAAACAAAAAGCTGGGGTATCAGTACTCATACCTGACAAAATAGGCTTCAAAACAAGGCCACAACCAAAGACAAAGAAGGTCACTACATAATACTAAAGGATCCACCCAACAAGAAAATATAACCCTTATAAACATATACACACCCAACATGGGAGCAGCTAAATATATTTTAAAAACTCTTGGAAGTCTTCAAGTGTGAGTTCAATAGCAATACAGTCATAAAGGGAACTCTAACAACCCAATGACATTACTGGATAGATCTTCCACACAAAAAATCAACAATGAGATAGCGATCTAACACGATATGCTAGATCAGATGGATTTAATTGACATTTACAGAACACTCCACCCCAAAGCTGCAGAATAGTCATTCTTCTCAGGTGCACATGCGACATTCTCAACATTAAGACAAAAAAAATCTTAACAAATTCAAGAAGATTGAAATCATATGAAGCATCTTCTTGGGTCACCATAGCATGAAAGTAGAAATCCACAAAGTAAAATTTTTTAAAAAGCATTCAAACACATGAAGGCTACATTGAATGTTATTGAACAATGAATGGATTACCAATTAGGTCAAGGAAGAAATAAAAAAACCTGCTGAAAACAAATGAAAATGAACACACAACAACCCCAAATCTATGGGACACAGCAAAAGCAGTCCTGGGAGGGAAGTTCATAGTATTACAGGCCTACTTCAAGCAAAAAGAAAAAGTGCAAATAAATAATCTAACCCTACAACTAAAAGAATTAGAAAGAGAACAAGAAAAGCCCAGAGGAAGTACAAGAAAGTAAATCATAAATATTAGAGCAGAAATAAATGATATAGAAACTAAAAAAAAAAAATTAATTAAACCAAGAGCTAGTTCTTTGAAAAGATAAACAAAATGGATGAACCTTTAGCCAGAATTATCAAGAAATGAAGAGAGCCCTTGCCAGTGTGGCTCTTTGATTAGAGCATCACTGATGGGTCACAGGTTTGATTCCCAGTCAGGGGCACATACCTGGTTTCGAACCCAGCCCTGGTCAGGCCATGTGTGGGAGAAAACAAATCAATGTGTCTCTCTTACATCAATGTCTCACTCTCCCTTGTTCCCTTGCTCTCTCTTCCCCCTTACCCATTATGCCCTCTCAAAAATATCTTCAGTGAGGATTAACAAAAAACAAAACAAAAAAAAAGAGGGCCTAAATAAATAAAATCAGAAATGAAATAGGCTAAATGACTACTGACACACAGAAATACAAAAGATTTTAAGAAAAAAACTATGAACAACTATATGGCAACAAACTGGACAACCTGGATGAAATGGAAAAAGTCCCAGACACACACAATCTTCCAAAACTCAATTAACAAGAGTCAGAAAACATGAATACGTCTGTAACAACTAATGAAATTGAAGTGGTAATGAAAAGAAAAGGAAAAAAAAAAAAACTCCCAGTAATCAAATGTCCTGGACCAAATGGCTTCATAGGGGAGTTTTACCAAACATTCAAAGAAGAATCAACACCTATCTTCCTCAAACGATTACAAAAAATTCAAGAGGAGGGAAGGCTTCCAGGAACTTTTTAGGACAGCATTATCCTAATTCCAAAACCAGATAAAAACACTACAAAGAAAGAGAATTACAAGCCAATATCCCTGCTGAACAAAGATGCTAAAATCCTCAACAAAATATTAGCAAATAGGATCCAACAATACATTAAAAAAATAATACACCATGACCAAGTGGGCTTTATTCTGGGGATGAAAGGTTGGTTCAATATTTGCAATCTGCATCACATAAACAAAATGGAAGAGAAAAGTCATATCACCATAACAATAGATACAGAAAAAGCATTTGACAAAATCCAGCACCTATTTGATAAAAACTCTGAGCAATGTGGGATTAGGCCATCTATGACAAACTTACAGCCTACATCATACTCAAAGTGCAAAAACCAAAAATCATTTCCGTTAAGATCAATACCAAGACAAGAATGTCCACTTTCACCACTTATTCAACATAATATTGAATATCCTATCCATAGCAATTAAAAAGGAAAAAATAAAAGGCATCCAAATTGGAAAGGAGGAAGTAAAACTGTCATTATATGCAGATGATAGTACATAGTGTACATATAAAACCCTAAAGATTCCACTAAAAAATTACTAGATCTAATAAATGATTTGGCAATATTGCAGGATACAAAATCAACATCCAGAAATTAATGGTATTTTTATACAACAATTATGGACTATCAGAAAGAGAAACTAAGAAAGCAACCCCATTTACTTTTACAACAAAAACAAAAATAAGTTACCTAAGAATAAATTTAATCACAGATATAAAAGATTTGTACTTGGAGAACTATATGACATTCAAAAAGGAAATAGAGGAAGATACGAACAAGTGGAAGCATATACCTTTTTCATGGATTGGAAGAATTAACATTAAAATGTCCATACTACCCAAAGCAATCTACATATTTAATGCAATTTCTATTAAAATACCAGTGGGGCATTCAACAACACTATCCCACATCTGCATTCAGCTTTGCATTTCACTGGGAGCTTTCACATCCATTTGCTCATTTACTCCCCCAGCACTCTAATCAGAGCAACATTCACTTAAGAAATGATTGCTCAGGAGACATCCAAGATGGTGGCAGATTGAGTGGAAGCTACAGTGATGCTCTCCTGGGCCCAGGCTGGAATTACAACTAAAATATAGAAAAACCACCCTGAATAACCAACTGCTACTGAAGACTAGCTGGTGAGCACCCTCACAACCAAGGAGGAAAAGTGCAGACCACACAGAGACTGGTAGGAAGTGCGGAGGCAAGAGGGCTGGCTGGGTCCCACAGGCAGCAGAAAAAGGTCCAGAGGGAGCTCTCAGCTGTTGGGGGTTCCCACTAAGGATTCCGGGGTCTAAACCCCAGGTTGGGCTTCCTAGACAAGAGCACCAGACCTGAGAAAGGTGCCAACAAAACATCTGGCTGTGAAAAGCAGGCAGGTTTCTGTCTGCCAGGGAAAGACAGCTGGAAATGCAGGAACCCTCTTAAAAAGCCAACACACAAAGTCTCCTGTGCAGCCACTCACCTTGGGCTCTGGCAGGGGGAGGGCTAAGTGGACTAGAGCAATGTGTGGTGAATGGGGGCGGGAGCTGATTGGAGGAACAGATCTTGGAGGGGACCCATCTGGACTCTTGTGCTGAGTCATTCCTCTACAGAGCAGAGGACATCTTTCTCAGGCATATATTTACTTCCCAAGCAGCATTAGCCTGGGGGGAACCAATAGCCCCTCCCTGCTGGAAAACCTCTGGCCCCACCCAATGGAATTTTTACAGCCTGAAGTTTATTAAGAGGCTGAGTAATAGCCTCTGAGTGACTTGAGTTTTGTCTGATTTCCTTCTGGACCCAGGCCCTGGAAAAACAGACCTTGGTGCACATCTTGGTCCTGTCCAAATATACCCAGCCCCAGCAGAGGAAACCAGAAGCTGTGGAGTGTGGAAAACTTCAAACAGGATACTCAAGGCCAGTCACAAACAGCATCTGACATTGGCCTGCACCAGAGACCATAGCAAAGCCTGGGAGTCTGAGCAGATCTACCTCATACATAGAAACAAATCCAAACAGGGAGCCAAAATGGGGAGTCAAACAAACAAGCCCCAAATGAAAGAACAAAAGAATTCTCCAGAAAAGGAGCTAAATGCAATGGAGATAAGCAATCTATCAGACATAGAGTTCAGAATACTGATCATAAAGATGCTCAACAGCATGAAAAAAAGACATAGAAACTATGAAGGAAATTAAGAATGATATAGTAGGATTATAAAAACAACAACACTGGAAGTAATGAACAGCATATTAGGGGAAGCTGAGGATAGGGTCAACAAATTAGAAGACGGTAGAAAAAAATCACTCAATCAGAGGACCAAAAATAAAAAACAGGAGGACAGTTTAAGGGAGCTGTGGGGCAACATGAAATGTAACAATATTCACAGGAGTGCCAGAAGAGGTTGAAAGTAAACAAGGGTTAGAGAACCAGTTTGAAGAAATAATGGCAGGAAAGTTTCCTAACCTGGTCAAGGAAAAAGCTGCACAAGTTCAGGAGACATGGAGAGACCCAAGCAAGAAGAACCTAAAGATGCCCACGCCCAGACACATCATAATTAATATGCCAAATATCCAAAACAAACAGCGAACCTTAAAGGCAGCAAGAGAAAAGCATGCTGTTAGCTACAAAGAAGTTCCCATAAGGTTGTCAGAAGGGAATGGCATGAAGTATTCAAGGTAATGCAAAGCAAGGATCTTAAACTAAGGCTATTCTATCCAGCAAGGCTATCATTCAAAATAGATGGTGGCCCGGCCAGGCGTGGCTCAGCGGTTGAGCGTCGACCTAGAATCTAGGCGATCAGGGTTTGATTCCTGGTCAGGGCACATGCCCAGGTTGCGGGCTCAATCCCCAATGACTCTCTCATCGTTGGTGTTTCTATCTCTCTCCTTCTTCTGCCCTCTCTCTGAAATCAATAAAGATTATATATATATATATATATATATATATATATATATATAAAACAATTTTTTAAAAAAATTTAAAAAAACAAACAAAAAATAGATGGTGAAATAAAAGCTTCCCTGACAAAAAAAGACTAAAGGAGTTTATCACCACCAGAACATCACTGCAAGAAATGTTAAAAGGACTGCTGTAATAAGAAGTTGAAATAGAGAGAATGAGAAACATAGGCAAAAAGAAATAAAATGGCAATAGATAAGTACATATAAATAATAACCTTCAATATAAATAGATTAGGGGAGGGAAGATGGCAGCACTCGACAAAAAGCAGACCTTCCTAGCTTTCCACCATGGGCGGGATTTACAGCTAAAATAACGCATGGCTAGCTTGCAAAAACAAGAGAAATATACCTGAGTAGATATATTTTGAGTAAGGAGCACTGAAGAAACATCACAGAGCCTGATAACAGCTAATGAAATTGAAGCAATAATAGAAAAACCCATAGCAAACAAAAGTCCTGGACCAGATGGATTTATAGGCGAGTTTTACCAAACACTCAAAGAAGAATTAACATCTATTCTCCTCAAACTATTCCAGAAAAATCAAGAGGAAGGAAAACTCCCCAACTCTTTTTATGAGGCCAGCATCATCCTAATCCCAAAACCAGATAAAGACACTACAAAGAAAGAAAATTACAGGCCAATATCCCTGATGAACAAAGATGCTGAAATTCTCAACAACATACTAGCAAACCCGATCTAGCAATACATTAAAAAGATCATACACCACAACCAAGTGGGATTTATTCTGGGGATGCAAGGCTGGTACAACATCCACAAATCAATAAACGTGATACATCAATAAACAAAATGAAGGACAAAAATCATATGATCATATCAGTAGATGCAGAAAAAGCATTCGACAAAATACAGCACCCATTTCTGATAAAAACTCTCAGCAAAGTGGGAATAGAGGGATCATACCTCAACATAATAAAAGGTCATATATGATAAACCTACAGTCAGCAACATACTCAATGGTCAAAAACTAAAACTATTTCCCTTAAAAACAGGAACAAGACAGGGATGTCTGCTCTCACCACTCTTAATCAACACAGTATTGGAAGTCCTTGCCACAGCCATCAGACAGGAAGGAAACATAAAAGGCATCCAAATTGAAAAGAAGGAAGTAAAACTGTCACTACTTGTAGATGACATGATATTGTATGTAGAAAACCCTAAAGACTCCACCAAAGTACTACTAGATTTGATAAATGAATTCAGCAACTTAGCTGGATACAAAATTAACATCTGAAAATCAACGGCATTTTTATACACCAACAATGAACTCTCAGAAGAGAAACTAAAAAAACAATATCATTTACCATTGCAACTAAAAAAATAAGATACCTAGGAATAAACTCAACCAAGGATGTAAAAGACCTGTACTCGGAAAACTACGGGACACTGAAAAAAGAAATAGAGGAAGATTTAAACAAGTGGAAGAATATACCATGTTCATGGAATGGAAGAATTAACATCATTAAAATGTCCATACTACCCACAGCAATTTATAGATTCAATGCAATTTCTACTAAAATACCAACAGTATATTTCACAGACCTAGAACAAATATTCCAAAAATTTATATGGAACAAAAAAGACCCCGAGTAGCTGCAGCATCTTGAGAAAGAAGAACAGAGTTGGAAGGATCACTTTGTGGGACATCAAACTGTACTACAAAGCCATTGTAATCAAAAGAGCCTGGTATTGGTACAACAACAGACACATAGATCAATGGAACAGAACAGAGGCCCTAGAAATAACCCCATGCCATTATGGTCAGTAAATATTTGACAAAGGAGGCAAGAGTATCCAAAGGAGTAAAGACAGTCTCTTCAATAAATGGTGCTGGGAAAACTGAACAGGTATATGCAAAAAAATGAAACTATTTCACCAACTTACTTAATACACAAGAATAAATTCAAAATGGTTAAAAGACTTAAATATAAGTCATGAAACCATAAAAATCCCGGGAGAAAATATAGGCAGTAAAGTCACAGAATTTTCACTGATACATCTCCTAGGGCAAGAGAAACAAAAGAAAAAATAAACAAATGGGACTATATCAAACTAAAGAGCTTCTACACAGCAAAAGGAATCAGCATCAAAATGAAAAGAGAACCCTCTGTGTAGGAGAATATATTTGCCAAGGATGCACATGATAAGGGGCTAACTTCCAATGTGTACAAAGAACTCATACAACTCAATAAGAGGAAGACAAAAAATCCAATTAAAAAATGGGCAAAGGACCTGAATAGACACTTCTCCAAAGAGGACATGCAAATGGCCAAGAGACATATGAGAAAATGCTCAGTGTCACTAATCATCAGAGAGACGCAAATTAAAACCACAATGAGGTGTCACCTCACACCTGTCAGAATGGCTCCATCAACAAATCAACAAAGGACATGTGCTGGCGAGGGTGTGGGGAAGGGGAGCCTGGTGCACTGCTGGTGGGAATGCAGACTGGGGCAGCCACTGTGGAAAACAGTGTAGAGGGTCCTCAAAAAATTAAAAATGGAGCTGCCTTTTGACCCAGTGACCCCACTTCTAGGAATGTATCCTAAGAATCCTGAAACACTAATCAGAGAGAATCTATGCCCCCCTATGTTCATAGCAGCACAATTTACAACAGCTGAGATCTGGAAACAGCCCAGGTGCCCATCAGTAGCTGATGGATGAAAAGCTGGGGGACATTCACACCATGGATACTATGCAGCTGTAAAGAAGAGGGTCTCGTACCCTTTGGGACAGTGTGGAGGGACCTGGAGAAAATTATGGTAAGTGAGATAAACCAGGCAGAGAAAGACAAACATCACATGATTTCACTTATATGTGGAATCTAAAGAACATGATAAACTTGTAAACAAAATAGATTCAGTGATATGGAAGCATGGATCAGACTGACAAATGTCAGAGGGAAGGTGTGGGTGGGTGGAGGGGGAGAGAGTAACCAAAGAATTTATATGCATATATGCACAACCCAAGGACACAGACAATGGTGGGGAGAGGGACTGGGAAGAGGGGTGGAAGTGGGTGGAAGGGGTCAATGGGGAGAAAAAGGGACATCTGTAATATTTTGAAAAAATAGTATGTATATATATACATATACATATAAGTATGGCTTAAATGTCCCAATCAAAAGACACAGGATAGCTGAATGGATAAGAAAACAAGACCCAAATATATGCCATCTACAAGAGACCCACCTCAGAACAAAAGACTCATACAAGCTGAAAAACAAACAAACAACAAACTTCTAGAGGATTTTAAGGGAGAGATCAATAGCAATACCATCATAGGACGGGACTTTAACACCCCACTGACCTCACTGGATAGATCTTCCAGACAAAAAATCAACACGGAAACAGTGACTCTAAATGACGCACTACATCAGATGGATATAACTGACATTTACAGAACATTCCACCCCAAAGCTGCAGAATATACATTCTCCTCAAGAGCACATGGGACAGTCTCAAAGATAGACCACATGTTAGGAAACAAGACAAGTCTCTACAAGTTCAAGAAGATGAAATCATATCAAGCATCTTCTCAGACATTTTAAACAATGGAATACTATGCAGCTATAGAAACGAAGGGTCCCTTACCCTTTGAGACAGCATGGTGGGACCTGGAGAGTATTATGCTGAGTGAGATAAGCCAGTTAGAGAAAGACAAGTGTCACATGATCTTACTCATATGTGGAATGTAATGAACAAAATAAACTGATGAATAAAATAGATCCAGAGACATAGAAGCACGGAGCAGACTGAGGGATCTCAGAGCGAAGGCAGGGGTGGTTGGGGAGAGATTAGCGTAAGAATTTATATGCATATGTGCAGAACCCAATGACACAGACAATAGTGGGGTGAAAGTCTTGGGGGAGGGGTACAGGGAGGAGAGGATTAATGGGGGGAATAGTGGATATTTGTAGTACTTTCAACAATAACTATAAATTAAAAATAAGTAAATAAATAATACCAATGGCATATTTCTGAGTTCTAGAACAAATATTCCCAAAATGTATATGGAACCAAAAAACACCTTGAATAGCCACAACCATATTGAGAAAGAAGAACAAAGTTGGAGGGATCACAATATTTGATATGAAACTGTAGTACAAAGCCACTGTAATCAAAACAAGCTGGTACTGGCACAAGAACAGGCATATAGATCAATGGAACAGAACAGAGAACCCAGAAAAAGACCTATACCAATATGGTTAATTAATATTTGACAAAGGAGGCAGGAGCATACAATGGAGTAAAGATAAATTCTTCAATAAATGGTGCTGGGAAAATTGGACAGATACATGCAAAAAGATGAAACCAACTTACACCATACACAAGAATGCACTAAAAATTGATATAAGAATTAAATATAAGTCATGAATCCATAAACATCTAGAAGAAAACATAGGCAGTAAAATCTCAGACATCTCACATAGTAGGGTTTTCACAGATACATCTCCTAGGGCAAGGGAAATAAGGAAAAAAATAAACAAATGGAACTACATCAAGCTAAAAAGCTTCTGCAAAACAAAATAAATCAGCATCAAAATGAAAAGAGAACCCTCTGCATGGGAGAACGTATTTGCCAAGGATCCATCTGACGAAGTGTTAATTTCCATAATATATAAAGAACTCATACAACTCAACAAGAGGAAGACAAACAATCCAATTAAAAAATAGGCAGAGGACCTGAATAGACACTTTTCCAAAGAGGACACACAGATGCCAAGAAACATGGAAAAACTGCTCAATGTCACTAATCCTCAGAGAGATGCAAATTAAAACCACAATGAGGTGTCACCTCACACCTGTCAGAATGGCTTCATCAACAAATCAACAAACGACATGTGCTGGCGAAAATGTGGGGAAAGGGGAACCTGGTGCACTGCTGGTGGGAATGCAGACTGGGGCAGCCACTGTGGAAAACAGTGTGGAGGGTCCTCAAAAAATTAAAATTGGGACTGTCATTTGACCCAGTGATCTCACTTCTGGGAATATGTCCTAAGAATCCCAAAACACCAATCAGAATGAATGTATGCACCCTGATGTTCATAACAGAACTATTTACAGTAGCTAAGATCTGGAAACAGCCCCAGTGCCCATCAGTAGGTGAGTGGATAAAAAGCTGGGGGGACATTCACACCATGGAATACTATGCAGCTGTAAAAAAGAGAGATCTCTTACCCTTTGGGGGACAGCATGGACGGACCTGGAGACCATTATGTTAAGTGAAATAAGGGAGTCAGAGAAAGACAGACATCACATGATCTCACTTATATGTCGAATCTAATGAACACAATTAACTTATGAACAAAATGGGTCTAGAGGCGTGGATGCATGGAACAGATTGACCCCTCTCAGAGGTGGGGGAAGTGGAGGGGACGGGAAGAGTTTAACCAAAGAACTTACGTACATATATGCACAGCCCATGGACAGAGATAACAGACTGGGGACGGCCTGGGTGGGGTGGGGTGGGGGCTGGGTGGAGGTGGGCACAGCGGGAGAAAATGGGAACCTCTGTAATACTGTCAACAATAAATATATAAATAAATGATTTTTACCTAAAAAAAGGAATTTCTACTGAACATACTTTCTACAGTGGCAGGCACAGCCTTTTAACTTCATTTCCCTTCCTGCCAGCCTTATGTCATGCGAAGGCCACAATCAAGACAGCTGGCTCTGCACACAGCCTGAAGTCACCAGGTCTTGGCTCAGCACTATGGTTTAGACTTAACCAACCTGGACTCTGATGAAGGGATAAACGAGAGCAAGATAAAAACTAGGATAAGAACCTGGCTGATGTGGCTGAGTGGTTGAGTGTCAACCCAGGAACCAGGAGGTCAGGGTTCGATTCCCGGTGAGGGCACATGCCCGGGGTTTCTGGCTCCATCCCCAGTAGCAGGGGTGCAGGAGGCAGCCGGTCAATGACTCTCGTCATTGATGTTTCTCTCTCTCCCTCTCCCTTCCTCTCTCTGAAATCAATAAAAACACATTTTTTTAAAAAGATAGGGTGATAATATTTTAAAGCAGTTTGTTTCCATGGAGCGGGGTGAGTGGGGAAGAGCAAGAGGGAAAGAAGTAAGCAGAAGACACCGAGAGGAGGGAGGAATGCAGGGCGGGGTGGGGGGAGAGGGGCAGGGGGCTTAGGAAAATGCTCCAGTCACCTGGCTGAGCGCCCGGCCAACGCAGGTGCAGGGTGGCAGAGCCCGTCTGCATCCTGATTCAGCTCCCTGCCAGCACTGCTACCTGTGTGGGAACCTAACCCCTCTACCACCCTGCTGCATCATCTGTCAAAGGGGGCAATAATGCAATTTTTAAAAACTGCCCTCAGAGCGTAGTCCTGAAGGTTAAGTAGATTAATGGGTACAATGCTCTTAGCCCAGGGCCTGGCACAGGAAATGCAACAAATGTAACTCAATGCCCCCCTACCCCCGACACCTACATCATCACCAACTACCTAAACCAGCGGTTCTCAAACTTTATGTACATTAGAATCTTCAGAAAGTCTTGTTAACACAGTTTGCTGGGCCCGACCCCAGGGTTTCTGATTCAGCAACTCGGGGTGGGGCTTGAGAACTGCGTTGCTATCAAGTTCCCTGGTGATGCTGATGTTATTGGAGAACCACTAGTGTGAACTGTTAAAGGTCAAGAAAACAAAATGCCACCCATTTGCGCCTTAGATTCTCAAGTGAAAAGTCTTTAAAGACCCTGGTACTCAGTCAATCCCTGAAGCAGAAACTCTGCACCATCTGAGCCTCACTAGCACCATAAGAAGGAAACGTGACTTTAACTACCAATTTCTGGAATGTGAAAATACAGTCAAAGCCAGTTGCCATGATGAAAGCACCGTTCATTTGCAGGCAAACCCTCATTTGCTTTGAAAGGGAGAAGCCTAGAGTGACTTGCAATAGCTCATGTGCATTAAAAACATCAAATGAGGTCATATTTCTTACAGAATCATGTTCCCTGCCAAGGTAACTGTTAGATTGAAGCCACTGAGAAAAACTTTCTCAACAAAACCTTGCAACAAAGCCCACTGATACAATGATGGTTGCCCAGGCAGGAGATCTGTGGCCCAGGGCCTATTTGGGAGGGGCTATAAACAGCTCCTTGGAGAACATTTTTTTCTATAATTAGCTTTTCACTTCAATTGAATTATGTGTAATGAAATTCCTATCACTAAATGTTCTTCCTGGGCAACATGCATCGTAGATTATGCATTTGTGTAGCAACTTAACTATTCAAATAGCATCGCGGAAGTCAGAGAATTTACAAATGAGACAGAAATGGAAACCAGTCTGGGAAACTAACTAAAAATGCCCCTCTAGAGTTTAAGTGCCTTTATAAACAGACACGTCAACACATTAAATGGGACATGAGCTGATAACAGTGAAAGACAATGGCCACTTGTACGTCCACAGCTGTCCCTCTGTCCTGTGCAGAAAGGGTATCCCTTGCACTTGGAAGAGCACGGGCTCAGCAGCTTGCCTGTGCCTTCGTGACACGGGAGCCAAAACTCACAGAGGTGAAGTGATTTTTTTCTGTGTTGAATGTGCTGTAGCTCTAGCCCTGCAGTTCTGAAGTCTTCCCAGCTAACTGCAGGAGCTGAGAAACACCTCCCACTCTCCTGGTACATTTACATTTCTCCAACCTTCATTCCTCCAGTTCCCAGAGCCCTATACACAAAGGATTTTTCTTCCATTCTATTTTCTACATGCTTTGGAGCCAGTTTCCTACCATACTCTACAGGCTCACCTGCAATGGCTGTTAGTTCAAAGTAAGTCATTTAAATACTTCCTTGGAGCACTCACAATTTCAGCTGAGCATTTCCCCAAGAAAAGAATCTAGTTCCAGAGAAAAGAACTACATGCCTGGCCCCTGTGTTAACCAGGAGGATGACCAGAAGTGACAGCTTTCTCCTTGGCCTGGCCTCCACTCGTTCCATCGCGGGCCACGAGAGGGAGGCTGGACCGGCACCCACACTTGCCCTTTCACAGGAGGAATTGGCTTCCCTTCCCAACCTGCGGCCTAGAGTTGGTTTGAAGATAACATGTTTACAAAAGGCCGCTCCCACCCAGACTATCGCCAAAGTCCAAACAGTGGCCTTGACGAGATGCCAATATGCCAATGACACATGTATTGACTCACTGACTTTATTTCCTTCTAAGAGTTACCAGGACCAAGTGTTGCTCTTTTGCCAACCCCAGTTCTTCACCCTGGAATTCTATTTCAAGCACTTGAAAAGACAGCCACTTCGAGAAGGGAGTAAAGATGTTAATAACTGATGTATTAAAAGAACAAAAGAAACAGAGACAAGAAATGTGCAGAGACGTAGCAGCACATGGCTGCTCTGGCATCAGTTTGTTACCCAGGATCTCATGAAAGTTGAACGATGCCATGAATATCTTTGCGTTGGCATCCGACCCAGCTGGTGCTGGATCCGCAGGGACGGCGCAGGGCCCAGCAGCCATGGAGGGGGATCCACCCTGCTCTGCCACATAGTTGCAAAGCAAATGAGGGCACCTTGAGCCTCTCTAAGTCAGATTCCTTATCTGTCACCTGGAAATCACAAATCACTTTTTTACAGGGACTTTTGAAGATGAAATGAGGTAATGTAAATACCTAGCATGTAAGTATTAGATAAATGTTACCTTTTATTACTGCAACATTATTTACTAAAATATCATTTTAAAAACCAGACAATGGAATAGTATTCAGTGCTATAAAAAAATGAGCTATGCCCGGCAGGGTGTGGCTCAGCGGTTGAGCGTCGACCTAGGATCCGGGCGATCAGGGTTCGATTCTCGGTCAGGGCACATGCCCCGGTTGCAGGCTGGATCCCCAGTCGAGGGCGTGCAGGAGGCAGCTGATCAATGACTCTCTCATCATTGATGTTTCTCTCTCTCTTTCCCTCTCCTCTCCTCTCTCTGAAATCAATAAAGATATATTTTTTAAAAAATAAATAAAAAATTAAAAAATGAGCTATCAGGCCATGAAAAGACATGGAGGAAACAAATGCATTTTGCTAAGTGAAAGAAGCCAATCTGAAAGACACATATACTGCGTGCTTCCAATTATAAGACATTCTGGAAAAGGGAAAATTATGGAGACAGTAAAAACAAAAAAATCAGTGATTGCCAGGGATTAGTGGGGAGGGAGGGATGAATGGGGGAGCACAGAGGATTTTTCAGGGGGTGCAACTACTCTGTACGATATCATAATGGTGGGAACGTGACCCATTTGCCCAGACCCACTGCATGCGGAACACCAGGGTGAGCACTGAGGTAAACCACGACTTCAGACGGTAATGATGGTGCAGCGTAGGCTCATCGACTGCAACGAATGTGCCACAGTGGATGGCTGTTGATGGTGGGGCGTTTGGGGTTGGGGGTCAGGGAGTATATGGGAATTCAGTACTTTCCAGTCAATTTTATTGTGAACATACAACTGTTCTAAAAAATAAAGACTATTATTTTTAAAAAGATCCTCTTAGAAGAAAAGTAAGTGGGACCTAATATCAAACTTTATTGAGTAAATGCTTGTGAAAGGCCTTCCTCAAGGGGCTTAACTATAAGGAAAGGTTATTCTCAAGGGTCCGTGTTGTCAAGTCTTACCACCTCTTTTTCAGATGTGTGTAGCGTGTTGCATGTTTGCATGCACACACATGCGTGTAGCATTTCTCCCTGTACCTTCAGAAGCACTGGGATCAGTGGGGATGAGCTGAGGCTACCGGGCTTTGTCACCTCTCGGCTCCTCCAGCCCAGATTTTTCTTCCCCGGCCTCCACACCAGCTCTGTGAGGAAATCTTACTTCATTCTTTAGTTTGTCAACCACATGATCTAACAGGCACAAATGCCAGTCAGGTATCAACTCTACCGGGCAGGATGCACGAGGCCGTGACTATCTCAGGCCCACTAAAGCCTGCAGCAGTGAACGAATCACCATCCGTACTTCACTCCGAAGACCCTGTGAAACCTGGCTGTTCAAGTTCTCACCTTGATATTTCGAAGGCAGAGTGAACATTCTTAAATCTTTCTCCTACAGGTGCCCATAAGCCCTGGCCTCCGAGTCATTAGCCTCAGTTACCGGTCTCTGGGGCCTCCTCTTGATCTTTACACTGATCTAACTTCCCCTTCTGTCTAGGTTGCAACAGTTTTCCTTCCTACCATGATATTATTTTACTTAATGATGTGTGATATTGTGTTTTATTTTTATTTTTTAATTTTGATGTGAAAACTGCTAAGAGGTAAAAATCCAAAAATGGGAGTCTGGACATTCATATGAAGATAAAAAAGGCCCTTTTATCTTATGATCAGACACAAAAACTGTGAGATCATCCAGCGTAGAACCCAGGCCCATTTGCCTATCCTGACACATGTTTATGCACTGACTACACATGCTTAACGTGGCCCGCGCCCTGAGCCAGCGCTGTGATTATTGGAGTAGCCGACACGCTCTTGCTGGTATGCAGCACCGTCCAGGGACACCTAGAGTGTACATATTTTGAGAATTTAATTGAATAAATATTTTTAACTAAAATATGCCACAGATTCCACTTCTATGGTGGGAAAGAATATCCAATTAGAATGCAAAAACTCTGACATGTTCCACTGATACCTTCAAACACTGATATAACTGACAATGAAACATTTGGATCCTCTCCTCCATAAATTTTGATTGTTTGAAAAGTATCTGGGGTTCTTGGGTGCATCACTGCAGCGTTCAACTAGGAAAGCCACGTTCTTTAAATGGACTAACCACATGTGAGGTAAAAATTTCCCCAAATTGGCCGTGCAGTTTTGAAATGATTTTTTCTCTATGCTGCACATTTTATTTTATTATTTTTTTTTATTTTTGTTTAAAATTATGCTGCACATTTTAAATGTGTAGATTGTGATCTAGTTTGAGTTTGTCATTTGTTTGATGAAAAATCCTAGCACCAATGTCACCTCCTCCAAGAAGTCCATCCCGATTCCTTCCGTTGGACTCACGTGGCACTCGCCCTCTGGCACTAGCCCATTTGGCCCCCTCTTCACCCTGGCCACTACAGTGTAAACCCTTCTTGTAAGAAGCTGCTGTGAAGTTTCCCTTGATCCTCACTGGCCCAGCCCAGCCTGATTCATGGCAAGACTTCAACAAATGCCCATAAAAGGAAGCAAACAGTCAAATGCAAGGAATGAACAGAAGGTAAACTTGCCTCTTCAACTCTCCCCTGCATTTGGGGGGAAGCACACATTCTTTTGGGGACCCTGCTGCGCCCTTGTCCTGACTGGGTTCTGTGCTGTGGACTCCGCTTGCCCTTCCAGTCAGGCAGGTTGCCTATCCCAATGGGATTAACACTAGGAGATGGGATAGAGTCTGCAATAAGTACAACTACGTACAGGTCCAAATCCATGATTGAAAGGCAGAGCCCTGGCCAGTGTGGCTCAGCGGTCAGTATCCACCTGTGCACCAAAGGGTGGTGGGTTCAATTCCATGTCAAGGCACATGCATGGGTTGCAGGTTGATCCCCACCCAGGTCCCCGCACGTGTGGGATGCAAGCAGTGATGCATGGATGTCTGCCTGCCTCTCTTTCTCTCCCCCTCCCTCCCCCCCTTTCACTCTCTCCAGTCCTTGGGCTGATGTTCTAACCACTGAGCAAAACTGCCTAGGGCCCTTCCACTCTCTAAAAATCAATGGGAAAATACCCTCGGGTCAGGATTCACACTAACAACAAAAAGCAGAAAGCACACATTCATGGGTCACAGCTAAAAACAGATCATGGCAAAAATACTTGTTGCATTATAGAATTAGTTTAGGTGTTACTGTTGTAGGCCATTTGTTTCCTAAAAGATCACTTAACAGTGCAACTCCTTCCCAAAGGCAGGAAGAGGAGGGAGGTGGCTTTCAACTGCACCGCCTGGGGTTGAAGCGCACAGCCTCGCCCTCGGCAGGCGTGGCCCAGGGCTGGGAGGCCGGGAGCGCGCGGCCCGGAGGCGGAGGAGCGCAGGGAAGTGCATTGGGAGGGTGTCTGCTATTGGGAAGGTGTCTCCTATTGGGAAGGAGTCTGCAATTGGGAAGGAGTCTGCTATTGGGAAGGTGTCTGCTATTGGGAAGGAGTCTCCTATTGGGAAGGTGTCTCCTATTGGGAAGGAGTCTCCTATTGGGAAGGTGTCTGCTATTGGGAAGGAGTCTGCTATTGGGAAGGAGTCTGCTATTGGGAAGGAGTCTCCTATTGGGAAGGAGTCTGCTATTGGGAAGGAGTCTGCTATTGGGAAGGAGTCTCCTATTGGGAAGGTGTCTCCTATTGGGAAGGTGTCTCCTATTGGGAAGGTGTCTGCTATTGGGAAGGTGTCTGCTATTGGGAAGGAGTCTCCTATTGGGAAGGAGTCTCCTATTGGGAAGGAGTCTCCTACTGGGAAGGTGTCTCCTACTGGGAAGGTGTCTGCTACTGGGAAGGAGTCTCCTATTGGGAAGGAGTCTCCTATTGGGAAGGTGTCTCCTATTGGAAAGGTGTCTCCTATTGGGAAGGTGTCTCCTATTGGAAAGGTGTCTGCTATTGGGAAGGAGTCTCCTATTGGGAAGGTGTCTCCTATTGGAAAGGTGTCTCCTATTGGGAAGGTGTCTCCTATTGGAAAGGTGTCTGCTATTGGGAAGGAGTCTCCTATTGGGAAGGTGTCTCCTATTGGGAAGGAGTCTGCTATTGGGAAGGAGTCTCCTATTGGGAAGGAGTCTGCTATTGGGAAGGAGTCTGCTATTGGGAAGGTGTCTGCTATTGGGAAGGAGTCTCCTATTGGGAAGGTGTCTCCTTTCGGAAAGGAGCGGACTTGGAAACGAGGGCGAACCACTCGCCTGCTGCTGCTAGAAAGGCCCTGGGCAGGGGCAGCCCGGCAGCAGCTTCTCCCGCGGCCGAGCCAGCCTCTCCGCTGCTGACTGTCCTCCGGGAGAACTAGATAAAATAACACAAGTGGGAAGTAAGGGCCTGGCCCATTTGCGGGAAGGGGAGGCCTGCGGAGCGCCCGTCTCCGCCCGAGCGGGCTGCCGTCCCCGAGGCGCTGCTGGGCGGGGCCCGTCGGGACCCCACGGCCGGGAAAGCGCGCCCGGGACCGGGGGGGGGGGGGGCCGGCCCGCTGCCCGCTGGCGTCCAGGGGAAAGGCCCAGGAGAGTCCTGCCGGACGCACAGGGCGGGGGGGGGGGGGGGGGGGCTCTGCTTCCCGGGCTCCCCGCAGGAATGTGCAGGACCCAGGGTCCCCCGAAGGTCTCCTCTGCAGCCGTGGGCTGGGGGAGCCGGGAGGCGTCCGGGGCAGGGCCCGCTGCCCCAGGCGCCCCCAGGAGCCAGCTCCGTCGCCCGGGGCGGGGGTCTGAGTCCAGGGCGGGCGACCCGGGCCGGCCTTTCACCGCGGCGGCGCCCGTCCGGGGCACGGGGCCGGCGCCGGGTCTGGTGTGCAGGGGCCTCGGTGACAGCCTCCGTTTGCTCGCGCATCGCTCCAGCTTCTCCCTTTCTTGGATCCTCGCCTGTCTCCTCCCACGGAGGGAAAAAAAAGGTCACGTATGTTTGGGAAATATGTAGGTCAGTGGAGCGTTTCCTGCCCTGCAGGGCGGCGGGGACGGAGCGCAGCGGGCCCAGGCCCTCCCGGCCTCCCCCCACCGCCCCGGCCCTCCACCCGCGACCCGTTTTCCGGCCGGACGTGCGCGTCCTGGAGAAAACGCCGCGTCCCCTCCCGAGCGGCCGGCTCGGACCCCAGGCCCCCGCCGCCCCTCCCCCGCAGGCCCGCAGGCTCCCGCAGGGGGAACCGCGGCGGCCACACGCCCGCACACACCCCGCCCCTCGGAGGCCGCCCGGCTCCCGGGGACAGTCGGGGCGCCCCCTCCCCCCCCCACCCCCCCCCCCGCGCTCCGCCGGGCGGGATGGCCCCGGGCAGGGGCGGGCGACTCCTGCGCCCCAGCGACGCGGCAGCCCCGCGCGCCCGCGCCTCCGCCCTCGGCCGGGTTCCCCCCTAAGCACAAGCGCGCCCCCCACTCACTCACCACCCCCACCCCCACCCCGCGCCCCAGGCCCGACCCCGCGGCGCATCCCCCGCAGCCTCTCGGAGGCGGGAGGCCGGGCCGTGCGCGGGTGGGCCGCCCGGGAGCCGGGGTCCGCGGTCCGCCCGCCCCCCGAGCGCAGGGAGCGCGTCCCCGGCGGAGCGGCGGCCAGGGCCCCGCGTGCGGCGCGGAGGGAGCCGGCGGCGCGGGGCGGGGGCGGGAGGCGGGGGCGGGGAGGAGCGGAGGCGGCGGCCCCGGCCCGCTCCGCCTGCGGAAGAGTTTGCGGCGAAAGCAGCCGGCTGCCCGGGGCCGAGCGACCAGCGCGGCGCGGCCCGGGATCGGCGGCCGCGCAGCTCGGAGACCCGGGGCCGCGGCGGCGCGAGCACAGCGCCTCCCGCCGCCGCCCGGGCGGAGCTCGCCGCGCCCGCTCCGGCTCGGGCTCGGGCTCCGGCTCCAGGTTGGGCTCCGGCTCCGGCTCGGGCTCGGGCTCGGGCTCCAGGTCGGGCTCCGGCTCCGGCTCGGGCTCTGGCTCCAGGTCGGGCTCGGGCTCGGCTCCGGCTCCCAGCGGCGGGGGCGGGAGGCGCGTCTCCTCGGCCCAGCGCGCGCCCGGCCCCGCGGGGCCACCCCGGCCCGCTCCGAGGTAAGGAGCCTCACCCAGGCCCGCGGGCACCAGGGCGCGGGGAGGTACGCGCGGGGTCGCGACCCGGCCACCTGCTCGCCAGCCAGTGCGGCGGACGCGCGGGGTCAGGGGCGCGGGGTCGGGGGCGCGGGGTCGGGGCGCGGGACGTGCCCCCAGGCGGGTCCCGCCGCCCGCCCCGACCTCGGTTCCGCAGCGGCGGCGGGCGGCTGGGCTTCGTGCGTGAGGCCGCAGGAGGCAGGGAACGAGGCGCCCCGAACCTCAGGATTTGGGGGTGCTCAAGGAGCCCTGTCGGGCGGATGGAGGCCGCGGCCGGGCAGCAGCCCTGAGGGTGGCTCCCGGGCTCCCTGGGCCCCGTCGCGCGCCCTCCCGAAGCGGGGGAGCCGGGGCCCCGGGGAGGGGGCCGGTGCGCCCCCGGCCCGCGCTGTCTCACGGCCCCTCGGTCGGAACTGGCTCCGGGCCGGGCGCCGCGGCCCCCCCGCAGCGGGGAGGGCGCCCCCGGAGCGGGGGGGGCTGCGCCCCTGACCCTTCCGGAGCGCGGCGCGGGGCGGGGCGGGTGCGGGGCGGCCGCGGGGACACCCAGCGCCGCGCCCGCCGCGCCTCCCCGCGCGGGGTGGGAAAGTTTGCGGCCAGCCCGTGACTCCTGATTGTCGCCGCGTCGCCGGGATGGGAGCCTGGGAGCAAGCGCGCTCCCTGGAAGTCTGCCGGGGCTGCGTCCGCGGCCGCAGTGCGCAGGTTAGCGGCCGGGAGCGCGGGCGCATCCGGTGTGGGCGCCGCCCAAATTCAGTAAATCGGCTGGCCTGTGTCTTTACGGGTGAAATGCTGAGTAGTTCTTAACTTAGAGAGGAACTGGGCATTAGTGACCCTCTGGAACCCGTCTTGTCTTCTAGCCGGGTGCCCGTTTGTGCCCCCGGCGGTTAGCCCTGAGGTCCTGCCTGGCAGCTGGGCCTGCCTCCGCCCCTCGGGCTCTGCCTTGGTCCCTGGCCTGCGCTAGAACGCACTACCTCGGGGGAAGCTCGCTCTTCCTACCGCGAAGATTTCCTTACAGAAAAAGTTTGTCCCAAGTAACCCCAAAGTGTATTTTTAAATAACCCTGAAATAAACATCATGTTTAAAATTGTCATTCTGACTTGGCCCACTGTTTTGCAAAAGAAAAAAAAATCAGTGTTTCATTCCACAGCTAAACCAGGACCCAGAGAAGTATTGGCATGTCTCAGCAGCCTGCTTAAAGATTTAGTTAAAATTAAAGTTACAGCATAAAGACTCTCAGCACTTGTCCTTCGTCTGGGAGAGAGGTGGGGTGTGCTGTGAAGAACTGTACATGTGCTGCTTTGGCCCCTTTCTTCTCGGAGAGGCTGCCTCTGTGTATCTGCTGATCTGCCCCACTGCGTGCAGATGCGGACAGGTGCTGTGCTCCCTACTCTGCTCAGGGTGGCTCCTGTGAGGTGGAAGGAGGGAAGCACTCTGGAGGACATTTGTCGGTGACGAAGTGTCCCCCAAAGACTGCAACAAGCCAAGAGGAGAACCAAGTCTGGCTTGACTAATCCGTGTGATGAAAAACTGTCCTGATGGCGAATAAAGAATTCACCTTTATGTAGAAAATGACTATTGTTTTTAAGCTTTTTTTTTTTTTTTTTTTTTAAGAGTTTGGGCCTTTTTTTCTGTTCCTGGCTGCTTAATAATGAAAATGATAAAAATGGTAAAAAATGATCCACATCACATGATGTGTATTGTTAGGAAATTAAATTCTTTGTCTTTTTTTTTTTTTTTTTACAATCCTTCTGAACTCTGGTGATCTTTATAGCTGGCTCTTAACACTGCCACCTGTTTTCAGGTTTCAAATTCAAAGTTAATGACTTTTTTCAGGTTAAAATAACAACAATGCATGCATATGCCTTTTAATAGTACCATCTCTATGTGTTAACTTTTTCAGAGTCTTACTTTTGACCCTTAAGAATTCAAAGAGCTAATTCCTTTTTCTTCATTTTAAAAACAGTATGTATTTCGTTCTTTACCTGAAAAGTCAGTTTTCCACTGTGATCCGGACACGGATTGTCCCTTGATGCTCCCATGTACGTGGAAAGAAAGGCCAGGCTGGGAGGTGTTGAAATCAGCCCAGTGACTCAGTATTCTTGGCTGCTTTATGCCAGTGGTTTAGTTGGCTACATTATAGAAGCACCTAATTCAGTTTCACATTTAGACAGTGGGGATGCTACTGGATGCATTGTTTTCTTACACAAATGTTCCATTACTGTGTTCCCAGTCTTCATCCTACTGGTAGCCAAGATGGGAGGTCAGAGACTGCCACCGTCATATTCCCATAGCATCTAACCTTGTGTGGCCTTGTTCATAATAGATGCTCAATTAACAGATGTAGGAAGTGAGCTGAATTGTCACTGACAGAAATCCAAATGCCAGTGGGGTACTTAACTATGAGTAATTCTAGTTTAAATCTGATGATGATTAGTACCTTAGAGCACTAAATAAACTTATTAAATGTGAACATATTTTTAAAAGGGGATTTTTCTAATGTAGTTTTTAGCTAAAGCAGCAGTTTCTTATCTGAATTCTTTGAGATTGGGGATCTTAGGGAAGGTTGTCTCTGGAGACCCTTGGAATCCCGTTTTGTGATTCAGAATAGAAATGAGATCGCCTGTCTTCTGCACTGGTGTGAAGAAACGTACTGAGAAAAAAAGAAAGAAACACGTATTGAGGAGGGCGGAGGGTGTGACCATCCCGCTGGAACGGTACAGTGCCTGTGGTTGCCTAGGGACCCGGTTAAATGCAAATGCTGGCTCAGCAGGTGTGGGTTGGGACCCCCGGTTCTGCATTTCTGACAAGCTCTCGGGTGCCTCTGATGCTTCAACACTAGCAAGGTTCTGAAATACCCTCATTTCACTCATCGCATTTCCTGAGAATCTGTGTAGTAGGCCTGTGAAGGGAAGAAGAGCGTGGGACCTCCCTGCCCATGCTGGCAGAGGAGGGGAGGGGGAGATTCTCTCTAGACTGAAAGTGAGGTCCTGGGATCCACCCTGCAGGGCAGTGGCCCCAGGCGGGCCCAGGAAGGGGGTTTTCTGGTCAGACTCCCACATTGCGGACCATAACCTCTAGTCTTCTTTGAATGGAAAGATTTGTGACTCAGCTATTGTGTGACTGAAGAAACTTTTGTAACCTCTCTGAGCCTCAGTGTCCTGCTCAGAAAAGTAGTGCAAATAGTGCTCACCTTGCTGGTAGGCTAGTGGGGAGAAAACGTTCCTAAGGTGTTTTTCTGTGTAGTTCACCAATTAGAGATTCAGTTTGGGTAACCAAACCCAAGGCCAGCAGGAGAGAGCAGGGCTGGGCCAGAGGGCCGGCAGCTCTGGAAGTCAATCAGATGCAGGTCAGAATCAGGATCAAGCGTGGGCACATCTGCACTCCCCTCGTGCCCCAGCACCGGGGGGCCTCCACGATACCCCTTCTGGCTCTGTATTCACCTGAGGCTGCTCCTGGGCGTAGCCTGTAGGTTCTGTTGATCAGGACCAAGGCGTGTCTGTGCAGTCAGGGCCTCCTTAAAAACATGGCAGGGAGGACAGGGCAGGCACCTCTCCCTGGGAGGGCACTTTTTAGCATTAAGGCCATCAACCAGTCTTTTTCAGTTTAGTATGAGTTACCTGAAATCAGTGTCAGCTGTGTTGGAACTCACCAAGGACACTGCACTTCATGCTCTGAGATGATTGCTCCCTCCTGACATCTGGGGAATGCGGGGGTTCCCAGGCAGTAGTCTCCTTTACCCTGAATATATATGCACACATATGTGTGTGTGTATGTATATAAAACTTTAGAGTTCCATTTATTATTTATATACTTATTTACTTAGAGTTTATTTATTATGTGCAAAGGAGATGTCCCTGCTGCCACTCTGCTCCATGCCCCCACCCCCAAATAAACCTTGAAAGCCATGGCAGTTGGATGTATGAGGGAAGGGAAAGTGGAGGAGTGCTTGGAGCCAAGGCCATTCTGGGGCGGTGGTGACGGGAGGGAAAGGGGTACGGAGCATAGAGTCCCCACAGTGCAACTCAGGGCAGTGACAGGGCAAGACGGTAGGAGTGGGACCCAGAGACCCAACTCTGTGGCCTTTGCTACTTGGCTGAAGGCCTTTGGAGGTTTATGCTCCCGGGTCCCTGAAAAGCATCCTACTTCCAGTGAACACCGGCCCATGGGGAGAGAGGCAGGTGACCGCTGAGCAGCACAGGTCTCCAGCCTGTTTAGAACCAAAAATGCCCCACAACTTCAGGAGGGATATTTGTGTCTCTTCCAAGTCGAAATATTGAGAACTGGAGAACATTTTAAAAAGTAATAGTTTTCTGTTATAAATGTATAGTTAATTTGGGGGAAATGCACAAAAGAATGAAGGAAATGAAGATTTCCCGC
Source organism: Miniopterus natalensis (assembly GCF_054644295.1). Taxonomy (NCBI): domain Eukaryota; kingdom Metazoa; phylum Chordata; class Mammalia; order Chiroptera; family Miniopteridae; genus Miniopterus; species Miniopterus natalensis. The sequence continues at coordinate 62,456,883 of NC_142093.1, forward strand.
AATCTCAAGGTGTCCCTCCCTTAAGTCCTTTTTGTGTTCGTTCAAATGGTTTTTATGGCAGACTTTTAAAAATGAATATAGCCTTGTAAAAATTTCAAATAATCCAGAACCTTTTCTAATTAAAAAAAAAAAAGACCCCCCCACCCAGCCAGTGTGGCTCAGCGGTTGAGTGTCGACCTAGGATCCAGGCGATTGGGGTTCGATTCCCGGTCAGGGCACATGCCCGGGTTGCGGGCTCGACCCCCAGTCGGGGGCGTGCAGCAGGCAGCCAGTCAGTGGCTCTCTCATCATTGATGTTTCTGTCTCTCCCTCTCCCTTCCTCTCTCTGAAATCAATAAAGAATATATATATTTTTTTTAAAAAAAAAAGATCCCCTTCGCCCTCCGTGGCCCCCAGTGGTCACCCCCCTTTCTCTGACTGGTGAAAACCTGGTTCTGCTCAGGAGCCCACCCTCCTCCACATGTCTCAAAGTAACCCTGATGGACCAGGCAGCCTGGCTGCCAGTAATTGGTTCAGGTGAGCATGTGGACCTTGCCCTTGACAGTAAAACATGAGGGTAAGTTAGTGGGCAGCTTCCCTGGCCCTTAAAAGGAGGCAAGGGACCCAAGTGTCCTTTTTTCTCCTGGACCCATCATGCCAGTAAGTGGGGCACCAGAGCAGGCCAGCCAGGTCCCAGCTGAGCTGCCAGAAAACCCTGAGGTGAAGAAGGGGCCTCCACGGTGCGCTGACCTTCGGAGTCACCCCGTGAGACATCCTGAAAACTTCCTGGCCACTTAAAGCAGGTGGAGTTAGGTTTTCTGTTAGTTTAGCCAAAAGCGTCGTTACTGATGAGCCCCAGAGCGCCCCACCCTCCTCAGGAGGCAGATGGTTAACCATGGAGGTGGGTTCTTTTACATATAGACCAATATACGTACGTTTTCTTTTTAAACAAACTGAACTCATTCTATGCATATTGCCTAGTGACCCTTTTGAACGGCATGAGATCTGGGGGAAGGGGTCATTTCTTATATTTACTTCATTCGTTTTAAAAGCTGCATAGTAATGTTCGTAAGTACCGCTGACACGTAACTTACTGACCGCATTCCCTGTTGCAAAGCACTTTGGCGCTTTGTTTCCGCTCTGTGCTCTTACAAACTGTCTGAGCTACCTCCTTTACCCCAGTGTCTTCTGCTGCATTTCCAGCGCTGCTCAGGCTCCGGGGGATCGGGGTGGAGGGGCCCATCTGCTTGCAGCACCGACAGACGCTCCACGTTGATGACTGAACGAGCCGTGCCGAGGCCCTCCGCGCGCTCAGGCCTGGGCGTGCCTCCTCCCGCGTCCTCGCCAACACTGTCGCCAGTCCTGTCGCTCTCACCTGCTCCAGGCAACACTCTGTCCTTTCCGTCCTGGGGCTTTGCCTCGGCCTGAACATCAGCATCTTTCCACATCATTGAACATTCCCTGGGAGGGTAATTTGAATGGCTGTGTAATATTCATGGGAGTCGTTTTGGGGCGGGTCAGTGGCTTGTGAGGGTGCAGGCAAGGCTATCTGAAGTCGACGCTCCTGAAAACTGAACAGCCTTGGCCAGCCTTGCAGCAGTCTAAGAGAGTCCTGCAGGTGTGAGAGGGGACGGAGCCCTCCGTGGGCTGTGTCCAAGAAAGCGGGGCCGACGGTCAGACCCTCCTCAGTCCAGTCAGGCCGCGGGCTGCTCCCAGACTTCAGAGAAGCTTTGCTGCTTCGGGGATCCACAGTTTTCCTCTGACCGACATCCATTCTCTGAATATATGGGAGCCACTTAAGCAGATATTTGTGCATTGCACAACGTGCGGCTGGAGTGTGAGTTTACGTTTTCTCTGAAATTTTCCAGTTCTGCAGACGGGACGGGTGAAACTCCTCAGTGTTCATCACCCTCCGGGAGCCAGCACACTTGCAAGTCACCACTCGCGTGCCTGGACCTCCAGACTACCCTTCTGTCCCCACTCCTAAATATTAGTGCGAGGCACAGGGGCACTGGTCACAGTGTTCTCCATGTGAAAGAAAGGCCAAAGGACAAAAGAAAAAGCTTCTTAGAGGAAACGGAGACCACTCAACATAAAAATACCGTAGAGATACTGTCCGCCGGCCTGCTGGCGGCATCGCCGGACGGGATGGAGCAGCCTCTGGGACAGGGCAGCCCACGTATTCTGACCGCCACATGGCCGCTCGGAGAGGACACTTTAAGATCACCAAGAAATAAGGAAGACCTCCATTTCTTACAGATTTTATAATGCCCGTATTGCCATGTAAACAGGAACTTTTTCCTCCTTAGTTCAGAAAAGAAAATCAGAAGTTTCAAGGAAGTTCTCAGGGACCGTGTAATTCCATTTCAAGCCGGGAACCGCGTCATTGGTCGTCTTCAAGGGCCTGCAGTCGCTTTGGGGAAGTGCTGCTGATAGTCCAGAGGGGTTCACGTTTGTCTTCAGGGTTACGTAGTTTCAGAGCTCAATGGCTTTGATTTTCCACGGTCCATTCTGCAAGGTGAAGCCTGATTTAAAACAGGCAGCGTGAAAGGTGGACACGTCCCAGCCTGAGCCCTCAGGGCCCGAGGCAGGGTGAGGGGAGGCATTGCCGTGGGGGGAAGGTTTTCGGGGAGGTGGGTTGGAGAGGAGCCCGCCGGCGCCACCCCGATCTGATGAGCCGCATACGGGCCCCACCAGCGCTGTCATTAGGGCGCCTGCCAGGACGCGGCCTGCGCCTCGGCCGCCGCGGTCGCTGCTCAGCATGCCTGTTTCCCTGGTGACCCTGGCCAGGCAACCGGGCGGACGCGAGGCGCAGCTCCTGTGCGCTCGTGGTGCGCGGGAGGCACACGTGCTGTGTGGAGAGCTGCCAGCAGTGGTTCCTCTGCTGCTCTGGAAACTCAGGTCACCTGAAGACCCGGTGGGGATCAGTCTTGAATGTTCCGAGCCTTCCTTCATGGCCAGGGAGGGTTTTAGGGTTTTATTTTTATCGACTCCCCACCCCCCAGCGGTTGGGTGAGAGAGGAATCCACTCACCGCAGACCTGCATGGCAATGATACTGAGGTTTTGTGATCTCTCAAAAGTAAGAGAAGTTGTGTGTATTTTTAATTATCTGGAACGCTTGGCTGATAGTAACCTGTTGGATTTATGGCTCAGGACAGGCTGATTGCATTGAGGTAAGAGAGCTTTTTATTTTTGAGCTGCTTCTGGGACTTTCCCACGACGTTCCCTCTTTTGGCCTCTGTCCCTCAGCGCCCCACTCCGGGCGGCGAGGTGGCCTCGTTTTACTGGTCCCATGGCCCTGGAGCGCTTGTCACAGTCTTCCCACGTCTGCAGCCCCCTCCCCACACCAGCTTTACCAACCAGCGGCATCTCATTGAAAGTCTCCACTCTCTAACTGTCTCCTTTACCTTCATTTGATACAGAAGGGCCCCGCTTTTGGAGACTGTGTCCAGGGGACACAGGGTCCCTCAACTTAGAGTTAAAGGCGGCTTTGGTGAAAACAGACACCTCCCATGTCCACATCTCGTTCTGACTTTTCCACCATCCCAGGTTTATTGTCTCTCCTTCTTTGTCATCACTGATCCCCAGGAAGCAGACACTTAGCTCCCAGTGCCCTGAGTCCTTTGCTCGTTCCAGGGAGCCATGGCATGTTTCCTGCAAGGCTCCACTCCAACAGCTCAGTCTCGGACACAGACACCAGAGTCCTCGCCCTGGTCACCATGTGCGCTGTCACTCGTGACCAAGTCTAGGCTCAGGCCGGGGGTGTGAGCCCCACGGACCCCTGGCCCTTCGTGCTGGGCAGGCACGTAGGTGCTCCATATGTTCTGGGGCAGGAATGAGAGAGAAACCTGTGCCAGTTCCTGGCTGCCCAGCAGCAGATACGACCCCCTCAACAGCGTCCTAGGAAACACAGCAGCACCTGCTTCCTCCACAGGGTGCCCTGAGCACCCTGGGTCTGCCTTCCCACCTGGGGGCAGCTCCTCAGCCATGCCCGTCTCCCGATTTCCTTGGAAACCTGCTCCAGGCAGTTACCTGGGCAGTTTCCTGCTGTGTCTGCCCTCCTCAGCCCGGGCCTGCTGCAGGGCTGCGCAGCTCCCGGGGTACCATTCCCCTGTGCCCCACAAGAACAGCCACGTCTTGGAGTGAGGGGAGGACCCAGTGTGCGCCGCTCTGGGAGCTGTGCTGTGTGGTGTGTCTGTAACTCTTCTGACTCGGCGGTGGTTTCTTCTCTCTCCTGTTTCTCCTGCCTGGACTAGTGGCATTCTCCAAATCCCCAGCGAGAAAGTCTCAGCTGACCAGCTTCAGGGACCTGGACCAACCCCTTTCTGGCAGATACCTGGGAAATAGTGGGGGCACCTAATGAAAAAGATGTCATGCTTAAGTTAAAAAAGAATAGTTCCTTTTGAGTTCCCATTTTCCATGAAGTTGTGCTGTTTGCATGAGTCAGCTTTCACTTTCAGAGTGGCCAGCTGTCCAGCCTCTACTTAAGGACAAAACCCCGCTTCCATCCTTCACGTGTCTAAGAATGTGTCTCTGTTAGGTAGCTGAGTCTTATGCCCCAGCTTGTGCTCCTGGGGCAGTGCTGTCGGGATGAACGTCTCTGAGGCTGTGTTCGTGTCTCTCGCAGCTTGGGTCTGGCAGCTCCTGTATGTAACCTGTTGATGCGGCTCCCCATAAACATTCAGCCGCCCCCGGGTGCGGCAGGTTGGCCTGCGATCTGACTAAGTCATAGCATGTGCGTGGCCGTCAGTATGGAGTCAGCAGCATTTTTAAATGAGTTTATGAAAACAGCTCGTGACCCGTAGCAGACAGTGTTGGCATTGTGTTCACTGTGACCAGGTGACCCTGGCAGGTTACATACATCCACAACTCAGTCTTTTCATCCATAAAAGGGACGTTATTAATACTGACGGGTGAAAATCAGAGGAGTTTTATAAAAGTGCAGAGTTGTAGTAGCGTTTTTATTGCTCACTGCTGTGACCAGCTCTTCACTCAGTCTCCTCCCTGTTGAGGTAAATGCCAGCCTCAAGGTGATTTGTTTTTGAATAAAGCGCTTGGTTTCTTTCAGACCAGGTACATGCTAGCAATTGAAAACACAGTATATTCTAGCTGCGTTACGGGAGAGTGAAATACCGAACGACAGAAGCCAGACACTTGGATGTCCTGATACTGGCTCAGGGTTGCACAGTCTGCTTCTGAAAGCCTTTGCCAGAGTAGCCTGATAACCTTTTCTGTCTGAAAATTTAATTCAGATTGAATAGAGTCCACATATGGCCATGGACTGTAAGGTTTTGCTGGACTTATGGGCATTTTGCCGCGATAGATGTGACATGCTATTTCTCGTGGCCGTTTGTTTTTTCTGAAGAGGGCTGGTCTGCCTGGTGGTAGGTCAGCCCTGACCACCCTGGGAGGATCCTGTCACTTCCCTCCTGTCAAATTCCCTAAAGAACAGCGGGCGTCTGATTTCCAGGGAGCCAGGGGCTTAGTATTTGGATTATACACACACACACACACACACACACACACACACTATCCATTCTGGTTAGTAAGTTGGTCCTGAGATGGAAGGAAAAGGCCTGCAATGTGCCCCCCAGAGTACATATGTTGAAACCCTCAACCCAAGGTGATGGCATTAGGAGGTGGGGCCTTTGGGAGGTTGTTAGGTCCCCATGGATGGGATTAGTGCCCTGGTAAGAAGAGGCCAGAGCCCTGGGTTGTGAGGGTGCAGCGAGGAGGCCCCACCTGCGACCAGGAAGAGGGCCCTTACCAGAACTGGGGCCCCGGTCAGCCTCCAGAGCCGCAAGACCTAACTCGTGTCATTTACGCCACTCGGTCTCCAGTAGTTTGTTACAGCACCTGAGTGGACCAGACAAGACCTCAGTGACCACCTGGCAGGACACGGCTCACGTTGTACGAGGAAAGTTAGAGGCTCGGCACACAGGGGCCTCCTTCTGCTTGCAGGTCCTCGGGCCCCCCGGAGCGGCAGTGCTCCCTTTTCTGACACCCGAGGAGGCTGCTGCGCAGGCTGACATGAGGCCGGTTGGTAAGGAGGCTTCCCCAGGCTCCACCAGGCACTCGCCGCCCAGAAGTGCCGGGTGGACGCTGAAGCCCACGGGCCAGCTTCATCCTGTGTTCCTTCTCTCCGTGGGCTGTGGTGCTTCTCCCCACCAGGACAGTCAGATAAGGACACCAGAGTCCTGGGTCACCAGGAACAGGGAGAAAGCTGCACGAGGCTGGACACAGACCGCCCGCTTCCACTCCCGAGAGCCCTTTCTCTCCTCCGGGCATTGACATCTGACCCTATTTATAAACATAATAAATGTCTGTGATGAAGAATAAAGTGCCTGTTTATGTAAACAATGTCTAATAGTGCCTCTCGGGCACAGGAGGCAGGGTCAGTGGCAGGACTTTCCCCTGCACTGTTCCCCGTGAGTCTGTCACTGCCATTCAATGGGCATCTCTGTAGTAAAATATCAGGACTAGGGGCCAGGGAGGGGCTGGGTCTGACTGTCACCGTCACACACATTAGCATCCTTGATGTGACAGCAATCTCTGGGAGGAGGCGCTGTTTATCCCCATTTGTGCGCAGGATGCCAGGGCTCTGAGAGTGACCTGACCTGCAGAGAACATTGAGAGCAGGGACTTGCATGTAGCCCTTTATAGAAGGACCAACATAGAACAGTCGGTTTCAAGTTACTTTTTCTTAAATGCCACTTCCAAAAAGATAGGATGTGTCTAAAGCAGAGTCAGCCCCTGAAACCTGACTGCCGTAGCCTAAGCAGTTTTCTCGAGTGTGAGGTCATTGTGCGGCTGCTGGGGTCACCCCTATTTGGTGTCCCTGTTCGCCGGGCCCCTCTGCGGAGGAGGCTGTGTGTGAAAGGACTTCTATTTAGGGCAAAATTGTTATTCTGTTCCTTGCCATCTTTTAGCAGCTAACCTGCTTGTCAAAACTGTTTCTTTTGCTGTAACAGGACCGATTAATCGGGACTCTCCTTCGGTCTCCCTTCATTTTCCCTGGAGTCAGGTGTATCTTTCTTCAGCTGAGCACAGCTGCGAAGTCAGCCTGGGAAGTGGGGCCACCTAGCACCACGTTGGCGAGACACCATTTTCCCCAAGGGTCATTTCGGGGCCTAGAAAACCAGCAGCTGAATTACTTATGGAGAGGCCCCTGGAAGTCGCCCAGGGTTCCCTGACGGCTCACCTCTTCCCCTGCACACAGAAGCGCAGCTCCGTGTGCAGTTGCGCACAGGAGGTGAGGCGTTGGAGACTTCTGGGTCACAGGCTTCTCTAAGCTGTGGCTCCCCGGTTTGACTCCTGAGGAGGTGTCTACAAAGCAGCTCACTGACGTATGAGGAACAGTTCAGAACACCCCAGGCCTGCCTGCCCCACCAGCTCTGGGCCGCTGCGGGCAGAGCACTGAGGAGCCCTGCAGGTCAGTTCTGTCTTTGTCTGTCTGCCTGCTCCCATCATTTATGAGAACAGAAGCAAAACCCCAACTATGCATCAGTAGGAAAACCTATTCTGTCCTGTGATTAGCATACTTAGGCACGCATAAAACCAAGTGTGTCCAGCCCTTTGCTCAGATTTGTGCCACACCCACACCTGAGAGGCCAGCTGCCCATCCAGCGCCTGCTCAGAACGAGCGTGTGACTCTGAACTGAGGAATTTCTATTTTTCCCCAGAATCCTTTAATAACATCTATTCGAATTATTCTGATAACTTTTTTCAGAATTATTTTGGGCTGTCTATAGTATCAGAGAAGTTCTGCAAACTGAGTTGGGAAAGTTCTGGCTACGGCAAGTTAAACGTGGCAGTGTTATGCCTGGACAGTGATGAAGGGACGGCGGGGCTGGGGTTACCAGCTGTCAGCTAGTACGGTCTGGAGATAACTAAAGGGGTACTGAGTTCTAGTTCTGAGAGGGACGGGCTAGCCCAGGCCAGTTCCCTCTTCATCCTGGCTCCTTGGTGGTGCACTTTCCTCCCCTCGTGAAGGCGAGTCCCAGGCCACAGAGCTGTGTCCAGGGAAAGAGCTGCACGGGGCTGAGAGGAATAGTTCTTCGGGAAAGGTTTGGTGGGAGATGTGAAAACTTTGGAAAGAGTGTGGCGTGGGGTCTGTAAATCGTGAAATGCGGTGCTTTTGTCAGCTCCGGGACAGATCGTTCAGGATACAGAATTAAAACCAAGAGTACTTTTGAGCACTTTCGTGTGGTGTAGCTGGTGGCAGCCCTTGCATAGCTGTTTCCAGTAAATGATGATGCTCCCAGACCCTGAGTCATGCCACAGTGAGCCCCTGTCCTTCCAGAATTTATTAATATCTGGGCCAACCTAATATCCCAAGAAGATTTTTCCAGCAGGAGTAGAAGCCTGAATACACTTAATACAGAATAGGTAATTCACTTAGGTAACTTGAGACCACAAAGTGCCATGTCTATCCTAATGACCTGTTCTCTTCATTACACCAACTACTGACCGCCGCTTTTAAAGACAAGCTGTTTACATTTTACTTTTGCAATTTTCTCTTTCATTAACTATCAAGAAACTTCTGGGAAATATTTGGGTTAGCTTCCAATGTGGTTGAAGATAAGCTGGATTTTCTTCAGATTGGTCTTTTTCTCTTCTTCAAGCTGAAACCAAGAAAAATTGGGGGGGGGAGGGGTGGAGAAGAGGCAATTTGGAAGAAAGACGCATATCCTCAGCCTTGATTCTGTGGCTGGACCTCCTGCAGGAGTGTGTTCTCTGAAGAGGAGAGTCAGGGCAGTGGGGAGGAGGTCCCGCCACCAGAGCCACCGTTTTATAGGAGGAAAAAACGGGGCTTGGCAGTGGCAGAGCCCGGCAGGGACCTGGGGCTCAGCCTCCCACCATGAGGCCATCATCTGACCCTTGGTCACCTTGTCCCGACCTCCACCTTCTTGCCCTTCCTATATTTCAGTATAGGTTCTCATCATTTTATAAGCAGAAATAAAATTATCGCTGTGGAACAAGACAAATGCTGCCTATTTTAAGTCCCTAGATTGTCACCATTGATTTAGCTTATTTTTATGATTCTCATAAGTTGGATGGGTAACAGTAAACATTTTTAATTTGCCTTTCATAGTTGTATGCCCTGCTTTCATTATTCCTGGAAAATTAATGTGCATGGTCAGTGAGTTGAGATGGAGGCCCCTGAGTGGAAGGACTTTGCTTTGCCACATCCTCTGAGAAACAGAGAACCCAGGGCCCACCTTCCAGAAGCGATATTTATGGTGGTCAAATGAGACAGTGAGTTGAACACAGTTTGAAATTGTCAGTGCTTAAGAAGTGTAAGGGGCCCCCTCCATTGCTTTGGAGCAGTTTTTTTAATATGCAAAAAAATTAATATTAAATTTTAGATTTTTTGGTCTAATACAGATGATTTTTGTGCTTCCAATTTTTTCTCTACTTCATTTTTATCAAAAATTGACATCAAGCACGTCTAGCACTTTTGTTTCATATCAGCTAAGAATCTCTGTGCTTCACTCTTGAAGTCCATCTTCCAGGGATAGTCTGAACGGCAGTTAAAGCAGCTATTACATGTTTCAATAACATTTCTTGCTTTTTGATGGAATTTAGAATTAATTAAAAACAGTTCATGCAAAGTGTGTTAAACTATTCTCATTATGTCTAGGGAGCTTATATTTTGCTATTTCACATGAAGAACAAATGTTAATGATATCACTTCCTTTGCCTCCAATCTGCAGCCCTTTGTTCGTGATGTCACCTCCCGCCTCCATCTCCCAGCACCTCCTGTCCACCCTCCTGACGCAGCTCCGTCCTCTCAGAGCCTTCCCTGAGGGACTGGTGGCCTCGGGTCCCACAGGGCCTCTCCGTGTTTTTCACGGCAGTACCTGATTTTACTGTTGTGCGGTTGCCAGCCCTGTAGCTCTCCCCACGAGGCTGGGGGTTCCCTGGAGTCAGATGGGCTCTCCCTCCCTTCGTCTTTCAGGGCTGCAGTGGGATGCGCACGCTCCATCGGTGTTTATTGAATGAACCTGAGGACAGGAAGCCTCTGTTCATTTGAACTGGGACCCACTTTTAAAAGTCACATCATTCAGTCATTTTTTGGTCCTTGAGGTATCACTGTTTAAGTGCTATTTTCAGCCAAAGGCTAATCTACTTGTGTTCACAGGCCCTGGTTCTTCAAACCTTCTCATGCTCCCTCCTGGTGGCCACTGCTTACCCCAGACAACCTCCTCTCTTCGGCCTCTCGTCTCGTCTTAATCCTCTGCAGCCTGATGTTCCTGACACTTTAGGGTTTCAAATCTGAGGTCTCAGAGAATATCAGGTCCCTGTGAAATCACATGTCCCGTGGTGGTGGGTCAGGAACGTTGCAAACCAAATCCATCGTAAAGGTTGCATACGCTAAGTGACAAATGATCTGACTCCATTTTAGTTAAAAAATGGAAAAAAATGAAAGAAATGACTCTCTGTGGAGCGTAAGCATGGGAGGTGCTGGAACATACTGCGTACAAGTCAGGGGCAGGAGCGAGGCTGCCCGGGCCCACCAGCGCCACGCCCCCCGTAGCAGAGGCCACGCAGTGCCCGCGCCAGGCTGCCGTGTGGGGGTCAGCTGAGGCAGTGCATGCAGAGCCCCCGGCCAGCAGGCCTGCCGGAAGCAAGCAGCGCCTGGTAGTTGTCACTGTTCAGTTTTCTGCAGTGAACACACGTACATGCTCAAGCAACCTAGACCTATGAAAGTTTTGGAGGACGTATTAGAAGTTGAGAGAAAGAAAGCAAACCTACCCGGTCTGTGCGGCTGGGACCCCCTGTGAGGCTGTCAGGGAGAAGGCCAGACCAGCGATGGCTGCTGTGGTTGGTGACTAAGGGCTGGAACACGCAGTAGCCAGGCTGACCCTGCAGGATTCTGTCTACACCCCCCCCCCACCGCCTCCGCACCCGCTTCAGGTGCCAGGAAGACTGCAGTGCTACCTTCCTGCCCTTTACGGGTCCACAGGAATGAAACGCAGACCAGACGCGTGGGACTCTGAGCCCTGCAGGTGTTTGCTTTGTGTTCCCAAAGGTCAAGGTAGGAACTTGGGGCTTTTTCTGTCCCTCCTCCAGGGAGCAAAGGTTTCCCTCCCTCCTCTCAAGACAGGGAGACAGCTACTTCCCTTCTGTCCGTCGGCAGAGATAAGCCTTTGCTGTGTGTCCCTCATCTCTGGCTGGCCTGCACCCAGCAGAACCTCTCCCTCGGCTCCATCCCACAGCCCCGGGCTCGGGGTGGGCTGATGCAGCGCAGAGGACTCGGGCTGATGGCCTGGTGTGAGCGTCTTTAAAGGGGACCAGGAGGTCCCAGGTAGTCTCGGCAGCATCCCTTCTTTTAGCAAGGACACCTGCACAATAACAGACAGCCCTTTTTACAAATGGAGCTGGATTATTTTACAGGAAAGCACAGTTCTAATGAAATGACTCCTTCCCAAGCTGACACTGAAGGGAGTGGGAAGTGCTGGCGTTTCCTAGCGTGGCTACTTTTGATCAGCCTTATCTGGGAATTTAATACGTTTTCTGATCAAAGTCCGAGTCTCTGCTTTGCTTGAGCTTTAACCTTGACTGTAAAACCTGCTACGATGCACACACATTAAAATCAGGTTACACCAAAGAGCAACTTAGCTGGGGGTTGGGGGGTTAGGCGGGGAACACACACCTGGATGCCTCGCTAATCATGCCTTCGTCACAGGGGGCGTTTGACAGACTCGGGTAAAAGTTAACAATGTTTCAGTATGTTTGAGGTATTTTATTCTATATACTGAATTTTGCTAATTGAAACGACCCTGACCCATGGTTTCTGGTTATTTTATTAACACTCACGTTGAGCAAAGGAAGAAAAATAATTTAAATTCAAATGTTTGCCAGATTCCAGTATGAACTTCTTTTTTATTTAAAAAAAAAAAAGTTTCCATTTCCTTTAAGGAAGTAGGTGACATTTATAAAGATGACCAAAGAGTCTCTATAAAGGGAAGTGGCTGAGGCTTATAAAGGAGCAACCCCCTTTCAAAACCCGCCTCTTCTTTCCTGTCGGTGAACTGGCTGGAAAGGTGGGAAAACAGGAAGAGGGTGTCCTGGTACCGGCACTAAGGCGTCTCAACCCCCGTGTCCTGCGTTCCCCAGTGGGGATGGGGGACGGCTCGGGTGAGGAAATGCTCGGGGAGAAGAGGGCCTGTTCTGAGGGCCTGACCCCGGCTGCCCCGCAGCTCACAGGCCCTCACCCTGCAGGCCCAGGCCTGGCCTGCTGGCTTTGCCCTCGCTGCTCACCTGGCGACCCAGGGCCTGGCCTGCTGGCTTTGCCCTCGCTGCTCACCTGGCGAGCGCGTGGTTTGGTCATTAGGTCCATGTGCACTCCTGCACATTGCCCAGCGGGTTCCCAAGGCGCCAGGCGCTGCGCTGGTGCTGGGATGTCATGGGTGGATGCCAGGGGCACCCGGAGAATGAAGAGTGTCTGTGCTCTGAGGGCCCGGGCCCTTTACACAGGATGTTTGGAAAGTCCAGGGCTTAGCTCAGCAAGTTGTTTTTTTCAATCCTCACCTAAGGGTATTTTTTCCATTGCTTTTCAGGGAGAGTGGGAGGAAGCGAGAGAGAGAGGAACATGGGTGTGAGAGAGACACATCGATGGGTCGCCTCCCACACGCTCCCTGACCGGGGCCAGGGATGGAGCCTGCAACCGAGGCATGTGCCTTTGGCTGGAATCAAACCCGGGACCCTTCAGGCCATAGGCCGGCGCTCTAACCGCTGAGCCAAACTGGCCAGGGCACAAGTATTTTGATATTTCTCCCTAAACACGTATTTCGTACTCAGAACAATTTTCAGAGAATTAGAAGAAATAAGTATATATAAACTCTACCGAAACATTCACTTTTCTCTGCTCGTTTGGCCTCCAGCGGTGCTGAGGAGCCAACAATTATGAAGAGTTTTCCACATGCTTCCCCGTTGGCTGGACAGCGATAGAAGATGTGGGTAGGACACGAATGTGCAGGGGTTCAGGGGTGCATTGTGAAACAGACCTTAATGTTCACGTATTTCCTGTCCTTATATTAGAGAGTATAGGGGAACTTTCAGTCCCAGTTCTGGGGCAGGAGCTTCACTGTTGATCCTGTCCCGCCAGCCATACTTAACCCTGAAAGTAAGAGGAGTGGGTTTTGTGGCTGCGTGTTGGTCCTGTGTAGGTGCACTTTGTCCAGAGCAGTGGTTCACCCTTTCATTAAAATTAATTCATTTTCCTTATGCCACTTTGGTTAAGGAAGGAGACAGAGGCGAGGATGAGGGAGGCAAGAGAGACACTGGACTGTGAGAATAAACGAAGACCAGCCCATGAGAGCCAGCAAGGCTGTGACATCAGGACTCGCCGTAGCCAGAGAGTCAGCCACCATCTCTTGGTTTGGACAGAGACTGAAAGGCAGGCAGAGACGTGGGAAAGATTTATAATTTTAAAAAGGTAAGACTGACTTGTGCCCTGATAGGAGGCTGTTGGCCTGGGGAAGCTGGATATGGAGTGACTAGAAGCCAGGTATCCTATGTGATTGATCAGGGGTCAAATTTCATTTTCTCTACTAGCTCCTAAGTTGGAAGTAGGGGACTGGACATTAGGGAAGCTCTCAGTTATTAAGTTGTAGCCCTTGGGGCTGATAGTTACAGGGGTTATTGGATGGCTTCCTGGTCTGGTTGCTAGAGATGGTGGGTGGTCTGACTTTCTGCAAGTCTGACTTGGATACAGGCTGGCTTCCTGGGCTGGTTACTACAGGTAGCAGGTTGGTCTCCTGGGCAGGTTGCTGCAGGTGGTGGGTCAGAGCTCTGCACATATTTTCTGACCATTCTTCATTTGTATGTTTAGTATCTCAGAACCAACATAGAGCTAAGGATAAATAACAGGCCAGCACACCTGTTAGAACTGGGGCTACTTAGGCTGTTTAGCTCCTGCTCAGGTGCTCTGGTGGCCACCAGGCGGGGCCCACCTGGGCCCATCTGATGTCAGCCCGGTGAGCAGCTGGGCGCTTGGTCACGAGGCTGTAGAATCTGCAGCGTGTGCATGCTGTGAGCTCCCGGCTGCTGTTCTTGAGCTTGGAGTTCACGTTAGCAACTGCTTCTCCAAGGGGCACGCTGTTTACAGGGCAGGGGCAGCCCATCCAGGTTTTGGTCCATTCGTGGAAGTGACTGGCTGTCTGCATCACCCAAGGACTCCTCTGACAATAACAGATTCTCTCTATGGCTTATGGTCCTTTCACCCCTGCTGTCAGCCTTGGCATGGGGGTTTCCTGGACAGGAATGGCGTATTCCAAGCAGCCCTGGAATTTCTGTAGTAATCTGCTCCTTCACTCGATTTCTTGCCATCCCTGGAAGTTCAATGCCACGGCCTCCCTGCCCCGGCTCTGCGTCTGGGAGCAGAGGCTGCACCAGACGGCTCGGCAGTGTCAGTGGCAACCCTCGGTGCCCATGCCTCAGTCCCCACAGGTCCACATGGGTCTTCTGAAGGTGGTTCCCCTGCCCCCTGGTTTCTTGTTTGTATGTTTGTTGTGTGTTTTGGTCTGATATTTAGGAAAAATTCTTGGTGGTATCAATGTCATTGATAGTCACAGTAGACACTGAAATCCTTTACTTTCCTAGTAATTTAAGAAAACATTTTTCAGAGTTTCAAACTTTACATTTTATATAAAATGTGTATAAAGTATTTAAGTTTTTAATAAACTCTAATTTTGTATAGGGTTCAAAACATCTGCACATTTTGAAGGGGGTGGTTTTTAAAAGGCCTTTTTCCTCCTGCCTCTGTGTGTTTGCACTTTTACATTAAATGACATCCTCTGAACGTGGGAGTTAAGTCAGAGCTGTCAAGACTTTCTCACTTATGACAATTCTTGGCCGTTGACTACCAAGAATAACAATAAACCTTTTTTAGAAGTTAAAAATGAGTATTTATTTTTGTCACCAAAGGAACGACAATTATTCATGCCCTTGAGTTATTTAAAGCATTTTAATGAATTCTAAGAATGTGTCCTTTTGAAGTTCAGCCACACAAAATGAAAATGCTTTAGTAGGAGGCCCTCCACCTGCAGTATTTTGGTTGGTGGGTCTTGGTCTTTCAATAATAATGGTTGACATTTAGTGGGGACTTTTATGGGCCATGCATAGCTGGAAATGCTTTAAATATGTCAGCTCATCTCCTTACATTATCCTTACTATATAGCTTACAAACTGAGGCCCAGGAAGTTCAACCACTTACCCAAGGCCACACAGCCATGATTTGGACCCAGTCCATCAGGTACCCACCTTCAGCTGGCATTGACCCTAGAAGGTTCCGCTGCATCCTTTTGAGGCACTTAGTTCCTCTCATTTCCCCCAAAAATATGAACTTGGAAAGGAAAGAAAAATACATGATTTTACCTGAGAAACCTTCAAGCATTTAGAATGTAAGAAATAATCATCCTCAGGCTCTCCCAGAAGTCGGCCTGAGCAGCTTCGAGGTGGCGGCTGCTGCCAATTTGCTGGCATAGACCCAAACTTAAGAAGAGTGAAAACAAGGAGGGTGATTGTGGCAAAATTATTTATGATTATCTACTTATCTTGTAATTCCTTTTTATAAAATGGGTTTTGAGCAGACTTACTTTTTTTATTGTAGTAAAATACCTAATGCCATTGAACTATACACTTAAAGTGGTTAAAATGGCCAACTTTATATTATATATATTTTTTACCACAATAAATTAATAAATGTATTTTAAAAGTAAAAAAAAAAAGTTTTTTAATCCAAGGAGCTCCTGGGTGACCCCTCAGTGGGCACGAGCAGGCTGCGTTGGAGGGAGCGAGGTTGCCCAGTGCGTTAGTGTCCTGCATGGATCTCCAGGGAGCCAGGCGGCCAGAGTAGGATGTGAAGGAGACGCCAAGGGTGGCAGAGGGAGGGGTGCCTTCTTCTGGTGCAAGAAGTGCCGACTTGGAGGCTTTAGGAGGCACTTCCACTTCTGTGCTTGGGGGCTACAACTACAGACGAAGACACTGGGAAGACATGTCCTCTTGTGCTGAAAAGAAGACAAAGTGTTGAGGAAGGGAAGCCCTGGGCCATACATTTTATTTTGATGGATCTAGTCTCTTCAGAAGAGAATGTCTTCAAGGAGTCTCCTCTCCAAGGACATGGCACAAGCTCAGAAGAGGTGCACAGGGTGGACCACTGGACCCAGGGAAGTTCAGCTGGGTTCATGTTTGAGGAGGGCTCTTAGTGATTTTGCAAGATCCTGGTTATAAAGTTCGATGGGTCCTCAGTGGTCTGTCCAACCCTATTTTTTTCATAAAGCCACATTTTTATGGGGGTTTTTTTAGGGTAAAAATGTTCAGGATCATACAGATAATGTTATAGAGGAAACACACCACACTTGGGAGGATACTGCCATGGAAATAGGCATCACAGAAACAGGGAAAGGTCAAGATCTGAGTCGGAGCTTGAGTTTTTGCTATTCTGGCTCCAGGGGAACTCAATGGACAGGGAAAAGCGAATTGGCAGAGCTTCAGCTCTCCCCCCAGTTTGGCCAAGAGCTAGGCCAGGTGACCTTGAAGTGGTCACCTTCATGTTAGAGCGTGCACTCTTGCTCAGAGACATCCTGTGAATGACAGGAACGCACACTGTCTTTGGCTGAAAACGAATCTTTTGCTTAATTAAACAGGCGGGTGTTTGAGAGAGGTACTTGCATAATCAAAGACTATAGAGCTAGAGATACCTAAAGAAGACATTTCCCTCTAATCAGTAAATACATAGATCTGGAGCTAGAAATTATTTTAGCTTAATACTTATGTAGTCAAGAAACTTTCCCATATGTCCAACAAGACTCTCTCCACTTAGCTTTAAGCTGTATGTTGGTAAGACATAATTCTACTTGGGAAAAGCTTGTCGTTTGGAATGTTCATTGTTCTGTTCTCCGCCCTGAGCCTCTTTCCCGCAAGTGCCCACCCCTCCTGTGGGCGGCAGCCTCTGCAGGGCCAGGAGGACAGTCATCTTGCAACATTTTTCCCGAGTTTGTCTCAGGAATATGTGTTTCCGGTATGTTTTAATCTAGGTATAACCTGAGTTTAGGGCCTTGCTGGGGAGAAGGTAGTCACTCCCCCCCCCCCCCCCAACGGCTGTTCCATGAGCAAAATTCATTTCTTCTGGATGATTCTTCTGGAAGCATTTATTCTAGACCAATGTGCTGTATCAGCCTAAAGTCAGCTCTTTCCTTTGGTTTAGGATAGTAGTTGGGTGTTTTGGCTTCTGTAGCTGAGAGTGTGCAAAGCGTCACCTCACTGCTTAATTGTGACCACCAGTAATCCTGGAAAGGAGAGGATGGTGGCAACAGGTCACAGTGAGAGGCACACTGCTGTGAGCAGAGACTGGCTGTGAATTCCAGCCCTGTCACCATGAGCTGCAGGAGTTTGGGCAGTTTCATGTTTCTAGGCTTTCGTTTCCTTACAGGGAGCTGTTTCCTAGAGTCCTTCAGCTTTTAAATCTCTGCCTCAACTATATTCGAATCACAAACATTATAAAGTGATGAGCATGACTTGATCATATTTATGAAGAGCCATATAATACATCTCTTAATCATCTGTAGGGAGAAATTAAAATTGTTTAATTCTGAACTATGTTCTAAAGCAAAGTTCCAGAAATTTTCAATTACCAGGAATTTTCTCAAGACTAAAGTTCGTGATGAAGAGGTTCTGAAAAACTGGAGAGAGGAAGGAGAGAAGGAGAGGTGTGAACTGACATGGTTCTGCCCTGTCAGAGAGCCCACTGTCTGTAAGCATCTGATACCAGATAATTGAGACATCAAGACTCGTGGAGGGAGAGAGAGAGAGATTATTCTATAATGGTCAGGGAAAGTGGATAGACATTTTGAAAAACAAAAAGTAAAACTTTACATCCTCACTTTACCCTAAGTAGCCAACTTAAATTCCAGATAAACAATGAATTTGGTGTGTGTGGTGTGTTTTTTTAAGTAGGGGAAATATGAAAAGGAACATTTGCAAAACTGAGAGTAAAGAACAAAAATCACAAAAGAAAATATGAACAGATTTGACTTAAACTCCTGTGCTTCATAAGAAAGCCATCAAAATGTAAATATAGTTAACCCAGAGAGGTATTTGCAGCAAAGAATGAACTCTTCAGTATAAGAAAAACTCTAGAAACAGATTTTAAAGCTAAGACTCTAACCCAGAGTTTCTCCAGTTCTGGCCTCAGTATCACTTGCATCAGAAATACCTAAAAGTGCAGATTTCCGCCAAGTCTTCGCACTTGAAAGGCTGGGGCCATTGCCCTTCTGGCAGCCGGCATCCCTTCATGTGGGGGCCCAAAAGAGGAATCACCTGTGGCTAACAGGAAAATGGTCCTTCTTTGGAGAAGTCAAGGAAGTGCAAATAAAAACAATAAGATCATGTTTCATGAACCAAGTTATCGAGAAAACATTAGAAGGCAGTTCCAAGGAACATGAAAAGGGCTGTCCCCGGCCTCACTCAGGCTCTGTTTATGAGAAAAGCCGTCTGCAGTGGGTGTCAGGGGACCTTGATGTCATCATACCCTGAGCCCCATAATTCTCCTGGGACCTCTCCTAAGGAGAAGCCATGCTGACCACAGTGCCTTTGTGTTAGCAAAAGTTGGAAATCCAGATGTCTGGAAAGCTTGGTGTGGTGAGCAACCACCGGATGGACTAATATGCAGCTGTTGAAAGTTTTATTTCCGAGCATTACAGAGTAACACGGGAAAATGCACATATGGTAAGTGAAACAGGATTGAACAAAGTTCTAACTACAGCATGATCTCGACATGAAGTGCACCCATGCTCAGGGAAGGAAACGCAGTGTTAATAGTAGTTGTCGTGGGTCGCGAGTCCATGGAAGAGTTAAATGTTATTGTTTTACTGTTCTGAGTCCCCAACCTGTGAATGAGTGGTATTCTTATTTATGTGGGGGGACGTGGGAACACTCAAAAGTGATCGTTAGTGAAGGAAAAGGAAGGAAAGCGATGATCCACTGGGTGAACTTCGTGGAAGAGACGGTCCTGGGAGTCGCACCACCTCAGGTGGCTCTGTGGGAACTGAACCAGGCAGGGTGGTTGTGCACCCATTTTGAAGACTAGAAAGTGAGGCTCAGGCCAGGTAGATAACTTGCCTTGGGTGTCTCAGCAAGTATGAGTTTGTGGAACCCCTGGGAGAGGGGCTCCTGGCTGTGCTGAAGCCCGGCTTTGCCCCAGCGAAGGCCAGAAGCTGGCTTGACAGATGCTCGGGCCTGCGGAGCCGTCGGGGTAGCGCAGGAGGCCCCTCGGCCCGCGGTCTGCACTCCCGCCCAAGGAAGCAAGAAGGGGAGTGTGCGATGGGACAGCGCCGGGGGGCAGGTAGGTCCCCAAGCTGGAGTTACGTGGCAAGCTGGGAGCTGCCTGTGGCTCTTGCCTCTGAAGGGACCCTTCTGAGAAGCCTCAGACCAGGCGGGTTGGCGGGAGCGCCCGGCGGGAAAGCTCGCTGGGAAGTAAACCGCTGGCTCCACGTGAGTCGCACTCGTCACTCTCCACGCCGCCCGCGGCCCTCGGCGCACAGCAGCCGGAGAACGGCTCGCACCCTGGGCTCCGATCCGGCCTCGGCCTCCGAGCTCGCCTGCCCTGAGGCGGTGAAGAGGCTCCCCTGCTCCCCTGCTCCCCTGCAGACGCCCCTTCCAGGGGGCTCGCGCAGATGTTATGGGGCCACCCAGCGAGGGATATTCCCACAGAGAGAGAACGGTCGCGGAACGTACCCATCAGGCCCCCGAGGAGGCCACTCTCAGCATCTGTCCGAACCTTGCTCAGGACAGGACAGAACCAAAACTGCAGGGACAGTTACTAAGTGCTGAGCTGAATGGTGACACTTCAGTTGGTTTCTTAAAAGTAGCACAATAGCCTGACTCAGTTGGTGTGGCTCAGTTGGTTGGGCATCGTCCATGCACCAAAATTTTTATTTAAAAATTTTTTTTAAATAAAGTAGCATAATATGTAAATTTACATCTACACTTATTAGAATTCTAACAGCAGATGACCCTCCAGTCAGGTAAAGGCCACAGTTGGGCTTTGTTTCCTGAGTGGACATATCCGCTGTCATGCTGGGAATGTCTGTGCAAATCTCACGCATGTGTGGAAGCCACGACTGTCATGACCTTCTGTTTAACCGCAGACCTGGAACAGTCTCCTTTCGTGCTCAGTGGGTCCTAAAAGGTCGGTGCTTAAGAATCAGCTTTCCGTACAGTCCCCAGCGTGTGGCCCCTTCTGCCCTCAGGGCAGGCTGCGTGGAGGGGAAACAAAGTTAGACAGCAGACACGTGAGGAACGGGGAGCCCCAGGCTTCAGCAGCAACGCGGCGCAGCTCGGGGCCTGGCCGCTGGATGGAGGTGTGAGGGTGGAGATCTGCAACCCGGGCGCTGACTTGGGGAGGGAGCAAGAGCCTCGAAGCTTTGATGAAAGTTAAAAGATGGAAGTCCTGCCTTTTGCATCTGGCCAGGAGGCCCTCAGTGCCCGCGTATGCTGTCTCGGAGGCAGCCCAAAGCATGTCGTGGGAGAACATGACAGCAGGCCAGGGTCCTGGCTTGGCCCGAATCCTGCCTCTGTCTAACGCAAGGGACTGAAACCCAACTCAGATTAGCCCAGCAAATGAGAGAAAGTGCTAGGAATGTCCACACGAGAGACCCCGACCAGGACCTCCAGACTTGGAACTAGGGATTCCTTTGCCTCTTCATGGCCCCATCCTGAGACAGACTCTCCCGGGGACAGGGTGAGCCCAAAATCACACCCTAGCAACCGCAGGGGAAAGGGAACCCATTCCCTTGGCCTCTGTTTAACAATCCTAGGGAAGGATTCTGACTGACCGTGCTTGGTCACATGACCTCCTTTTGGACTACCGTAGCCCGTAATTGTGACTGGAAGGCCAGGGTCACGTGCCCACCTTCGGAGTATGATCACGGGTACTATGAGTGACAGGAACCCAAAGGAAATAAGAGCAGGACAGGATAAATGAAGCCCACAAAGGGATGTACTCCAGACCCACTATTTCCTTTGATGATGCTCGTTGTAGGTCTGTGCCTCCGTCTGTCTTCCTAGACCTGTGCTGAAGCATGGCCACTGGTCACACGCGGCTGCTGAGCACTGGCCATGTGGTGAGTCCAAACCAAGATGCGCTGTAAGCGTAAAATCTATACTGGATCCCAAAGATTTAACAGGAAAAAAAAAAATCTATAGTATTCCTATGAATCATTTTAAAAAACTCAGTTGAAGTGATACTATTTTATATATGTTGGGTAAACAAAATATATTATAAAAATTACCTCAATCATTTTACTTTTTTAATGTAGCTACTACACATTTTAAATTATATACGTGGCTCACATTATATTTCTCTTGATGGCACTGTTCTGGACTGTTCATATTTCTTTCTGGGGGGTTATTTATGTAGCAAAATACACATTAATCCTTAAGTTTCCTACCCACTGGGTTATGTACTTTTATTTTCTTCAAAATTATCTCCTAAAACTTTAGTGCATACTCCATGTTTGGATGTCTGGGGGTTTTAGTGCATAAGTCATTATTTGCTCTTTGTAATTCCCAGACAGTGTCTCCTAAATTGTTTAGTCTGTCTCACCAAAGACTGTAGGTAAAACTGGAACCACATCAGATTGAGGGAGCAACAGTGGCTGAAAGATGTCTCGGCTTGACTGCAGAGTGTCGTTCTTGGACCCCTCGTGAAGGTCTGCCTGTCTCCATTAAGGGCACTAGCATTCTGAGTGGTTTTGTTTTAGCTCCTATGGATTTTTTTACCTCCTTTGTTGACTCGTCACACATTTAGCTGCAACCCAGATGTGGAAAAATGTCTGAGAGCTTAGTGAAAGTGGGAGCGCTCTTCCCCTTACAGGTCCCACGCTTGCCTCCGTCTGGCCTTCCCCCATCCGTTCCTTTACTCAGCAAGCGGCGCAGCGGCTGGGCTGGGCACTGGGCACGCGGCAGCGAGCCACGCAGACGTTCCCCGGTGCGCGGCCCGGCGGGCTGGAGCACCGGCCTCTGCTTTTCTTCACATCTGTCGGATCAGGGTCTAAAAACCAATGTTTCCCAAAGCTCTTGCAGGAAAAATATAATGCCTAGTGTGGAGGTTCTCAGAAGAGCTTAGCTTGAATGGAACAGGCCGAGGATGGGCGCCGGGGTCCATGCTGTCCCCTCCTGGAGGGCTCGTCTGAAAACCCTGTTCTGAAGCACCCTTCTCTCGCCAAACATGTCTGAGTTGTTATGTCTTCCAGTCATACATTTTGATTAGATGGATTAGTGCTAAGATTGCTACTTAATCAGGCAAAATGAAGGAGCTTTTCCTGACACTGACGTATTGAGAGAAACACATTCCAAAACAAAACACACAAAATGGGTGGAGGTCTCTACCCGAATGTTTTCTGGAGTTTAGGCAGCAGCTTTCAGGTAATTCTCTCTATGACATGGGAGTACCCAGTAAAAATCGATAAAAAAAATTAGGGTTTCTATAAATTAGGGTTTCTTTTAAGTGTCACATATTTATTTCGCTTGCTAATTCCTAATCTTTCTTCTCCTGAGTTAAACACATAAATCATCCTGTTGGGTGATGAGAACTATTTCGTGGAGCGAAGCTGCCCATGCTGGCTGCTCTTAAGTTCCCTGCCGGCGAGCCCGTCATCTGTGCAGATCCAGGGAGAGGGCACCCGTTTCTGCAGCTGATGGGATGTTGGGAGTAGCGTTTTTTGACAAATATTTAAACTCATCTCATTTAGACCTTAATGGAACCAAATTAGTGATAACTCGAGGTGACGTAAAAAAAATTTTCCCCATCTTCTCCTTTACAACTAGCTGGAGTTGATTCTTTTTATCATTGCCCAAGGATATGGTTATTGATTTAGAGAGAGATGAAGGGAGAGAGGGAGAGATCAATGTGAGACACATTGATTGGCTACCTCCCGTATGCACCCAGACCAGTGGCTGAACCCACAACCCAGGTATGTGCCCTGACCGGTACTGACCCTGCAACCTTCTTGGCCTACAGGTGTCCCTCCAGCCAGCTGCTGCGTGCCTGGTTCGGAGGCCGCAGGATGCTCCTGTGCTCCCAGGGTCTGCTGCAGGCAGGCCACACTTCATGCTGAAATTTGGCTTTCCATTGGGGTCTCATCGGGGGACTCTGCTTGGTTCCACTGACACAGTCACTCATGCATATGTTGTCTGTAATATGTGGTCTCCCTGACATGCTTTTTTAAGAACTCAAGCTGCCGCCTTCCCTGCGTGGAAGAGCCGCCCGTTGCCCTAACGGTATATTTAGCCACTGTCTGTTCCAGGCGAGTTGGAAAGCTGGTTCTGAAATGCCCTTTACTTTAGAAATCTGGAAGAAAAAGTTGCTACTCAAGAGGAGGAAATGATGCCGTTTTTAAGAGCACATGATTTGTTCATTTTTAACCAGGATGTTTGCGTGATGGGCCTGGACAAAGGCAGCTGCTAAGTCGTGGGGGAGGGGACTGGCTGCAACTGACAGTGCTTCTCACCATGAAGGCCGCAGGCCCTCTGGCTTGGCCTCTGCTTCCAGGGCTCAGGGTGCTGTCCATGTTCAAAAACTGACCTAGAGAAAGTGAGCTAGAGAAAGAACATGATTTGTGGGAGTACGAGGTGGCGGGAGTAGTTGGACCTGAGCTTGCATCTCTTGCCCTTCTCTGTGTTGAAGACTGTCTGTCTCCCTCCTGTTCTCTGCTTTATACTTCTGAAAACTGCAGAGAAAAACACACTAATTTCAAAATCCGCTTACTTGTATTTTCTCTCTGAGCAAAGAAAGTATGGTCAAACTTAAGTTTTGGGTGTGGGTACCTCTTTCCAGGTCTCTGTTTTCCCTTTCTTTCCAGGAAGGCTGGTCTGACTGATGTACTGGGGCTGGAAGAGTTAGGTGTGCTGATCAAAGAGAATTCAGAAGAAGGTGGTGGGACTCCCAGGAGTGCACATAAAAACTAATTACAGAAAAATACATCATTAACATCAGACATCAGATCTCACAGTAGGTCCCAGTGTGACTATTATTTGAAATTAATTGGTCCTTACTTAACTTTTTAAAATAACCTTCTTGGTACTATGAAAATAGTCCTAATTTCCAACATCAGTTAATTTAGTCACTAAGGGGCATTATGTTGCACGTCAGTGTTCCCATTCAGGCCTGTTCGTTTGGATTTAAAGGCAGCTCCGTCACCTCCATGGGCTAGCTTTCTTTCTTTTCTTTTTATCTCTGTTGTTGAAAGTATTACAAATGTCCCCTTTCCCCCCATTGATCTCCTCCACCCTGCACCCCCCAGGCCTTCACCACACTATTGTCTGGGTCCATGGGTCATGCATATATGCATTTAACTTCTTAGGTTATTCTCTCCCCACCAACCCTACTAACCCTTGCCTTCCTTCTGAGATCCCTCAGTCTGCTCCATGCTTCTATGTCTCTGGATCTATTTTGTTCATCAGTTTATTTTGTTCTTTAGATCCCACATATGAGTGAGATCATGTGACACTTGTCTTTCTCTGCCTGGCTTATTTCACTCAGCATAATACTCTCCAGGTCCATTCATACTGTCCCAAAGGGTAAGGGATCCTTCTTTACAGCTGCGTAGTATTCCATGGTGTAAATGTCCGAGAAGATACTTGATATGATTTCAACCTTCTTGAACGTGTTGAGACTTGTTTTGTGTGCTAACATGTGGTGTGTCTTTGAGAATGTCCCAGGTGCACCTGATGACATGCCTATTCTGCAGCTTTGGGGTGAAATGTTCTGTAAATGTCAGTTAGATTATGGGCTAGTTTCTTATGTGGTAACATGTTTGGTCAAACTGTGTAAGGTTGGCAAGATCAGGTCTCAGGAGGATAGGGTATAAATAATGAAAATCCATTTGTTTGTTACTGAGTAGATCCTTTTTCTAGAAACTTTGCCACTAGGACTCAGAGCTTATGGAGAAGAGGGAGAGGTTGGCATGAAGTGGATGGTCGCCTAAGCCAATGTAAAATATCACATCATGACAGGGAATGTGATCCCGTCTAAGGGACAAGGGTGGCATTCCTGAGGAAGTGACATTTAAACCGAGATCTGGAGTTATTGAGGGAGTTCGAGATGGCAGCAGAGTAGGTGCAAGTTCCACTCGCCTCCTCACAGCACCACATCAGAATGGGGGCTAAAGCACAGAGCAGCCAGCAGGCAGCCTGAATAGCCCTCTGAAGACGGGCTGAACAGAAGTCATAGCTAAGGATTTACAGAGAAACTGGAATTGAGACGGGTAGGAAAGGGCAGAGATGTGAAAGGGGCTGGCCCCGCACCCACATGTGGCAGGAGAGGATCCAGAGGGACCTAGCAGCTGAGGAATGAAGGGCCTCCGCCCCATGCCAGGCTCCCTAGCCCAGAGCACCAAAGCTGGGACAAGCAGCCCAACAATATCTGGCTGTGAAAATGAGCAGGAGTCCACCTGCCTGCGAGAACGGCCAGTGCATAGAGTCTCAGTCCCAGCACTCACCCTGGGCCTAGCAGAGCTATGGCAGCTCGGAGAGGACTGGTTCACAGGGGAGAAGTTGAGTGGTGTGGCTGTGGGAGAGGGCTAGAGTGACAGCAGTCAGTGGCCCTGTGCTGGGTCCCTCTCCCACAGACTCCATTTTCCTGGGTTGAGCCTCCCCCCTTCCAACAGCATCAGCCTAGGAAAAGGGAATTCCTGGAGGCCCCACCCTGCAGGGATTGCTCTCTGTGGAGAGGCTTCTGGCAAACTCCAGCCTGGCCTGAGGTGTGGCCCTTGTTAAGGAGCTCTCAGAGAGGCTTGGGCAGGCTCGAACAGAGCCTGAATCATAAGGAAAGAGACTGAGTTGTGGGGCTGGAGGGAAGAGCCACT
The DNA here is from genome assembly GCF_054644295.1 of Miniopterus natalensis. Lineage (NCBI taxonomy): Eukaryota > Metazoa > Chordata > Mammalia > Chiroptera > Miniopteridae > Miniopterus > Miniopterus natalensis. The sequence goes on from NC_142093.1 coordinate 62,482,737, forward strand.
TTCTCCCACGGGCCTGTTCTCTGCAGAGGCTTCCCTCCGCATAGCCAAATATTGCTCTGTTTTAGCCTGGTGAACTTTTCTGGCCTCATTCTGATGACTCCCTGAAACCCTATCCCATCACAAGGCCTGTGGACACCAGGCAGTGTCAGCTGGCCTTGGTGTATCCTGAGACTTTTGCTGAGTGGCCTAAGACCCAGCACTGGCAACAAGTTTGAATATATATCAACCTGGTGAACGCCACTCGTCCTTACCTGCTGACTCGCTGAGAACCCAATTCAGGCAGCTCTCGAACTGCCAGAGGCTCTTCTAGTGACCGAGACCAACAGGCAGCAGGAAGGCAGAAGCAGGTGGAAGTGGGCCACAATGATATGAAACGAAATGAATTATAAGAAAAAAACTGAAAAACACACAAACTCATAGAAGCTAAATAACATGTTACTAAACAATGAATGGGTTAGCAAGGAGATCAAGGGAAAAAAATCAAAAGATACCTTGAGCCAAATGAAAATGAGAACACAATAACCCAAACTCTACGGGACACAGCGAAATTCATAGCAATACTGGCCTACCTCAAGAAACAAGAAAAATCTCAAATTAACAATTTAACCTTTCACCTAAAGGAACTAGAAAAAGAACAACAAAGCCCAAAGTGAGTAGAAGGAAGGAAATAATATCAGAGTAGAAGTAAATGAAATAGAATCTAAAAAACAATACAAGAGATTGATGAAATCAAGAGCTGGTTATTTGAAAAGATAAACAAGATTGATAAACCTTTATCCAGAAAAAAGAGAGAGGACCCAAATAAACAAAATAAGAAATGAGAGAGGAGAAGTAAGAACTGACACCACAGCCATACAAAGGATTGTAAGAAAACATTACAATTATATGCCAACAGATTAGACAATCTGGAAGAAATGGATAATTCCTAGAAGCATACAAGCTGTCAAGATTGAATCAAGAGGAATCGTAAAATCTGAACAGACCAATTACATCCAGCAAACAGAAGTCTAAGACCAGATGGCTTCACAGGTGAATTTTACCATTCAAAGAAGAACTAACAGTTACCTTTCTCAAACTATTCTAAAAAATACAAGAGGAGGGAAGACTCACAAGCCTATTTTATGAGGTTAATATTATCCTGACCCAAAACCAGATAAAGACACAACAAAGAAAGAAAATTATAGGCCAGTATCCCTGATGAACATAGATGCTAAAATCCTCAACAAAATATTAGCAAATCAGATCCAGCAATATATTAAAAAGATCATACACCATGATCAAGTGGGATTTATCCTGGCACCCACGGTTGGTTCAACATCTGCAAATCAATTAAACTTACACATCAAGGATAACAAAATGAAGAATAAAAAACACATGACCATATCAATAGATGCAGAAAAAGCATTTGACAAAATCCAGCACCCTTTTTTAATAAAAACTCTCAACAAAGTGAGAATAGAAGGAACATACCTCAACATAATAAAAGCTGTATAAGACAACATCATAGTCAATGGGGGAAAAAAAAAGTGTTTCCATTAAGATCAGGAACAAGACGGGGATATCTATTCTCACTACACTTACTCAACATAGTACTGGGATTTCTAGCCACAGCCATCAGACAAGAAGAAATAAAAGGTACCCAAATTGGAAAGGAGGAAATAAAACTGTCATTATTTGCAGATGACATGATACTCTATAGAGAAAACCCTAAATATTTCTGGAACTGATAAATGAATTCAGTAAAGCAGCAGGATTCAAAATAAATGTTCAGAAGTTGGTTGCATTTTTATACACTAATAATGAACTATCAGAAAGGGAAACTAAGAAAACAATCCCATTTACAATTGCTTCAAAAAATAAAATACCTAGGAGTAAATTTAACTGAGGAGGTAAAACACCGGTACTCAGAATTATAAGGCATTGAAGTGAGAAACTGAAGAAGATACAAGTAAACAAAGTTTATACCAGGCTCGTGGGTGGGAAGAATTGACACCATTAAAATGTCCCTACCACCCAAAGCAATCTGTAGAGTCAATGCAGTTCCTATCAAAATACCAATGACTTTTTTTTTTTTACAGAACTAAAACAGATAATCCAAAAATTTGTGTGGAAACACAAAAGAGCCCCAATATCAACGACAACCTTTAAAAAGATCAAAATGGAAAGTGTACACCACCTGATCTCAAACTACACTACAGGGCCATAGTAATAAAACAACATGGTACTGGCACAAGAACAGACACATAGATCAATGGAATCAAATAGAGAGCCTAGGAATAAACCCTCGCCTATGTGGTCAATCTATGACAAAGAAGGCAAAAATATACAATGTGGTAAAGACTGTCTATTCAATAAATGGTGTTGGGAAAGTTGGACAGATATATGCAAAAAAGAAAAAAAAAAAAAAAAGGAAACTAGATCACCTTCTTACATTGTATACAGGAACAAACTCAAAATGGATTAAAGACTTAAATGTGAGACCTGAAACCCTAAAACTCCTAGAGAAAACACAGACAGTAAAATCTCGGACACTTCTCTTAGCAGTAATTTTTCTGAATATCTCCTCAGACATGGGAAACAAAAGAAAAAATAAATGATACCACATCAAACTCAAAAGTCTTTGCACAGCAAAGGAAACCATCAACAAAATGAAAGGGCAGCCTACTGAATGGGAGAATATATTTGCCAATGGTATATCCCAATAAATAGTTAATATCCAAAATTTATAAAGAACTGAGACTACTCAGCACCAGAAAAACAACCCAATTAAAAAGTGAGCAGAGGATCTGAATAGATATTTCTCCAAAGAGGACATACATATTTGAAAAGTTGCTCAACATCACGAATCATCAGAGGAACACAAATCAATTGATGGACCTGGAGAATATTATGCTGAGTGAAATAAGCCAGGCAGAGAAAGACAAACATCACATGATCTCGCTTATATGTGGAATCTAGAGAACTTAATAAACTCATGAACAGAATATATTCAATGACATGGAAGCATGGATCAGACTGATGAATGTCAGAGGGATGGAGGGAGGCAGGTGGGTGGAGGGGGAGAGATAAAGCCAAGAATTTATATGCATATATGCACAACCCAAGGACAGGACAATAGTGTGGTGAGGGACTGGGGAAGGGGCGGAAGGGGTCAATGGGAAGAGAAAGGGACGTCTGTAATATTTTGAACAAAAGTAAATAAATTGCTTTTTTAGAAAGCCACAATGAAATGAAACACTACCTCACACCTGTCAGAATGGCTCCATCAGTAAATCAACAAACAAGTGCTGGCGAGGGTGTGGAGAAAAGGAAACCCTCGTGCACTGTTAGTGGGAATGCAGACTGGTGCAGCCACTGTGGAGAGCAGTGTCGAGGTTCCTAAAAGAATTAAAAGTGGAGCTGCCTTATGACCCAGTGATCCCACTTCTGGGTGTATATATGAAGAAACTCAAAACCCTAATTTGAAAAAAATATATCCATCCCATGTTCATTGCAGCGTTATTTACCATCGCCAAGGTAAGAAAGCAGCCCAAGTGCCCATCAACAGATGAGTGGATAAAACAGCTGTGGTCCAAATGCACAGTGGAATACTACTCGGCCATAAAAAAGAAGGAAATCTTACCTTTATAACAGCATGGATGGACCTAGAGGGTATTACGCTCAGTGAAATAAGTCAGTCAGAGAAAGACAAATATCATATGATTTCACTTGTATGTAGAATCTGAAGAAGACAATAAACAAAATAGAAACAGACACATAGACACAGAGAACAGACTGGTGGTTGCCAGACAGGAGGGGAGTTGGGGGACTGGGTGAAAAAGGGGAAGGGATTGAGAAGTACAGACTGGTGCCTACAGAATAGTCCCGGGGACGTGAAGTACAGCACAGGGGACATAGTCAGTAATAACTATGTGTGGTGCCAGCTGGTGCTGGAAATATTGGGGAGACTTTGTAAAGTACATAATTATCTAACCACTGTGCTGTACACCTGGAAATAATACAGAATAATATTGAATGTAAACTGTAATTGAAAAATAAAAGTATAGACAAACCAAAAAGCCGAGACCCACTGGGCAACGATGCCAAGAGGGAGCGTTTCCGAGCAGCAGGAACCGCGTGTGCACAGCCTCGAGGCGGCAGGTTGACCTGTAACTCCCGGGGCCGCGAGGGCTACAGTGGGGCCAGGTTACCAAGAGCCTGGTGTTGCTACTTAGCGTTTTGTACTACGTGTAATGGGGGGAATAGTGAAAATTCGTTTGTTTAACTTTTTATTCTGAATAATTTTAAACTTAGAGAAAAGTTGCAAGAACAGTACAGCTAACTCCCTTGCACTCTTCAGCAAGAATTCTGTTAACACTTTATTACACTTGCCTTATTATGGTACTTTCTTGTGTACATAATTATAGTTTTTACTAAACCGTTTCAAGGTAAGTCACTGACATGATGCTGAAGGACACTTTCCCCTATACCCAGGGTACAATCATCAACATAATGCACTTAACAGTGACATATGACAGTGCCTTCTAATCGCCAGGCCTGCAGATTGCCCCACTAACATCCCTGATAGGTCTAGAATCCAACCCAGGGTCACCTGTTGCATTCAGTTATCTCTTCCCCAGGGACATTAACTTTACAGAATGACCCTCAGTTTGTGTTTGTCTAGTGGGCCCTAATGATTAGATTCGGATTATGTATTTTTGGCAAGATTATCACAGAGTGATGCCACATATCAAAACACTGTGCTGCCGAGTGGTCCCATTACCCGTGATGTTAAATTTGATAACTCAATGAAGACAGTGTTGCTAGGTTTCTCCACTGAACCTTTTTCCGCTTTTAATTAATACGCATTAAAAGATATTTTGAGGCTGTATAAGTACGCTGTTTCTCATGAAGCATGCACCCACTAGTGTTGGTATCCATTCATGCTTCTTGCTGGAAACCGGTCATTACTATGGTGGTTGCCAAATGGTAAGTTTTGAATTGCTTCATCCCTTCTGCATGTATGAGTAGGCAGCCTGCCTGAAGAAGGAGCTTTCCTCTCTCCGTTCATTCATTCCTCAGGCATCCCTTGCATTAGTGTGGGTTCATGGATTCCTGTTTTATTCTGTAGGTTATAATTGCATTTTTGATGCTCAGATGGTCCCAGGTGTGGTCCGCGAAAGCCCTTCCCAGCTGGTTTTTGACACGCCCTCTCGTTCTTTGAGCATCTTACTTTATGACACAGTAAGGTGATCCTGGCTCATCCTGTCATCTTCCTGCTCCCTGGGGAGTGGCCCAATTCAATTGGCATTTTAAAAATATTACTGTGGCTGCCCTTGAACAGTGCGTAGAAGGGAGAGGAAAGAGCAGAATCAGAGAGGCCCCTTGGAGAAGTCTTGGCTGCAGCTCCGTCTGGTGGCTTAGGCTAGATTGTGAAGTGCTGGTGAAAATGGGGGCAAGTTTAAGGTACATTTTGAAGCTAGAATGGACAGTTGTGATGGGTGCAATGCGGGGAGTGGTGGAGGGGAGAATGGAGGTGTCCTTTTTACAAATAAAGAGAAGTAGAGGGATAGCAGATTTGGGCAACGAAAATCAGAAGTTCCAATTCGGGCTGTCGCCCAGGCAGCAGGGTGGAGGGGCAGGTTCACACAGGATTCTGGGCCCCCAAAGAAAGGCCTGGGCTGGAGAGGCACACCTGAGAATTAGGGGATGGACCACACACCCGAGGCCTCTGCTACAAGCTTAGAGCCAGGCCTTCCTGGCTGGAGGAGCTTGGCCATCACACTTGCATTCTGCCTGTTTTCTTTTTGCAACTGTTGGCAAGCACCGTCATCTTCACAACCTATGTCCAAGTCCTGGGGCTAGTTTTCTGAACTAGTCCTTGATCCATTTATCAAGAAAGAGGGGTGCAAACAGATCTGCTCTCTGCACTATCCCATTAGCACCCAACCCCAATAGACGGGAAGAGGTCAACAGTAATTGTCACTTTGTTGTGTTAAGGGATCTGTACTGGACTAGTCACGGCATTTCCACAGCCCATCAGGTGGTAAAAGGAAAAGATTAGAAGAGGCCCTACTGAGCAAAGGAAGGCCAATCAGAACTGCCCAGTAGACGCATAGTCCACACGCAGTGGCTTTGCCCCCACACCCTGCTCCTCACAGCGTCAGAAAGGGCTCTGGCTTTCATGCATTAAGTTCAGTCGTCTCAGTAGATATGGATGTTATTTGTTTTAGCATTTTTGCTAATGTTTATTGAGTTATTTTTGCCTCTGAGTCAGAAACAGCTGGTTTTATTCATGTTCATGGTCTACTTTTAACTTTGCTTTTGTGTGAAAAGCTACATTGGGAGCTTTCAGTGTTTCATAGTTAAATTTTTATTTTAAATGAAGGACCAGCATTAACTGTAGCCTGGCAACGTGGGAGTCCAGCAGGAAAGCTAGAGCCGTGCCAGGGCGGTGCTGTCTGCAGGAGGCAGCCTCGTGGGCATGCGTGGGTCTGGTAGGGTCCCGGTGATGCCGCCTGTGGTCCCAGCATGTCCCTTGTAATGTTCTTGAATCCTCGGTAGACTACAAGAGGAGGTTTTCAGAAAATCAGAAGTTCCAATTGGACCTGTCGCCCAGGCAGCAGGGCGGAGGCCTGGCCCTAAGCTTGTAGCAGAGGCCTCGGGTGTGCGGTCCACCCCCTAATCCTCAGGTGTGCCTCTCCAGCCCAGGCCTTTCTTTGGAGGCCCAGAATCCTGTGCGAACCCCGAACCCTTTGCTCAGGCTTTTTCCGTTTCCACGGCATATTTTCAGCATGTCGTCACACTCGCAGCCCCTCTGTCGGACCCGAGGCTGTGTGGAGTCTGGCTTCTCACGTAGTGAGCTTGGCTGCAGGTCTCTGGGGAGAGATTCAGACAGAGCTCAGCTTCCTCTTAGTGTGAACCCCCCGGCGGGCTCACCGTGTACAGATCCCATTTCGAGTCCTCGCCCTACCAGAAGCGGCAGCTGCCTGGCACCCGCGTGACTCTCCTGGCACCGCCTTTAGCAGCAATAGTGACCGCTGCCGGTGGGGCTGTGAATGAAGCGCCGCGGGAGTCCGGGAGGGGCAGGTGGGCCTGGGGCCTGGCGCCCTCCCCGGGGGAGGCCCACGGGCTCGTCTCGCTGGAGGAGCCACGGCCAGGGTGGCACGGGGAGCAGGAGGGCCGCCGGGCAGCTGGCGGGCACTCAGCGCAGTGACCGCCTACCCTGAGCGCTCAGCACGCAGGGAGTCAGTCACGGTCACGCTCAGCGGAGGGCCACGGCCGCCAGGCGTGCTGACTGTCCCACGCTCAGGAGGCCGGGTGCTGGTTGGTGAAAGCTCCCCGGTGACCGATGGTGTCTCAGAGGGAGACCGGCAGGCAGAGGATGCTCGCGCCCGCTGCGGTGCGCCCGCAGGCTCTGCCGTGGTCGGCAGGTTGTTTCGGGCTCTCTGCTCCACCCGCACCCACACCGGGCAAGGGGCCCGCACGAGCTTGTGATGGGGACTCTATCTAACGGCACGCCACGGACTTCAGTTGCTCTCCCGTCTCCTCCCAGTCCAGGCACAGCAGTGGGCATCGTGGGCCCTAGGAGGTGCATATTTAATATAGCTGGACCATTTGCACATGGTAAGGAAATGTCTTTTGTGCAGATATTTTATATTTTCACCATTTTGACCATTCTGTGAGTCCTAAGGGCTCCTGGTGTGTGTGTAACTCGTGCAGGACCCCCGAGCCCACTTTGCAGTGTGATTGCCAGACGCCTCTCACGCTGCTCCCTCCCTGAAGGCAAGCCTGGGCTTCACGCACACCTAACTTGCCACACTGCCCAGTCTAAGCCAGACATAACTCAGCACTGAGGAACTGCTGGAAGGAACGGAGGGAAACACGTCTAGTACATCGAGACGGTCTAGCTGTGAAGGTGCTGTGCTGAGACGTCGAGGTGGGATGTGTGTGCTGGAAATAACAGCTAGATGCCTGGTGGGAACTGGGGTAACTTAGAGTATTATGACGTAGCCTCCGATTTATTTGGAAGTTATAAATAATTCAGAGCGCTTATGGGGTACCTTTTATCTTTCCTGGCCTGTTGATTTGTGTGGAGTTACTGTGCTTAATAAAATACAGAAAGAGGAAAGAGGGCTCGTCTGAATGCTTGCCTGGCCTTTTGTGGTTTTTGTTTTAGTAACTATCAGGCATCTTAAATTCTAGACCCGGTAGTCCATCAATATAGCCTATTAGGAGTATACCTAGATTGCTCATAAATTTCTTTGCCATTTTCTAAAACATTGCGATATAATAAGATTCCATGCTCCCTAAGTAGGTTTATAGCATATTATGGTGATGAACTGAGAGTTAAGTTCCCACTTGATTAGCCGACAGCTTCCTGGGGTAAATAACTCCATGAGGACTCTGCTGTACAAATCCCGTGGGCAGTGTCTGGCTTTACAATCACGGAGCCATTTCTGAGGCATAAAGAAGATGACATTGAAAAATGGTTGCCAAGTCCTTTATATTATTCATAAATGTACACAACCAAAAAATGTGGCACAGCACTACCTTGTTATTTAAAGGGACTCCTAGTGTTTCAGGCTTGTAACAAGGATTTATGGTGAAAATATAGAGCGGCAGTCCTCACTCTTATTGTTTCAGGGCTCCTTTACCATCTTAAAAACTGCTGAGAATCCCAGAGTTTTTGTTTATGTGGCTTATATCCATGGGTATTTACCATTTTAGAAATTAAAACAGAAAACTTTAAAGTATTATTAATTTTAAAATAAATTAGTTACATTGCATTCTAACATAAAAAATATTAACTGTGTTTCCCAGAACGATATAGTTTAGTGAGAAGAGTGGCCTTGTTTGTGTGCTTGCAAATCTTTTTCAATGTCTTGCTTGATAGAAGACAGTTATCACACATTAGCCTCCTCTGGGAAATTCCACTGTACACTCCTGAGAAAATGAGATTGAAAAAGAAAAATACTGTGTTAGTAGTGGACTCTTTGGACCCCCGAATAGGACATGAGCACCCCAGGGATCACTGGGCCATGCTTTGAAGATCACTAATATAGTCAGCTGAACCAGGAAATTCTTGAACATAAGAACCCTGAACCCACCAAAACTCTGTTCCCTGTGCCAAGATGCTGGCAGCCCCGGGAGGAGGTGGGCTGCTCTGCCGGCCTGTGCCCGGGCCCTCCTCGCCCCACTGGCGCCCGTGGGCAGCTCACGCGACTCACCGGGCTCCCTGACCACCCACCACGAACCCATTCTGCATTGCACGACACTACTACTCAACTCGGGTAACCTGGTCACTCCAGTCACTACCAATCACATGGCACTAATTAGGAGAAGAGTGCCCTGGCTGGTGGCCTGGTTGGTGGGAGCATCGTCCCATGCCCGGGAGGCGGCGGGCTTGCTCCCCAGCCGGGCACACACCGGGGCAACCGGTAGATGCTTCTCTCTCACAGCGATCTCTCTCTCTCTGTTCCCCCCCTTCCTCTCTCTAAAAATCAATAAAAACGTTTCCTCAGGTGAGGGTTAGAAAAAATAAAAATAATAAAAGGAGGCTCGTGAACAGATAGACCCCAAGTCAAAAATATGACCCTTTGACCCGTCTCAGAGATTTTAGGAAAGGGGCAGGTCCAGGTACCCGGTGCCATGGCCTGAAGGCCCGGCCGACATGCAGGAGGCTGTCGCTTTGTCGTGGTTCTTGACGTGTCTCTGTGGCATACAGCTCCGGGACGATGCGAGTTCTCCCGGCCCTGCCTGGCCCCCGGCTGTGCCCGCGCCGTCTGGCCCCAGTCGGCCGCGGCTCCGGTTTGCGTGACGGGCGCTCCAGGCTGTGTTTGCGACCTTGGGGCCTGCAGTTCCATGGCGCTTGTCTCTAAGAGTGGATGCGTTTCTATTTATCCTCTTGGGAGGGCTGGCTTCTTGCACCTAAGGACTGATGTTTCTCATGAAGTTGGAAAATTTTTCTTCTGAATATTTCCTGTCCCCCGTTCTCCTCGATGCCTGTGACCGGCACCCAGGTCTGTGCCCCAGATCTGTCAGCTAGACGTCACCTTCTCCTCTCTTGTCTCTTAGACTCTTATATGTTCCATCTTTTCCTCTCTCTGTTCTGCAATCTGGGTAATTTGTTCAGATCTGCTTTAACCTTTACTGATTCTTGCTGTACCCATGTCTCAGCTTAATTTTAACCAGTCTGTTGAGTGTTTAAATTTGTTATTATATTATTCTGATTGCTTTGTCAAACTTTCAAAATTCTCCGGTTTTTTCAAAAATAATCCCTGTTCCTTGCTTTTATTTTCAAGCCTCCTGTTTATATCTTTAAACATATTAGACATATTTTAAAAACATATTTTAAAGTTTACGCATGATCCTTCCGATATCTGAAATTGCTGCAGCTGAGTTCCTGTTGTCACTCCTGCTGGGTCCCTTTGCTTGTATACTTTCTGAATTTTGGCTGGACTCAGATTCCTTGGAACATGATCTGTGAAGAGATTTTAAAGTCTGAGTTCAAGTTACATTTTTTTAATGGACACAACTTTTCAAACTTTATTTTCTATCAGCCTTATTCTGTCTAAGAGTTTGGGGACTAACAGCTACGGCCCCTCGGGGGCTGTTCCTGCCGGTCGGTGCCCTGAGCAGTGGGTGCAGCCCAGTCCCCGTCCTCGTGGCGGCCGAGCTCCAGGCTTCCGTGGGAAACCGCTGAATGGCTGGGGGCCCCTGCGCCTCCAGACCCCTGCAGCCTCAGGCTGAGCAGCAGTGAGCTCAGGGCCCGGAGCTGTCCATCCCCCTGATGCCTCCTCGGTCACACCCGCCAGCAGCGCCTGCTCTTCCTCTCCAGCCTCCTCAGGGTCTCTGTAGAAGCAGAGATCAGGCCGGACCTCCCGTGGGTGCTCTCGGGAGATGGTGCCACCATGCGCGGAACTTCCCGGGCCAGCACCCACCACATCGACCCACCGAGCGAGCCCCCTTGCTGCTGCCAGGGCTGGCAGTGCCCATGGAGCGCGCGAGGGGCTGGTGCTCAGCTGGAGGGCATCCTCGCCTTCGTTTGCAGGACACCAAGGGCTCTGGGCATGGTGAAGGTTTCCCTTTAATTACGTGGGAGCCGAGAACCACGCTGTGTGGACTCTCTCTGGGTATCACGAGAGGGTCGGTTACCTTCCTCTAAAGGGCCTGTGTTTGTTCTGGGCCTGGTGCACTGCTGCTGCGTCCCGACCGCCTGGGCACGCCAGTCCTCCCTGACGGATCTCAAGCACACAGATGGAATTTGGGCCAGATACCGGTGTGAAAACCTTCTCATGGTCATGACTATTTGAGGGAGATTGTTTTTCTCCTTGGGGTCACAACAGCAAGTTTCTTCCTGTGCCTCTGTGGCCTCCTTCTGGGCTCCACCATGGACAGGGCCTGTCGCTTTCCTTTGCCTCACCCCACACAGCAGCAGAGCAAGGCTTCAGGTGACCAGGGGTCCCTCCCGGGAGAGCCTGCCTCACCCTGTTCACTCCCGGGACCCCACACCCCTATGCTTGACCCGTACAGACTCCCTACGGGTCAGCTCAGCAGTGGCTCCGCCGTTCCTGCTCTCTTATCTTCACTTTCAGTTGACTCAGCAGGAGGTTGTCCAGGTATCTAGAAGTAGAACTACATACAGTTCATAAATGTTTTGTGTCCTGATGGTCAAGGGGCCCCCTCTTGTCTCTAGCAAATACCAACTTCTCTGTTCAGTTCCTCAACCCAAGGATGGCATGAATGGGCCCCATATTTTTCCATGTCCTTTGCAGTTCAACACATACCACCAGCCAGCACTGAAGTGTGTGGGGCTGTGCAGATACCACCAGATACGGTTGTGGCAGATGCGGATGCTTCATACCCCTCCAGGTGATGATTCCCGGGAGGGGCCCTGCCCTTTGTGCCTTTGAGCTGTGTGGCCTTTGGTGGCACCTTGGACTTTGCGAGAGCTGGGCCCTGTGTCATTTACACCCAAAATCAATGCCCCTGCCTCCTTGTCACTGCTATTCTGGCAGCCTTCTCCCAGGTGGGCCTGGGTGTCCCCCCACATGCCTCGGGCATCCTGTTTCTTTCTTTCAGCCCTATGCCCTAAGGCGGGGTTGGCCTGTGGGCTGCCCCCCCCACACAGCCTGTTTCGTAAATAAACTTCTATTAGAACACAGCCATACCCATTCGTACGTCTGTGGCTACTTTCATCCTACAGTGACCAGCAAAACTGAAAATATTTGCTGTCTGTCCCTTTACAGAAAGAGCTTGCCCACCCTGCCCTACGCTGCTCACCTGTCCCTCGGGTCTTCCCTAGAGGACCTTGTATCAAGGCCTCCCCGCCTCATCGCCACACACATAGCCTTGTTCCACGACAGCTCCCGCCTGTCCTCAGCCTGGTCAGGATTTGCCCTTGGGAACCCTAGAAATGCATCACTGTGTGTTAAAGGACAGCTAGCAACGTGCCCTGGAAACCCTCGCTGAATTTCCTTAGACGCTTAGTGTTCCTGCTCCATCAGGAGCTTCACCGCCCTGGGGGAGGTGCTCCATTCCAGACCACCTAGGAGAAGGCAGCTCTCCTGCCTCCACTCGTCTACACATTTCCTGCAAATGCACATTTTAAGCAGTAGACATAATCCTGGAAATAAAACAACAAACATTTAAAACATTTTTAGTAAAGTTAAATAGCACTTCTTGGCATAGAGGAGCTCTCCTTTTAAAGCAATATCGAGGAATGAAGAATTAATTAGCTAATGAACCTGACAGCAGTCACCGACCAGTAGTCTGTTTCGTAGAAGGGACCCCTCACTGTGCTTGCCCGCACCGGGAAGAATGTGGGCTGTGGACGGCCTCGTGGTCAGCAGTGTGGGCTGTGGGGCCAGGCTGCTTAGACGGGCCCCCCCGTGACACAGACCCACCGGCGGCCGTGAGCAGGGCACTCAGTCTCTCTGCACCTCAGTTTCCCTGTCTGGACAGAGGGCCCATCAGGTTCCTGGCGTGATGAAGTAAGAGGAAAACACTGTGAAGCACCAGAGCGGTGCCGGGCCCCAGGAAGCCAGTATCACCCTATCTTACTGAATCCTTCTGGCCTATGTTTCCTCATCTGCAAAATGGAAATCACAGCAATAAACCTCGGCTTAGTTTGAGGAGTACCTAGGATGGATTTAAAGCACAAACCAGGGCACACTGTAGGGGCCAAGTAAGTTGTAGGTGGATGCCACTCTCCGTATCTTCATTCCCTGGTGAGGCTACCTGTAAACTCCTTTTTTAAAAGAAATGGTTTCTAGAAACATCTGGAACCTAGTGGCCACCCTGGTGGGCCTTCAGTGACTGCTTTGGCTCGTGCTATTGTAAGCACTGTCTGAGAGGCCCAGAGAGGTTTGTGAGGGTTCTCCTGTCTTCCAGCGCTGCTTCCCCAAGGTTCAGCTCCCACCTGCCTGGCCCTCCCACCTTGGTGCTCCTGTGACACTTTGGCGACTTTGCCTACGAGACAGAGCTGGAGTGATTCATCTGTGTGCCTGTTGTGACTGGCAGGCTATGTTCCAGGAGGTACGGAAGACCTGCTGGTTCAGGGCACACAAAAATTAACATATAAACAGATGCCAATTAAAATCTCTGAGAATAGGAAGATTCTTGTCTAAAGAATTTTGCAGTGTGGCCCATTGTCCCAGCGCAATATTAAATCTCACGAGAGTACTGTATAAATATATCCCTTCTCTCTACTCGTCTCTGTGTTGCAGAGTAAATGGAAATATGCACATGAAATAACACCCATAATATAGGCCAGCTCAGCTATGTTATCCCCCGAACCTCTGTGTTTTCCCTATTCCTTACATTTTGTTCAAACATCATTTCATTCCCTAATCCTTACATTTTGTTCAAACATCACTTCACTTTTTAATGGCATCTCTAAAAATATTTTTAGAATTATGATTTTATAAAGTGTTTAGTTTTTAATAATTCAGTGGGATTCATTCAATGAGTGGATTTGGTTTACAAAATAAGCAGGGCTGCTGACCTGTGCAGAGGATGCCGTGACCTCAGAAACCCGCAGCCCTACCCTGCAGGAGTGCCGCCCGGCTTCGTGGCTGCTTGTCGGAGCTGTTCAGGGCATTACAGGGCTTAGCAAGTGCTCAAGGACAGAAAAGGCCTTCAGCTTTCAGTGAACTTGGAAAAGGAGAGGGGTTTGGGGAGGTTTTTGTTGAGAGGGTGGTTTTAAATACAGCACTCTGATCCTGGAGAGCTGCCTTCTTCTCTGGGGTGGCTTTACTAAAAAGAGAAGAACTGCAATGGAAAAATAACGTGTTGAGGGTATGGAGACACGGAGCCCCTGTGCTGTGGGCGGGAATGTCAGCCGGAGCGGCGCCGGGGGAAGTGTGGCAGGTCCTCAGGCAGACAGGCCCCCACGCGACCCGGCAGCCTCACTCCCGGGTCCACACCCAGGAGGAAGGAAAACGTGTCCACACAGACGCTCGCACCCGGCGTTCACAGCAGCGCCGCTCACAGCCGCGCGGAGGCTGGGTGGGGAGCGGGTGTGGGGCCTGCGGCCGCGGGCACCCGGCCTGGAAAAGGAAGGACCCGCCAGGCGCCAGCAGGAGCGAGCCTGAAGCCGCTCGCTCACGAGGGAGGCCTGGGGCAGGGTCACTGCGTGATTCCTTCTGTCTGGTGTGTCTAGGTCAGGCAGGTCCACAGCCACAGGAGGGAGTGGAGTGGCCGTGGCAGCAGGTGCGCAGTGGGTGTAGCGTTTCTCGGGGCGACAGAGATTTGAAGTTAGAGAGAGGCGACGGGTGCGCAGCCTCGTGAATGCTGTAGGTGCCACTGATGGTACACTGTGAAATGGTTAATTACATGTTAAGCGAATTTTACCTCTATTTTTTTTTTAAATAATTGAACCTGAGGGCCATCTTTCTGCTACAGCTGACAAGGCAGTGTCACGGACACAGTGTCACTGTCGCCAGGCGGGGAAGTAGAGACCCAAAGGCTGCACCGGTCCCCCGACTCCTAACCCAGCCCCCCTCCGGCAGGCCTGGCCACCCACCCCCACACAGCCCGGCCTCTAAGCCCTGCCCCTGGCCCGGGCCGAGGAAGCCTGCGATGCCGAGGAGGGAGAGACAGACCGAGGAGGGAGAGACAGACAGAGGAGGGAGAGACAGACAGAGGAGGGAGAGACAGACCGAGGAGGGAGAGACAGACAGAGGACGGAGGCGATTTGGCGGCCCCCCTGCTGTCTCAGCCTCTCGGGTGCAGAGCACACCTGAGCTCCCCAGAGCCCGGCTCCCCGGGTCCTGACCCAGCTCACAACTTTGCAGTGTACTCTGGGTTGTGACTGAGGCCGAGCTGAGGGTACTAGTGAGGGTAAGAGCGATGGTGGGTGCACAGGGTGGCTCCCAGATGGGGGGCATGCAGGGAGGGCCCGGGGAAGGGGCTCTGGGCGGGGCATGGAGGGAGGGGCAGTGTTTCTGATGCTGCCGCGGGCATGGAAGGGGCAGGTCCAGCAGCCCCCTGCCAAGTGCTGATGCTCCTGGTTTGGTACAGAGCGTGTGTGTGTGTGCGTGTGCGTGTGTGGTTCTGCCTTTTCACTATATATGTAGCTTTGTGTGACAACCACTACCTGTTCCCTTGATTTTTTTAAAAAATAGTCGTGGGATCTCACAAACTCCATGAAGACTGACTTCCTGGTGCTTTCCTGGTGGCAGGACAGAGCCACTGTGCTTTTCAGTGGAGGGGACACCGTTCCCCGTGTTCTAGACTGACAGCCCCGCTGCCCTGCCTGTATGGAGCCGCACACGCACACGCACGCACTGCGCACACAGCCATCCGGGGTCCTCTGTGGAGGTCTGCAGTGCCAGGCAGGCTACCCCCGAGGCCTGTCGCCTTGGCTGGGAAAGGGAGGAGCCTGCTGTTTACCTGTCTTTTGTGGGGGAGAAGCTGGCGTGGAGTCAGATGGTCTTGAAACGGAAGTTACTCTCGTCTGTAAGAAAAGGAAACTGACCCAGCCAGCGGGGAGTTACTTGGAATCACAGGTTTCCTACACTTGCAAATGCAGATCTGCATCCAAGGGGCCCACGGTCGACAGTGGGCTGGAATCTAAGCAGTAGAGCGGGAATTTGCAGCCACAACTCAGAGCATAGAAAAGCCGTATTTCCTTCTTTATAATATTAAATTTCAGATAGAAGCGTTAATTTTTTTAAACTGACTCCAGTTCAGAAACTGAAGGCCTTGCCAGGACCCACCAGGGCCAGATGTCAGCAGTGACTGGGTGAATGCCAGGCTATTGCAGATTCTGTCATAGGTGGTGCGAGCAAGGTCAGAGGTCAGAATGGGTTCATGGCCTCATCGTTCCCAACTGAGAGCGTCAGCACCTGGCAGGAGATGGGAAGCAGGTCCTTGACCCACACCTGACTCATTTGCCAAGAGGCACCTCAGAGCCACACACAGCAGCAGCGTAACCTGGACCTCAGGCAGCCACGTATCCAGGACGTGAAGGACTTGCGTACATACTGTTAAGACAAACTCGCACGAATTGCCCTGACCTGTCACCATGGCACAGCCATGGATGGAAAATGCTCTGTGGTGACCAGGGCTCCTGCCCCATGGCTCCCTCATCCTGCCTCCTTGTCACTTGTACGGACACCTGTGCAGGTAATTCTTACCCAGAAGAGCACACGAGCTAAACAATCATCTTCAGATAGTTATAAGACATCATTTTTATATGACATTTCAGAGTTTACAAAATTATTTCTTACTCCACCAAAGGAAGAAACCACAGTTCAAAAAAATGAGGTGATTCTCCGAGGTCACCAGCTGGGCAGTGATGATCCGACACAGAGGCCCCCCCTCCCGCCGCTCCAGGCCCGTCACACACCGCAGCCTTCCCACCGCCGCCCCGCGTGGCGCGGGAGCCTCGTTCTGTGAGTTTGGAAAGAGGAGCAGCCCTGCCTCCATGGGGAGCCCATCTGGGCTCCTTTCTCCTGTCCTGCCCCGTGAGAGTCTCCCAGGGAAGGGCAGGACTTGAGAGAACTTGATCCTGCTGCTGGACTCAGGTCTCCAAACCCAGATCTATGGCCCAGATCCGTCCCATGAAGCACTTTTGAAGTTTGCTTTTGTGAAAAACCACATAATTTTCAATATTTCAAAGTTTCTGCAAGGCTGTGCTTCCTGAATTCAGCTCCTCCCTTTCTGTCTAAATCCAAGTCACACTCTCATTGTCTCTCTGTGGCCACACAAGGGTACTTAGGAACTTACCAGGAAACAAACGGTACGTTTGGAAGATAAAAATTACCACGTTTGTTTTTCTGCAACCAAGATAAGAGACAACAGAAACCCGCTATGATCCCATCTCTAATGTGCATGTATTTTTCCACCCCCTGGAACACTTGGCCTCATGGTGGTATAAATATTACCATGTTCCCATCTTACCATGTTGCCACACGACACACATGAGCACGCGTGCACGCACGCACACACACACACACTGTACATCGTGAAAACCTCACTTGTGATCATGGCTAAGAAAGGCTATGCTGCTGTTCTTAATATAATTTTTCGTGACCTCAAAATGTCTGATTGCACAGGGCCAGAGACAGACCACTCAGCGGGGACGGGCCTGTTGTTCTTACATGGGCACGGGCGTGGCTTTTGCTCAGGGGCAAAGCAGAGTGAACAGCGGAACCACGTGAAGGGGCAGAGTCTCAAATGAGTAACTTGGAGAGAGAAGGTGTTCTTGGAGGAAGGATTAGGGAGGACTTAACACTTCATATTTCCATTTAAAAAAATTTATATATATATGTATACTTATATATGCACTTAAATTACATACATACATGTAACAGGGCACCTGATGGCCTAATGAGAATGGGCTAAGTAAGCCCTTTGCCTTCTTATTCTTAATGAAAGTGGAGTGGATTGCGATGTGTATGTATTGCTTCTCCCTCAGAAAACAATGAAAAAAGGGTTAATGTTTTTGTTTAAACCAGACATCTCAGTTTAGTTTATTTATTAGTTTGTTGGTTTCCTTTCTTTCAAACAAGTTTGCAAAAATGAAATTTATTCCTGTTTATAACATTCACAGTGTGAGTGTGTCTTGGACTGATTGGCTCTGCTCTAAAGAAGTGGGTGGTTTTTCCATAGACCAGAGTCTAGCGTACTCTGGGCACTGACAGCTGCAGGACTTCACTGAGGTAAACATAAGAATATAACACCGTAAGACAGCCTCACCCCCTTAGTTAAGGTATCAAGTAAACGGAACATGCTCAGAGCTGCTGCTGCTGCATTAATAAATGCTTCGGCCCGGCCAGTGTGGCTCCTTGGTTGAGCTTGAATCAAGAGGTCAGCAGTTCGATTCCGGTCAGGGCACATGCCCGGGTTGTGGGCTCCCAAGTAGGCGGTGTGCAGGAGGTGGGCAATCGATGTTTCTCTCTCATTCATGTTTCTTTTTCTCTCCTTTTCCTTTCCTCTATCTAAAAATCAATAAAAACATATTTAAAAAATAAAGTGAATCAAAAAATGAATGCTTTGAATAGAAGACATGACTAATGTTGAGTCAGTTGATTTTAACAGCATTTCATTTTCAGCCTTGTTAAATTTAGCCAAAAATATGTAAAACTAATTATTTAAAATCAAAAAAAGAATCCAAACTTTCCCCCCTTTTACGTGAATTTCGAAGTTTTAAAAAAACTGGTAGTTAGCTGTGACCTCCTGAAACCAGGCGTGGTATTTTGTTAAGCAGACTAAGCAGAGGTTGCAGGCTTTGCTGAAGAGGGGTCATAACTGAGGGGGTCTGTGCCCTTCTAACGAGTGGCCTGAGCCACTCACATCTAAAATACAGTTCAGTTCTCAGGAACACTTGTCGCCAGCTCTTCGGGAAACAGTGTAATGAAGCTGAAGTGCAGGAGCCTCTGGATGGCAGGGGACGTTTAAAGGACTTGCTGTGCAGCAGGTCCCCTGGTAGCTGTGAATATCTTTGGAATTTAAAAATAAAGCTAATTGACATCCATGGCCAATTGTTATTGAATGGCGCCTGATCCTATAATAATCACCACCACCTGAGCTAATATTCATTGAGCTTTTACCTCGTGGCTCACACTCTAGGTGCTTTACAGATAGCGTGTCCTGAAGTCTCAGCTGCCCTGTGAAGTGGGAAACTGAGGCATAGAAAGGTTTAGTGACTTGCCCGAGTCACTCAGCTGGTTAATAACAGAGCCACAGTTTGAACATAGTATCTTTCTGGACCATTGCCTCTTAGCCACGGGTCCCCCTTTGTCGGTGTGGGGGCTTCCAGGACACAATACACAAGGTGTCCCAAAAAACGTGTACACATTTGGAATGATTATAAAGGCAGTGTTTGTACTTCAACTGCGTTTTCTAACTTCCAGAAGCATTTTAGGGTGCCTTTCCTTTGTTCAAAGCTTAGTCTGGCTGAAAGGAAAGAAGCATCAGTTGAGCTGTCCGCTGTAAAGTGTGTGCACGTTTTTGAGACACCCTGTGTGTGCTGAATGAACGTGTGAACAAAGGCCCAGGGCCAGGAGCGGAAGAACGAGGGACTGGCTGACAGAGGCCAAGGGGCCCTCTGGCCTTTGCCTTTTCTGTGTTTAAAAGGCCAAAGAGAAACTTTTCAGATAAGGTTGTTTCTGAAAGAGGCTGGGCGAGCCTTACCAAAGTCATGGGTTTTTAGGTCTGAACGTTTCTCAAAGGGTTATGGACAAAACCTCCTAATACCTTTGTTATAAAAACAGAGGACACAATGTCCAGCATTTTAGAAGAGAGCCTTCTAAAAATTATACATCTCTGCATTTATGGATGTGGCACCGCGGCCACCTGGCCACAGGGCTGCTGCTCAGCTGAGAAGCTTGCTTCTGCTTCTGCTTCTGCTCCAGGGGCTGGCTGAGCTGTTTGAGGGGGTGAGCCAGGGGCCTTGTCTCTCCCAGAAGCCCTGGGGCGCAGGACCTGGCCCCCTTGGGACACCAGCATCGTGCTCCAAGTTTGTGCTGCGTCCTACCAAGATGACTGCTTTCGGACACCAGCCCCTGGAAGTAGGTGGGATCTCCTGGGCCCCGGGGGAACATCCCTCAACCCGGTTGGAGCTCTGTGCAACTTCTGAGCCCAAGAGGCCCAAAGGGATGGCCTCTCCTTCCGGACAACGGCCGCTGGGACCAAACACAGTAAACAGAGGCAGTGCCGTGCCCTTCCCCTCAACAGGGCCCTGTGCCCCCGCCCTGGCACCTCTGGCTCATGTCCACCCCTGCCCCCGGCCTGTCCAGTTGCTACCAGTAGCCATGGGAGAGTCGAGGGGAAAGGCGTCAGGAGCAGGTGGGGGAAGGCACAAGCGGGGGGCAGCAGCAGGGTGGGCCGGGGTGCTGGTGCGGATGTTGGGGTGGCACCTGTGCGGGGGGGGGCCGTTTCACCACCAGGAAGACATGGGTCAGTTTGTGTTTGAAAGCGGGGGATGACAGTAGGGTCTGGGGTTTTTTAAGGAACCATTTCCCCAAACTTTCCTTGTGTTTCCGCCTCACCTGGGTCCCGTCTTCCCTCGGAGGCTGGCCCGAGGCCACCCGGCCTGGCCGGGCGCCCCGAGACCCCTCAGGAGCTCTCGGCGGTGGAAGGCGAGCTCGGGCGGGCCTGCCGCCACTCGCCCACTCAGCCGGAGCCTGTTAGCCCGTCCAGAGGGGCCGCGCAGAGCAAGGGGCGTCCGAGCGTGCGGATGGCGGTCTCCTGGGTGAACGTGGTTTAATCGCTTTGCCCTGCCTCCATTAGTGTAAAGGGTTAGGACCCAGCACCCGAGGTGACTCGGGGACAGGTCCAGGCACAGGGCATCCTGCATCCCAGCGCAGGCCCCCCCCGCTGATCCCGCATTACCTTGAATTCTTGCTGGGAACCAAAGGCCCCGCTTCTCTCCAAACATTAAAAACAGACCCCTAAGTGGAAGCTCCCCTGTGTCCTGGAGCCTGTGCTGAGCGCTGGAGTGTCTGCTGCTTGCCAAGGGCACAGGGGATGGGAACTATGCCTGCCTCTGTCCAGGGCCACCGCTGGGGGGGGGGCTGGCCATGGCTGAAATGAATTGAGGCTATAATCAGGTGAGGACGGTGACGCGTGGGTGGAAGTGCCTCCCCAGCCGTGGGGGGGGGGCTGGGGGATGACGAGGGCAGCCATGGCGTGGGGACAGCGGACAGCATTGTGGCAGTTTAGAGGTAGGGAATAGGGATGGGGGAAGATGTGACGGGTTGGGGCTGAAGTCACAGCTGTGAATGGATGCTTAACAATTTGACGTGTGTTCTCTGAGCCGAGAGAAGTGCACTAGTGGGCGCGCACATCCCCCTGGAACACACACACGCACACACACGCACTGCTTTTGTTCCCTGCTGAAATACCACCGTGTTGCTGCTTGCGGGCGTAGGGTAGTGTCATTCAGGGGAAAATCGTAGGACCAGAGAGTCGTAATTACTGAGCTGGCATGAGAGAACCAGAAGCTAGAGCTCTATCTGCAGTTTACATCACGAACTCCTGTGTTCCGTGCACAGCAAAATGCTTTACCGAGGGTGTCCTGAGCCAGCCCTTTCTAATCCCAGAGCCGTGACCACATAGTCCTGACGGAGGGGCCATAGCTCAGACTCTCCCTGACACCCTGAAGCCCACCCAGGGCCTTGGAGCTGGGTACAGAGGGGAGCTGAGCCAGTGGGCAATTTGTGCGTTTATTGGGGTCACTTCATTAGACATTTGTAACAGGAGAGAACTCAGTCTGTTTTATTTATTTATTTTTAAAGAATGTGGGGTTTTTAAAATAGGTATTTTTTAAAATATATTTTTATTGATTTCAGAGAGAGGAAGGGAGAGAGAGAGAGAGAGCTAGAAACATGGATGAAACAGAAACATCGATCAGCTGCCTCCTGCACATCCCCGGCTGGGTGATGCCAACCAACTGAGCACACCAGCCAGGGCTCAGTCTCTGTTTTTAAAAAGAAAAACTATTTCCCATCCCTCTTGCGGTTTCTTCAGTGTTACCCAGGCCCAGATGTGAATAACGAGAGAGCGCTTCTACGCCGCCTTCAACTTGCCGCACGAGCATCTGATCGTGCAAAGCAGGGAGGCTGGAGCCTCCTGGTCCTGCGGGGCCGACACCCGCCTGGCCCAGCAGCGGAGCGGCCAGCGAGTCTGTGTGCGCCGGCCACGGGCTTGCTGACCAGTGGTGTCAGCCCACCCTTGCCTCCGCCCAGGGGCTCCCCGGAGGAAGCGCCCCGCGGCCCTCCTGTGGGGTGCCCTGAGGCTCCCTGCCCGCGCCCCGCCTTCCTGCTGTGCTGCGGGACAGAGGCGGGCCCTCCTTCAGGCTGGGCTGTGGACCAGGCTGCGCGTGTCCCCGGAGGAGATGGAGGTGACCAGCCTCCAGGCGGCCGTGCGGACCACGGCAGGGCGGTGATGGGACTGTAAGGCAGGGGCTGCTCCGGGACACCGGGAAGCATTAGAGAAACCCAGGTCCCTGTCCTGGGCGTGGGAGCCCATGGAGGGCAGGTGTGGGGTCGGAGGGGAAGGAAATGACTGTTGGAGACCATCTCCAGCCAAAGCCGCGAGGTGCGCAGACACCGTTCCCAGGAGCTGCCCTGCGGTGGCTGCCTTACGTCACATCAGTGTGGCCCCGGGCCAGTGTTCTAACGACTGAGTAACAGGCCAGTGCTGGTTTCAAGTTCTTTTAGTTTTCAGCATTTTTTCTTTTTTTTATAATGAATGTCTCCATAATTTCCTTTAATCTAGAATAGTACCCATGCCCCCCCGTTCAAGGCATCAAGGCCGCGGAGTCCACCTGAGTTGTCTTAATGTCCACAAAATGGATTATTCGGTTGTATACTCATAATTTTTTTATTCAAAATATTACAGATGTCCCCTTTTCTCCCCATCGACCCCTTGCACCCTGTCCCCCCAGTCCCTCACCACACCATTGTCTGTGTCTTTGGCTTATGCATATGTGCATATAAGTTCTTTGGTTAATCTCTCCCTCCCCACCCAGCCACCCACCCACCCACCTTCCCTCAGATTCCTCAGTCTGCTCCATGCTCCCATGTCACTGAATCTATTCTGTTCATCAGTTTATTAAGTTCTTTAGATTCCACATGTGAGTGAGATCATGTGATGTTTGTCTTTCTCTGCCTGGCTTATTTCACTCAGCATAATACTCTCCAGGTCCCTCCATGCTGTCCCAAAGGGCACGAGATCCTTCTTTACAGCTGCGTAGGGTCCATGGTGTGAATGTCCCCCAGCTTTCATCCATCAGCTACTGATGGGCACCTGGGCTGTTTCCAGGTCTTAGCTGTTGTAAACTGTGCTGCTATGAACACAGGGGGGCATATGTTCTTTCTGATTGGTATTTTGGGATCCTTAGGGTATATCCCTAGAAGTGGGATCATTGGGTCACAAGGCAGCTCCATTTCTAATTTTTTGAGGAACCTCCCTACTGTTTTCCACAGTGGCCGCCCCAGTCTGCATTCCCACCAGCAGTGCACCAGGGTCCCCTTTCCCCACACCCTCACCAGCACGTGTCATTTGTTGATTTGTTGATGGAGCCATTCTGACAGGTGTGAGGTGACACCTCACTGTGGGTTAAATTTGAATCTCTGATGATTAGCAACGTTGAGCATTTGCTCATATGTCTCTTGGCCTCTGTATGTCCTCTTTGGAAAACTGCTATTCAGGTCCTTTGCCCATTTCTTAATTGGACTGTTTGTCTACCTGGTGTTGAGTTGCATGAATTCTTTGCATAGTTTGGAAATTAGCCCCTTATTGAATGAATCATTGGTGAATATGTTCTCCCACACAGTGGGATCTCTTTTCATTTTGTTGATGGTTTCTTTTGCTGTGCAGAAGCTTTTTATTTTGAGGTAGTCCATTTATTTATATTTTCCTGAGTTTCCCTTGCAGTCAGAGACATATCAGTAAAAATACTGCTATGAAAGATGTCTGAGATTTTATTGTTTATGTTTTCTTTCAGGGTTTTTATGGTCTCATGAATTACATTTAAATGTTTTATCCATTTTGAGTTTATTCTTGTGTGTGGTGTAAGTTGGTGGTCTAGTTTCATTTTTTTGAATATGCCTGTCCAATTTTCCCAGCACCATTTATTGAAGAGACTGTCTTTACTCCATTGTACGCTCCTGCCTCCTTTGTCAAATATTAATTGACCATAATGGCTTGGGTTGGGTTGATTTCTGGGCCCTCTGTTGTGTTCCATTGATCGATATGCCTGTTCTTATGCCAGGACCAGGCTGTTTTTATTACAGTGGCTTTGTAGTATAGTTTGATATCAAGTATTGTGATCCTTCCAAATTTGTTCTTCTTTCTCAAGATTGCTATAGCTATTGCAACAGGTCTTTTATGATTCCATATAAATTTCGGGGATATTTTTTCAAGTTCTGTAAAATATGCTATTGGTATTTTAATAGGAATTATATTGAATCTATAGCTTTATCCTGCAACTTTGCTGATTCATTTATTAAATCTAGTAGATTTTTGATGGAGTCTTTAGGGTTTTCTACGTACAATATCATGTCATCTGCAAATAATGACAGTTTTACTTTCTCTTTTCCAGTCTCGATGCCTTTTATGTTTTCTTCCTGTCTGATGGCTGTGGCAGGGACTTCCAGTACTATGTTGAATAAGAGGGTGAGAGTGGACACCCCTGTGTTGTGGAAATGGTTCTAGTTTTTGCCCGTTGAGTATGATGTTGGCTGTGGGTTTGTCATATATAGTCTTTATTATGTTGAGGTATGATCCCTCTATTCCCCCTTTGTTGAGAGTTTTTATCAAAAATGGGTGCTGGATTTTGTAGAATGCTTTTTCTGCGTCTATTGATATGACCATGTGCTTATGTGATGTGTCACATTTATTGATTTGTGAATATTGTACCAGCCCTGCATCCCTGGAATAAATCCTACTTGGGCATGGTGTATGATCTTTTTAATGTCTTGCTGGATCCAGTTTGCTAATATTTTGTTGAGGATTTTAGCACCTATGTTCATCAGGGATATTGGCTTGTAATTCTCTTTCTTTGTAGTGTCTTTATCTGGTTTGGGGATTAGGAGGATGCTGGCCTGGTAAAAAGAGCTTGGAAGTCTTCCCTCCTCATGAATTGTTTGGAATAGCTTGAGGAGGATACGTGTTAGTTCTTCCTTGAATATTTGGTAAAATTCACCTGTGAAGCCATCCGGTCCAGGACTTTTGTTTGCTGGAATTTTTTTATTATTATTATTACTGCTTTGATTTCATTAATTGTCATTGGCCTGTTCAGATGTTCTGCTATTTCCTGATTCAATTTTGGAAGATGTATGTTTCTAGGAATTTGTCCATTTCACCCAAGTTGTCTATTTTGTTGGCATATAGTTGTTTGTAATATTTTCTGACAATCATTTGTATTTCTGTTATGTCTGCTGTTACCTCTCATCTTTCATTTCTGATTGTATTTATTTGTGTCTACTCTCTTTGTTTCTTGATGCATCTGGTTAAAGGTTCATCAGTCTTATTTATCTTTTCAAAAAACCAGCTTTTGGTTTCACTGTTCTTTTGTATTTTATTTTTAGTCTCTATGTCTTTTATTTCTGTCCTGATCTTTATTATTTCCTTTCTTCTACTTACTCTGGGATTTTCTTGCTGTTCTTTTTCCAGTTCTTTTAGGTGTAGAGTTAAACTGTTTACTAGATATTTTTCTTGTTTCTTGATGTAGGCCTGTAAAGTTATGAACGTCCCTCTCGGGACTGCTTTCTTTGTGTCCCACAGATTTGGGGTGGTTGTATGTTCATTTTTGTTTGTCTCGAGGTAATTTTTTATTTCTTCCTTGGTCTCATTGGTAACCCATTTGTTGTTTAATAACATGCTATTTGGCCTTCATATGTTTGAATATTTTGGAGGTTTTTTGTCATGGTCAATTTCTAGTTTCATGCCGTTGCAGTCAGAGAAGGTGCTTGACATGATTTCAATCTTCTTAAATTTATTGAGACTTCTGTCTTAATATGTGGTCTGTCTTTGAGAATGTCCCATGTGCACTTGAGAATGTACATTCTGCTGCTTTGGGGTGAAATATTTTGTAAATATCAGTTAATTTTATCTGGTCTAGTGTGTTGATTTTTTTTGTCTGGAAGAGCTCTCCATTGTTGACAGTGGGGTGTTAAAGTTTCCTACTATGATTGTATTGCTGTCAACCTCTTCTCCCTTAAAGTCCACCAAAAATTTTTCATATACTTAGGTGCTCTTATATTGGGTGCATATATGTCTATAAGGGTCATTTCCTCTTTTGGATCAATCCCTTTATTATTATGCAGTGACCCTCTTTGTCTCTTGTTACGGCCTTTATTTTGAGGCTCATTTTGTCAGGTGTAAGTATTGCCACCCCAGCTTTCTTTCCATTTCCATTTGCATGGAAATTTTTTCTCGATCCCTTCACTTTCACTCTGTATGAATATTTTGTTCTGAGGTGGGTCTTTTGTAGAC
This sequence comes from Miniopterus natalensis, assembly GCF_054644295.1. NCBI lineage: Eukaryota > Metazoa > Chordata > Mammalia > Chiroptera > Miniopteridae > Miniopterus > Miniopterus natalensis. Next base: position 62,509,170 of record NC_142093.1, read on the forward strand.
AGCATATATATGGGTCAGGTTTTCTTATCCAACTAGACTATGACTTTTGATTGGAGCATTCAGTCCATTTACATTTAAGGTTATTATTGATAAGTACTTATGTATTACCATTTTAATGCTATGTTCCTCTCTATATGTTTCTTCTTCTTAAAGAAGTCCCTTTAGCATTTCTTGCAATGCTGGTTTGGTGATAGCCTTCTTTTGTCTAGGAAGCTCTCTATTTCACCTTTGATTTTAAATGACAGTCTTGTTGGACAGAGCAATCTTAGTTGCAGATTCTTGTTTTTCATTACTTTGAATACTTCACACGGGTCCCTTCTGGCTTGAAGTTTTTCTGTTGAGAAATCAGCTGACAACCTAATGGGAACTTTCTTTTATGTAACTGACTGCCTTTCTCTCTTGTTGCCTTTAAGAGTCTCTCTTTGTGTTTAATCTTGGCCATTTAATTATGATGTGTCTGGGTGTGGACCTCTTTATGTTTATTTTGTTGGGAACTCTCTGTGCTTTCTGAATTTGTGTGACATTTTCCTTCACCAGGTTAGGGAAGTTTTCTGTCATTATTTCTTCAAACAGTTTCTCTATCCCTTGCTCACTTTCTTCTCCTTCTGTTACCCCTATAATGTAGGTATTGTTCCATTTCCTGTTGTCCCAAAGCTCCCTTAAACTGTTCTGCTTATTAATTATTTTGTCTTTTTTCTGTTCTGATTGAGTGATTTTTTTCTATTTTGTCTTCTGATTCACTGATTCAGTCCTATGCCTCATCCAGTCAACTGACAATTCCTTCTAGTATATTCTGTATTTCAGATGTGGCATTTTTTCATTTTCAGCTTATTATTTTTCATGGTTTTTATATCCTTCTTCATGGTGGTGTTACTCTCACTAAGTTTTCTGAACATTTTTATAACCATTACTTTGAATTCTCTAGCTGACATATTGCTTGCCTGTATTTCATTTAGCTCTTTTTCTGGAGTGTCTTCCTGTTCTTTCATTTGGGGCCTGTTTCTTTTTCTCTCCATTTTGGTTGTCTTTTTGTATTTGTTTCTATGTTTTAGAAAGGATTGCTATGACTCCCAGTTTTGATGGGGTGACCTTCTCTTGTAGGTGTCCTGTGGCTCCCAGTGGTGCAGTCTCCTTGATCTTCTGAGCTAGATTCTCTAGAAATGTCTCTTGTGTGGGTTGTTTCAACCCTCCTGTTGTAATTGGGTCTTGATTGCTAATGGCCCTTTTATGGTTGGGATTGACCCTCAGTCTGGTTGACTATGAGGCTCAACCCTAACCATACTGTGCAATCTGCTGTGCAGGTGCAGTCTCAAGATGTCTTGATGGGCGCCGTAGCACAACTGTTAACCCTTTAGGCTGGGTGTCTATAGAGGTAAACCGTTACCACCATGTATTCACTGTTTGTGTCTGCTTCTGCTAGACCAGTCTCCACGTTGTTTCTTCGGTGCTACTTAGATATAATATGTCCAGTCAGCTACACTTCTCTTGGTTTTCAAGTTGATTACACAGTATTTTAGCTGTAAATCCAGTCCCTGGCTGGGAACAAGGGCATGTAGACAGCAGTTACTCTGCAGCCATCTTTTCTTCCCCCAGTTATGTTTTTAAATAATAAGTTTGACATGTGTCCGTGAAGTGACTCTAAGTTTAAAGCAATGGGTCCAATTGTTAATCTGATTGAAGTTCAATAAATATGTATCAGAATCTAAAAATGGGAAATAATATAGTCATTATATTTTTTTTAGGTTGGATCTACCATTTTAAACTTAGAGAGTCTTTATCTGAAATGAAGGAGGAGGAGACGGAGGAGGAGAAAGGGAGGGAGGGGGCACGAGAGGGAGGAGGAAGGAGGGGAGGGAGAGGTAGGACGGGGGGGAGGGAGGGAGGAGGGAAATGGGTATAAAACTTGTATACCTCACAAAAGAAGCCATCTCAATGGCCAGGAAGTCTGTGAAATGATATTCAACACCATAGTCATCAGAGAAATGCAAATTCAAATCCCAGGGAGATCCCATGACAAGCCCACTAGAATGACTAAAATCAATAAGACTGGCAATACCGGGTACTGATGAGAACGAGGAGCCACCGGAGCTCTCTTGCTACTGGTGCACTTTGAAGAACACTTCAGCAGTTCCCCATAAGGGATATCTGAAAGTCGAGGAAAAGCAAAGTGCACATATTATGTGGAAATATAACTAACATACAGTTTAAAAGTAAGTTTATCACCACCTCATCCAGGTGACTAAGGTCAATGGACAGTGATGTGCCCTGTTAATACCTTTGATGTGACATGATGAGATGGGCACTTGACCTCTGAGCACCTCCTCCTAAAAACTCATATGTCCAGTCTGACCATGAGAAAAAAATCAGACAAACCCGAACTGAGGGACACCCTACAGACACTCTTTAAAATTGTGAAAGTCATCAGAAACAAGGAAAATCTGAGCAACAACCACATCGGAGAGATAACTAAGGAGACACAATGACTAAAGTTAATGTGTCCTAGAAGGGATCCTGGGGCAGAAAACGAACAGTAGGCAAAAACTAAGGAAATATTAATAAAATATCGAGTTTATCTAATGATAATGTATCAATAACGGTTCATTAATTGTGTCAGTTGTACGTTACTGATGTAAGGTGTTTATAATAGGGGAAACTGGGTGCAAGATACATAGGAACGCTCTCTAATGGCTTTGCATTTTCTGTAAACCTAAGATTGCCCATTTTACTCTCATGAGTGTGCAGTGGACTTTCCTGGATGTTCTTCGACACCTGACGAGTGCATCACTCTGATGCCTAATAGAATAAGTGGTGTGTATTTAAGATTTCTCAGTTTTAACCCATGTACACAAGAGCTCTTTAAAGTCCTCAGTTATTTGTGAGTATACAAAGGGTTGCTTGGACAAAAAAGTTTGAGAACCTCTGGACTAAGGCATGTGGTTTAGATAAAACTAAAATGGGAACAACCAGAAAGATCTGTAAGAAAGAGCTAGACGCAGACAGCAGTCAGTGATCACTGTTCTCTTTTGCAGGAAAAACAGCGTAGAAAGTCTAATGGATGAAGATGAGAAAGACAGAGCGAAGAGGTAAGAGGAGCGGCCTCCTGCTTCGGCGGGGCTCTGTGTGGCCGGCCGGCCTGAGCCTGGCCTGTCCGGCAGGAGAGCCACAGGGCCATGCGCTCGGTGCCCTCCCTGAACTACTGCAGTGCTTTATTCCAGAACGGAGACCAGCTCCTTGGTTTTGTTCCTTACTCAGAAATTACTCATTGGCACTTGCCAAGTGGTTTTATATTTTTCACATGTCCGTGTGTTAACCCCGTTGAGTTCAGTCTGCTTTCAGAGGCCCCCGGTTGCAGCTTTTCCACGACACACTGCCTGGTAAGGCAGCTGGACTGGAGCAGGTGGGCCTGGGCTCAGCTCCTGACTCTGGTGTCAGGGAGCTGCCTGGCTTTGAGCAGCAATAGTAACAATCATTCCTGCACATTGAACACACTGACCACCTGCACTGTGCTGAGCACTTCCAGGTGCATTGTATCCATTTCCTCACCTGCACCTGGGGCACAGCAGCCTGGCACTGTTGTTGGGTTAACCAGAAACACTAGCTTGGTAGCTGGTGTGTCAGAGCATAGTCCCTCATGGGCCATTCATTGAATACTTACTGTATATGAGGTGGAGTCAGAAAGTTGATATTTTGAATGTAAAGATTCCAGGTAACATCTGGTCAAATATTACCGATGTCACACGATTCACCTGAGTTGACAGTTGCTGTGCTAGGCTCTGGGGAATAAAGGGAGGTCAAAGGCCCCCTGCCCGTGAGGAGGGCACAGGTGAATGGAGGCAGTTGGTAAGCAACACAAATCATTGGGCTGCAGGGTGCCAGCCCAGCATAGGGCACTGTGAGGACAGAAGGCTAGCCGCTTCCTTCAGTCTCACCCCTTCCTGCTCCTGCCACTGAGTGTGTGGTGGGCCCCTCTGTCCTGGGACAGCCTCTCATGTGCCTGCAGACCTGAAGGGTTTGCCCGCTTCCCTTCACAGAACCCATGGCCTGGCTGTCGCTTACAGAATCCTACACTTGCAAATGGTGGGGCCCTCAGAAGTCACCAGTTCTGAGGCTCCAAGGGTCAGTCCTTCCATATCACCTGGGGATGGGACCAGCCCCTGAAGACCTGCTAGGCCTGAGTCTGGGGGACACAGAGGGAGTCTGTATTGGTTGTTAATTTCCCAAGTATTTTCTTTAAAAAAAACAACCATGGAACAGGGAATACCGCCAGAGGTGTAGACAAAACGGGCTATAGAAGCTGGGAGCTCAGCACTGGGGGTCATCCTACCCTCACCGCTCCTGCTCCATGTGTTTAAAATTTCAACAGCAACACAAATAACTTCCCAGCTCGTTCTGAAGTAGCAGACCCTTGCCCTGCGTTAGGAAACAGCTCCTGCAGTGCTTTCCAGACCTTAGGCCATGACCTCGGAGGGCTGCAAAACCCACGTGGTCCCAAGCAACAGGCAAGTGAATAGACTAGACCAGACCAGACCAGACAAGAATAGCGCCCTCCTGCTCTCTCGTGGGCACGCGGCCTCCAGTTCTTTCCTCTGGGTGCTTTGCCTCTTGGTTTTGCCCAGGTAGCTGTGGACAGAGGGCTGGAGGCAGGGCCCTGAGCTGCGCTCCCAGCTGGCCCTGTCCTAGCTGATAAATTCCAGCAACCCCTTCTCCTCTCAAATCCTCTACTTTCTCACCTGCAGCACCAGGGTAACCATTTCTGTCTTTCCCTCCTCTTGAATTATTTTGGGAATCAGCCACAAAATATACCAAGAAGCTCTTTTTTAAAAGTATTGATTGCAGAGCATTTCACAATAACACATTTACAAGGTATCCTCATTAGCAGTAATGGAAAGATCGACAGTGGTGGCTGCTGGCCACCATGTGCTCTCTGGTGCCTGGCCCATCAACGCAGGCAGTAATGGGTTAAGTACTTTTTTTAAAAAATTCTTAATCTTCCCCCAAGAACATGATTTTATTGATTTTTTTTTTTTTTTAGAGAGAGAGGAAGGGAGAGGGAGAGAGGAACATCAATGTGAGAGGGACACATTGACTGGTTGCCCCCCACCACACCCCAACCAGGGCGGGGAGTGGACCCACAACAACCCAGGTACATGCACTTGACCAGGAATCAAACCCGAGACCCTTCAGTGCCCTGGCCGACACTCTAACCACTGAGCTACACCGGCCAGGGCTATTTGGATTTTTTTATCAAATTTTCTGAACCAGGCCATGGTTGCACTTTCTTCTGTGAATTTCCATGTAAACCCAGGGACTGTTAATTGAGAGACAAAAACACGGTCCTTGAACTCAAAAGGAAACAGTTTAATTGAGATAGTGAGGCTCACCTTTTACCATTTTGTGTCCCAGTCATAAGCATGTCTTCCTAACTGATTCTGACATAGTTCTGTGTGTGTGGAGGGGCAGGAAGTGCACAGCTTAGAGTCCGACAGGCCTGGTTTTTATTCTCCCCACTTTTTTTTCTGTCCTTGGATGAGTCACTAAACGTCTCTTAGCCTCAGTTTGTCCCTCTGTAAAATGGGGGTGGGAATAGGAGCAACCTCTTCCTGGGTCACTGCAGGAACTAAGCCCCTGGGGGGGGGGGGCTGGAACTGAGGCTGCAGCAGGCTCCGGGCACTAACTCTCACCCTCTCCACACCCCTCCACATAGTTCTTATTCGCCCCATCTTGCAGTTGAGGAAGCTGAGGCATAGGGCTCGCGCAGCAGTCAGTAGCAGGCAGGGACTCAAATTCAGGCACCGTTTGCTAAAATCTGGACCCTAACAGCTTCTCAGGACAGCCCTGAAAGCTGCTGCTTTGGATTCACTACATGCCCAAGGACAGAAAGTGCGGGCAGGAATCCTGCTTCTCAAAGACAGCGAGTTGCCCCAGCTGCAGCTTCGTGAAACCAGCTTGCTCTCCTTCCGCCAGAGCTGGGCCCTGAGAAGCCGCTGCTTCGTGTGACCCTCTTTCTTTGATCCCACGTTAAATGATTGCTCGTCAGCGTTCATTAACGCCGCATTCCCTCCTGGGCTGGGAAGTTCTGCGTCCAGGACCGGCGGTGTGTTGGTTGGGGAGGGAGGGCGGTGGAGAGTCTCAGCTGTGCCCCTTTTCTCAGTGGGAGCCCAGTGTGGGCAAGTGCAGCTGCCCGGGGGCTCCGGGTGGAGCCCAGGCTGGCTCTGAAACACAAGCTAACAGGCTTGTTAATCTCTGCCCCCAGCCCGTAGTCCCAGCGTCAGCAGCGCAGTGTCGGGACCAGGTCGCAGTGTGCGGCTCGCCAAGGATGCAGCCTGCGCCTGCTGCTGCTGCCCCGGGTCCCGGGTGGGGGTGGGTGTGAACCAGGCCTCCACGGGCCGTCAGCATTGGTTAGCTCAGCTCACTGAGCCGCGTGGTGAGCAGCTGGGAGATCGGCTGGGCAAGCTGGGGAGCCCTTGGGAACAAGCATCGAGGGAAAGGGCATGTCCTGTGGGGTCTGTGTGGACAAAGCTGGGATGGTGATCAGAGTGTCTAAGCTCTGCTTTCTTAGTGCTCCTTCGTGGAGAGTCCTATGGTTAAGAGGAGAGACTGACCTCATTTTACCATCTCATTTCTCTAGCTGTAAATCCTGGGTCTGAGAGAAAGGCTGGCCTAGTCCGCGGAGGCTGAGCCAGCTCCGTACGCCCGCCGACGCCCTGTGGCAGGCCCAGTGCCCAGCAGAAAGGCCTGGCCCTGCGCGGTGTGTGCTCGTGCTCCTAGCTAGGGCCTGTCCTGCTAAATTTGCTGTGATTTTCTTTCATAGGCTCTTGACTGGTGTTGGGTACATCATGTTAGCCCCTACACGGCAGGAAAACGGCAGTAAAATTTGCCTGAGGCTTCCTTTATGTTTGTTTTATCTGGTGATTAATGGGACAGCGAGCCTTGCGAGAACATGAAGGTATCAGGATACACAGTCATGCATATTACCCTGCAGTTTCCACATAAGTGATTCTGGATTCAAAGCAAAGGAGAAAGGGGAGCTGTCCTTGCAGAATGCTAGTTCTGACTATGGCCCAGTAAACAGCAGAATGGAAAAGGGACCCCCCTCTTTTGGGGCTTTTGGCTTCTATCCTGGTGGGATCCTTTAGTTGGCTACAAAGACTTGTCAGAAGGAGAAACATGGGCTTGGTAAGCTTAAAAATGTGAGAATGTCTTAGCTCAGGGACACCCGGGACCAACCAGTGGGCATTCGAGGCAACAGGCAATTCACCAAAAGCCCTTTCAGTGATTCCAATTAATTTTAAATTGTAAGAAGATGGTCAGAAATTCACCATCCTGAAAACACTCCTTTTCCTCAGAAGAGCCAGCGTTCCCTGTAGGGTCTCAGCAGCAGCTTCCTCAGGACTGTGCTCCGGTGAAGCTCGCGCTGGGCAACCATTAAGAAAGAATCACGGGGAAATTAGCCGGCCTCCCACTTGGGCCCCAACACTTTCCTGTAGCTCTGGGTGAGACTAAGCTGCCCCCCTGACATCTCGAACACAAGAACAGCCTCCGCGCCCAGGCATCCCCACAGGCTCCCCCCAGCCTCTGCATACAAACCCGACTGAGTTTCTGGAGTTCTCTGTGAGATGAGAGTGGCACCAGCCTGCCCTGCCCTGCTCCACGTGGGGTGACCTTTCTCCCCCACATACCCAGATGACCAGGCTGCTGAAGGCTCCGAGCTCAGTGGTGCCCCCAAACCTCAGTGCCTCGGTGCGCAGGGAGATGACAAGGGGTGTTCCTGTCCCAGGGCCCGGGCTTGGGCATGGAGTGGACTGCACTGACCTTAGGGACCTTGCTTTCTGCCAGTTTCCCAAACTGTATCCTGGGAAACACTGGTCCCAGGAAATGCCCTTCAGCAGAGGTTTGGGCCGTCCTGTGACTGTCTCTCTCTTTGGACAGTCTCCGGGCTCCTCAGCACATTAAAGGACCTAAGACTGCGATTAGTGATTAAACAAAAATCTCTTCCATTTTGTTATCATACATTTTTTTAATTATCTGAAAAAAAAATAGTAACAAAAAAGTAAGTTTTTGTGGCCATGGTCCTTGCACTTTCTCCACATAATTCTTCATGATTTTCCATGGAAGACCCTTTGGCCAAAACTGTTTCATGCAACAGGTATCTCAACTTTATTTTCGTAATCCTTGTACATTTTCTTATACATAAAAAAATACCAAAAATCTTTTGAAAAATATTGAAATAAACAATGATTACTGTGTAATCATACCACCTGATCTATTTCGTATCACATTTTTCTACATCTCCACCCAACTTTAACAGGAATACTCTTATCAGATCTCTGTTCATGTGACTGATCACACTCTAACTTACTCTTCCTGCAAGTTCCCCTTTCGTGGGCAAAACCATCTTAATGTAGCGGCTGCTTACAGTGCCCTCGTGCCTGTCAGCCTGGCATTGTCACAGCTGCTCCCTGGCATATGTCAATTCTGCAAGAAAATGTGAGCTCCTTCTACAACCACTCAGTGCGTCAGGCGCAGCAGAGGACGCTGGTGGAGGCTACAGAAGAGGCTAAGACCTAATGCTCAGACAGGTCCCTTTTGCTCCGTTTCTAATACTCAGGTTTGGGAGGCCTCACGACAGCCTTGCCTGTGTCTGTCTTATCCTGTGATGTGCAGCTAGCCAGCCGTTAAGATGGGTCAGAATTCCTGCTCTGGAAGGAACCTTGGGTGTCAGTATTTTAGGCAGTAGCCATCCTGGGTGTCTGTTGCTGTTACAAATCACTCCAGAATTTACAGGGTTAATGCAAAGGCACTTGTGCATTTTGCTCCTGGACCTGTAACTTGGGAAGAACTGGCCTGCACGGGCTCAGCCAGAATAGCCCAGAGGTGGCCTATGGGACCACCTGTCGGCTGGGCCTCCGCCAGGACGTGGCTCTCCCCGCGGAGGTTTGGCTCGCAGCGTGCGACAGGGTTCGGGGTGGGGATCACGGAGGGAGCCAGTGGGGGAGCTGCGTGTCCTCTTACTCCCCGCCCCGAGCGTCGAGCACTGTCACCCCTGCCGCACTGCATTCCCTAGAAGGAGCCACTGAGGCCAGCGGCCTGTGCTCGCCCGGAGGGGGATCAGAGCTCATCTTCCCAGGGGGTGGGGCGGCTTTCAGAGAATTTTAAATGCTCTCGTTTATAACCCAGCATCAGCCTCCTCACTGTTTCATAAGAGGAAGCTGAGGCCCGTGGGGGTGGGGGTGCCTCGCCCGCTCTCCCCTGGCGTAGGTGGCAGACCCAGGACGGAAACCCAGCTCTTCTTTACCTCGTGTAATGCGCACCCAGCTGCTCTGGACCATTCGATCCTCCGGGAACCTCACCACTCTACCTCCCAGTGGAGATCGTAAATGTGAAAATCATGTGCCTCATAAACTGCTTTGAGCTCCTCACCACAAAGACCCTCCACGGATACAGATCCGTTCTTCGTGGAACCGCACGCCTATTATTCAAAAACCCAGCTGCTCTGGGCAGCAAGGGGAGCCCGCTCGTGATTCCATCACCCATGCTGGCCATTGCTTTCCAGCTTTATTGGGAAGCATTTGATTTTATCAGCGTTGGCTCCGTTTGACCCACTGATTTGATTCGGAGAGCATCTTCCGTGTCCCCCATCACCCTGTTCTGCTTACTCAGCTAACAGAACTCAATCTATTGGGGCCAGTTTAAAAGATTTCAGCCTTGGGGTTCAACACCATGGAAAGACTCTAGTGGAGAGGTCTGCTAGGTGTTGCGGCTCTTGCCCCCGGGTGCTGGAGAGGCTTGTGCTGACGACACTGCCAGCCCGCTGCCTGTGAAGCGGGCCCACGCGCGATCACGGCCACTTTTCCTCTTATTGGTGTCATCCTCACTCCTGGTCCGGCTCAGAGATCAGGAGTCCTGACAGTGCCTCGTTCCTTCCCCGTAGGGAAACGCAGCACGTTTGCTGACGCACGAACTGCTCTGTGCCGCTGTTGTGTCCCCTTGCGAATTTCAGAGAGGGGGCCAGGGACACAAAGGCACGGAGCCGCTCAGGCTCCCCACGCGGCCGGGGCGCCTCCGGGGAGCGGGGCCGCAGGCTGAGGGGCCAGAAGCCAACCCACGTAGATGTGACCCACTGACCTTTTATAAAGTCAGTGCAGAAATGTCTTTTTTTAATGGTGTTGGAACAACTGGACAACCATATGCAAGCAGACTTCAGCCTGAACCTTATACACTATACAAGTAACTAACTCAAAATAGATCATAAATCTAAATGTAAAATATGTAAAACTATTATAAGAAAATACAGGAGAAAATCTCTGTGGCCTGAGATTAGGCAAAGGGTTCCCAGACCTGACACCAAAAGAATAAAAGAAAAAATTAACTTGGACTTCCTTGGAATTAAAAAATTTTCATTTCATTTCTTCTTCCTATTAAGATTAAAAGGGCCCCAAGGCCTTAGCTGGTTTGGCTTAGTGGTTAGAGTGTGAGCCCTCAGACTGAAGAGTCCCGGGTTCGAATCGGACCAAGGGCACGTACCTCTGTTGCAGCTCGATCCCTGGCCCCAGTCGGGGCGCTTGTGGGTGGCAACCAATCGATATCTCTCTCATATCAGTGTCTCCTTTCTTTCTCTCCCCCTTCCACTCTCTCTGAAAAGCAACGGAAAAGATATCCTCAGGTGAGGATTTTTTAAAAAATAAATAAATAAAAGGCAAGCTGGGAGAAAATATGTTTTTTAAAAATGAGAAAAATATTGACAAATCATATGTCTGACAAAGGACTTGTGTCAGAATATATGAAGAACTCTCAAAACTCAATAGTAAGAAAACAAAAAAAAACAATTTAAAAATAGGCAACAAGATACAAATAGATGCTTCACCGAAGAAGACATGCAGATGGCAAAACACATAAAAATATGTTCACCATCATTAACCATGGAAAATGCAAATTACAGCCCAGCGAGATGGCACTGCCATCCCAGACCAGCTGAAACAGAAGGCACTGGCAATACCAGCTTCCCTTCAGCGTCTGGGTCACTGGGTGGTGAAGGTGGAGGCCAGTGGCACAGCCCTGCTGGAAGGCTGTTCGGTGGTTTCTTATAAAATTAAAACATACACTTTTTCTTTTTTTAATTTATTGTTGACAGTATTGCAGATGCCCCGTTTCCCCCTTCGCTCCCCTCCACCCAGCCCCGCCCCCCGGCCTCCCCCACTCTGCTGCTTGTGTCCACAGGCTGTGCACATGTGCAGATGAAAACACACTTTCCACAGGACTCGGCCGTCCTACTCCCCGGTTGCTTTCGTTGGAGAGCTGAAGACTTACGTTCACACAAAAACGTGTGCACAAATGTTTGCACCGCTTGTCCAGAGTCACTGAAAATGAAAAACAAGCGAGTGTCCTCCAGCAGCGGTCCCTGTGCAGGGAGGCCCCGGGGCAGCGGGAAGGGCAGGGCAGGGACAGGTGCAGGAGCTGGGGGAGGCCAGAGGCACCCTGCCGGGGGGGGGGGGGGGGGGGAGGCCAGGCTCCAAGGGGACCCGCCGCGGGCCGGCCCCCGCCTGCTGCCCCGGAGAGGCGCCCACCGTGATGGGCCGGGGGCGGCGGGGGAGCGAGGGAGTCCGCAGGGAGCTGCTTCGTCTGGATTGTGACGACGGCTGCATGGATTTATACGCGTGCTAAAACTTATAGACCTGTGCCCAAATAGAAAGTCGTGTTTACTGTATGTTAATTTTAAGTAAAAACTTTTGAAGGTAGCCCTGGCTGCGTGGCTCGGTTGGCTGGAGCATCACCCTTTACGCCGAAAAGGCCGTGGGCTCAATTCCCGGGCAGGGCACATACCGGAGGCAGCCGACGGATGTTCCTCTCGCATCGGCGTTTCTCTCCCTCCCTCTCTCCTCTCTCCACCTCCCTCTCTGCCGCTTTCTGTCTCTCCCTCTCCCCTGCCCTCTCTCTAAAAAATTAGTGAACATGTCTTCAGGTGAAGATAAAAAGAAAACGCTTTTGAAGGTATATACCATCAGCAGTACTTTTTCTGGACAAATGGAGTTCGGCCGGGGCCTCTTTGCCTCTGGCCCCACCAGCTCCCCTGGCCCTGCCCACAGCAGGCGCGGCCGGTGCTGACTGGGGGCAGAGCGCCTGCCGCAGGACGCCTGCTGCTCCCGCCAGCCACCCCTGCCTGCCCCCGTCTTCCTCACCTCCCCTAATGTGGTCCCTCCTCCCCATCTCCGGACGTGCTAACCGGTTCCCTGCCCTAGGCTCGCCAGGAGCCCTGCCCAGGCACATCCAGAAGCTGAGGCCAGATGGCCTGGCCTCACTGCCCCGCCACTCTGCTTTCCCACACGTCCCCGCTCTCCTGTCAGACTCAACCCTCAGCATTCTCTGCTGCCCCCGCCACTTGCCGGCCGCCCCTGGGGCCAGCTCCCAGGCAGCCCTCCCTGCAGGCGCCCGGCTCCTCGCGTGGCCCCTCTCGGTGAACCTCCTTGGCAGTTTGTTTGAACTTCCTGCTGGCCTGTGTCTCACTGTGCCTGCGTAACAGCTCTTGAGGTGTTCTTAGTTGATTTCGGGAGTGTTCTCACCTGGAAACAAATTCTGTCGTCCTGCTAGCGTGCAAGGCCGTTTCTGTGCAGCACTTACTCCCGGTGCAGAATTCGCCGCTCCGGGCCCTGTGCTCCCAGACACGGCTGCAAAGCTCCGGAGCAGACGCCTTCACAGTGGTTTTGGAGGGAGCTGAGGAGGGGAGAGAGCCGGTGGTCTCTTCACATCCTGGGCACCCAGCAGCCTGCACCCCACTTCCTAGTCCCTCGTCGTGTGATGTCAGGGGGTTACACGCCTCTCGGTGCCTCAGCCTCATCTGAAATGGGAATGAAACCTCCCTACCTTGGGATGAAAGGAATTAAGGGTTTAAAGCACTTCAGATGGTGCCTCTTATATAGTAAATGCCTCGCAATGTGATCTATGCAACCAGTGTCCCTTGAGGGACACCAGGAAAGATAACCTGGGGCTCGTTGAGCCCTGCATTCAAAATCGAAAGGTGAGGCTTGTATCAATGTGTATTTAAAACACATGCACACACCCCTTCCCTTCATCCCAACTCTCTTCTCTTTCTCTCTCTTAAACTCAATCAGAAGAACAACCTGACTGAAAAGTGGACAGAAGATTTGAGATGATCTGTGAGAGTATCAACTATGTGAAAAGATGTTTAACATCACTAGTCACCAGAAAAATGCAAATTTAAACCAGAATAGATAATACTAAATGGCTAAGGGGAAAAAGACTGATAATACCAAGTGCTGGTGAGGATGTGAAGCAGCTGGGACCCTCATGCTTTGCTCCTGGAACTGCAAAAAAGTGCAGCCCCTTCATGCAGTACGATGGCAGCTTCGGATGACGCCAAACGTACATTTACCACATGACTCAACAACTTCACATTGTGTATTTACCAAGAGACGTGAAGGCCTCTGTCAGCACACAGCCGTGGACGTGGGTATTCAGAGCAGCATTAGTCTTAATACCCCAAGCAGGAAACAACCCAGCGGAATACTAGTTGGCAGTTAAAAGGAATGAAATATTAATATATGGCCCGGCCGGGCGTGGCTCAGCGGTTGAGTGTCGACCTAGGATCCAGGAGATCGGGGTTCGATTCCCAGTCAGGGCACATGCCTGGGTTGCGGGCTCGATCCCCAGTCGGGGGCGTGCAGGAGGCAGCCGATCAATGACTCGCTCATTATTGATGTTTCTGTCTCTCTCTCCCTCTCTTTTCCTCTCTGAAATCAATAAAGATATATTTTTTTAAAAAAAAAAGAAATATTGATATATGTAACAATGTGGAAAATCTCAGAAACTTTATGCTGAATGAAAGTCGATGGACTCTGATTCCATTTGTATGAAATTCTAAAAAAGACAGAACTGAAGTAACAGCAGACAGTGGTTTCTGTGGCTGTCATCAAAGGTCACCAACAAAGGCGTCGGAGAAATCCTTAGATAAGGGAACCACTTTACCTGCGGGTTTTGGTAGTGGTTTCAGAGTTACCAAAATTCATCAAACTATACACTTACAATGGATGAATTTTATTGAATGTAAATAATGCCTTAAAGGAGAAACAGACCCAAAGGCTTGTCCTGGTGCCTTGGGAGTGGTGTCTTGGCCTGGCCAGCAGACTTCCTTATTGTAAATAAGGCCCTTCGAGGTTTGTCGTCTTTCTCCTACTGCAGAGCTGTGGGTCCAGCTGATCTGACCAAGTTCCAGTGGGCACCAGTGTGTTGCAGGTGGAGGCCTGTTTCTGAGGTTATGAGACGAGCCTTCACCATGTCGTCTGCCAGGCCACGTTCTCTGTCATTCAACCACTGAAGACTACGGAGTGACGGCGAACTGGGCATCCTCAGCTCACAGATCATTTATATGGGCGGAGTAGGACAGGAATAGAGCTTTTTTCTGGCTAAGGAGATTGCATGTCACTTTAAAATCTAGGCCGAAAAAGTATGTATAATGCAGACAGCCGCTGGAAGCACGGAACGCTTCCTCTCTTCTCTCCCATGTGCTTGTGCACTGCCTTTCACCCTGGGCCACGCAAAGGGCACCCAGGGTCTTCCTGCTGCGCCTCAGTCAGTGTGCGACTGCGAGCGCCCACCTGAACGGCCCTCGGGGAGGAGCAAGGCCGTGTACGAACCCCCCGAGGGCTTCAGGCCCTCTCAAACCGCAAGGCAGGAATGAGGGGGAAGTCAGGAAAGGAAGGGGCCCTGAGGTATGGGTTGTGAGCTTGGAGGAATTGCGTCAGGTATTGTCAGAAAACAGCCCAAACTGAGCTATAGTCAACAAAAGATGGCTTACAGGCAGGGTGTTGACATAGAGACAGGTTGTGTGCTATCAGTCAGAGGCAAGCAGAGGCATTATGGCCACCACGCCATCGAGGAAAGGGTCCTTGCGATGTCTCCCTGTGTTTCCAAGGGCTGCCTGGGGAAACAGAACCTTCACTTGATACAGACACCTGTAGGTATTGACACCTACCCCAAGCAAGGTGAGTCCTCTGATGAGAACAAGCTGAGTTGTCACAGCCACCAGCACCCTGTCCTGACTGCCAGTGACCTCCTGATAATTGATCAGCAACCCCAAGCACCCTGATCCCAGGCCCCAGGCCCCAGGGTGCCTGGAGCACATTGACAGGCCCTGCAGCTTGGCCCCTGATCTCTCAGTGAGCTGACTTTTGGGACGTTCTGTCCTGGGTGAATTTGGGAGGGGTAGGTCAGCTTTCCCAGCCCTGCATCACCTTTGAGTAAGCTGACCCATGATGAGGGACTTGTCCTGTGGAGCTGAGAGCCAGCCCTTGGGCCTGTGGGGTCAGTGAGGATCGCGGCCTCGGAAGTGGCCCTGCTTCCCAGGCTTCCTCTGGCGAGGGCAGGCTTCCTGCGTTAAGTGTTTCTATTCAAGTTCCCTGGGATCCTGGGGTTCCTCTGAGGGGCCTCCAGGGGGCTCCCCTCTCCTCAACTGAGCAGCTCCAGTTGGTCCCTATAGGTGTTCAGTGTCGTGTATCAGTTTTTTAATAAACTTTATTTTTTAGAGCTTGTAGGTTCACAAAAAGAACTAAAGGTACAGAGATTTCCCATACACCCCTGCCCCTACTTATTCACGCGTCCCCCATTATAACACCCCCGCCCAGGGCGGTACACTTGCTGTAGCTGAGGAACCTACACTGACCCATCGTCATCCCCCAGAGCCCGTGGTCTGCATCAGGGCTCACGCGTGCTGGACATTCTGTGGGTTTGGGCAAATGTCTAATGACTTGTACCCACCATGATGGTACCATACGGAGTAGTTTCACTGCCCTCAGAACCCCCTGTGCTCCACCCATCCTTCCTTCACCACCTCAGCCCCTGGCAGCCACTGACGCTTTCACTGCCTCCATAGTTCTCTCTCTCCCGCAATGTCGTGTCGCTGGAATCATACAGTGTGTAGCCTTTTCAGATTGGCTTCTCCCACTTAGTAACATCATTGAGGATTCTTCTATGTCATCTTCAAGAGCTCAGCCACTCTTACCAGCTTGACAGCCAAGAGCAGTCCCTGTCCCCTGCTGGCCCTGGGTTGGGCCTGACTTGCAGATGGTCTCATGTGGGTCCTGCCTTGTCTCCTGGGCAGGATAACAAGCTCTGGGGCAGTGGCCAGGACACATGCCCTTGATGGCACTGGCTATGCTGGACACTCAGGACCCTCTGTGACTTGGTACCAGAGGCTGGATTTTCTGTGTTGGGGGACATGGTTTGAGGCTGAGGAAGGACTATCAGAGCAAACTCCTCTGGGCTGCAGCATCTGAAAGGCATGTTGTTTGCTCTCTGAAGGTCAAGCTCTATGAAGTCAGAGTGAGTGGCATCTGGCGACAGCTAATCTGTGTAAAATTTTGCATGAGGCAGAACTTACTTATTAACGCTGCCTCTCTTTGTGGCCAAGGGTCTAACAAAACATTTTTCTGTCTCCTTTATTCAGTTCTGAACTGTGGCGAATGTTACTTTCCCTGAGTCTTGATGTGATCACAACAGAGCTTGCGCTGCTAGGAAGCCCCGTAAGAAAGCCCTTACGAAGAAGAATGCCCAGTAACCTGTGCGTCCTGTGTTCACAGAGCCTCTCGAAACAAGTCTGAGAAGAAGCGGCGGGACCAGTTCAATGTTCTCATCAAAGAGCTAAGCTCCATGCTCCCTGGCAACACACGGAAAATGGACAAAACCACCGTGCTGGAAAAAGTCATCGGATTTTTGCAGAAACACAATGGTAAAGGTTATGCCTCTCTTCCTTTTTACCCCGTTCCCGCCCTTTCATTGGCGTGACTTCGTCACTCTGGGATTCCTGCCAGGTTCTCTCGCCCCAGCCGAGCCGGTCGCATCAGTCAGAGGCTCCCGCTGTCCAAGGCACTCTGCCTTCTGTAAAAGCCCATCTCCAGCAGGCTTGGGAGAGGACACTCACTTCCAAAATTGATTTATTAGCTGGAGGAGAGAATCTAAAACAGCCTCCCAGGTGGCACCCAGGCCAGTGGAGTGGCATTAGCAGTGGGAGCGTCTTGATTAACAAGCATTTTTCATCCAGCCCTGCAGAAGTGCAATACCCGTATTCCTTATCACACTGTGCTGCTTCCTCCAACCACCTCTGTCACACCCTTAAACAATCTGGCCTTCCAAGCTCCACCATGAAACAAATAAGTTGAAAATCATTAATTCACTTAGGAAATTCATTTTTATTGAGGCATAACCCACATACCATAAAATGCACCATCTTGAAGTTTGTTACTGAGTGGTTTTTATTATGTTCACAAGGTTACATAACCATCAACACTGTCCAATTTTGTTATCCCAAAAAGAAATCCCATGCTTATTACAATCACTTCCCATGTTCCCTCCCTCCAAGTCCTGGCAACCACTAATCTACTTTCTGTCTCTATAGGTTTACCTATTCTGGGCATTTCATAAAAATAGAATCATCCAATATATGGTGTGTTTTTTCTCACTTATTTCACTTAACATCCATATTTTAGCAAGTTTCTGTATTTCATTCCATTTTATGACCAATTGATATGTATTGTATGGATATACCACATTTCGCTTATCCACTTAGATGGATATTTGGGTTGTTTCTACTTTCTAGCTGTTATTAATAATGCTGCTATTAGGATCCTATCATGCTGGCAGACTAGGGAAGCTCCATCCACTTGCTCCTAGCACTGGACCTTCAGCTAAACTGCAGAACATTCAACTTGAAAAACCAGCTGGAAAAATAGCTGATCTGAAATACTGTGGGTGGGGAGCATGGAGAAGGAACAGGCGAAGACACTCACTGGGTGAGCCAACTTGTGCAGAGCTGTGAAGGGGAGCCCTGGTAGCATCCAGCAGCGGGAATCAGCAGTGATTTGGTCCACCTGGGAGACTCAGACTGCACTATCCCAGGCAAAAAGCAATTGCTTGGTTACAACACCAGCCTGGGAAGTTTGCCCCAGTCTGTGTCTGCAGGAGGGGCCACACAGCGGAACTCCAGACTGGCAGAAGGGTCTGACTGGTTTACTTAGCAGTGAATCTGAGAAATAGATTATTTTCTGAAAGCACTTTTGGCAGAGAGCCGGAAGAGGGCCAGAGTGCCCTGGGAAAAAGGAGCGATCACCCCCACCTCGAGGGAAGAGAAGACGCCCCTTCCCCCACCTGTGGAAAGGCCCTGGGCTGGAACTCTGCACCAGTGCAATTTGGCCTGGCGGCATGGGGGACTCCAACATCAGGCCTGGTGGGAGCCGGGGCAGAAGCCCTGCTCCACAAGGGCTGGCCATGCTAAAAGATTAGAGGGCCAAGGGGGGCTGGGTTGTGGGTTTGTGTGTGTGTGTTTTTAGTATCTCCTCCTACAACGGGGTGCCAGTGACCTAGGCAGAGCTGAGGCATTGGAAGGAGAGGAAGTGCCTGCCTGCCTCCTACAAGCAACGGGCACCATCCCCAACAGGAGTCTGTTTAAACCATCCTGGCTAGGCCCAGATACCCCTGCAGAGCCCAGTTCTGTGGGGGAAGGGAGAGCAGCTAAAAGAGGGACACTCAAGATGTGAGACCCAAGACAGACCCAGCCTCTGGGCTACGGAGGCCCCACCCTCCGCACCTCAATGGGGATCAGCCCTGCCAGCTGAGGTGAAGCTGCCCAGAGACAGTGACTCATGTTGGCTGGCACCCGAGGGCCATGGAAGGCCCAGGTTGGACACACAGGGACCAGATTCAAAAACCTCAGAGAAAAATCCAGCAACTGCACAAACAGAAGATCCAAAGGGTTTCGTGGTTTGTTTTTGTTTCTATTTCTCTGTCTCTTTTTCTACCTTTCCTTTTAGCCTATTCTCTTTTCTCCTTCTCTTTACTTTTTAATTTTAATTTTAATTTTTCCATTTTTCTTTCCCTATTCTAAATTGTATTTATTCATTATTATTACTTTTAAATTATTATTTAATTTATTTTTTCTTTCTTTTTTTAATACATAGTCTATTTCCTGTCTCTTATTTCCATTGATATTTTTTTTTCTTTTTTTTTTAAGCTTCTTTGTTGTGGCTGCTTTTATCATCGTTGCTGGGTTTTTTTTATGTTGGTTTTGGTTTGGTCTGGTTTTATCTTGTTTTGTTCTGTCAGAGGCTGTATAACAGTTGGCACAACATGGTCAAGATTGCGACTCACAGTGAGCAAGCCTGAGGGCTGAGCCCACCCATGAACACAACAGCAATCAAGACCCAAATTCAACAAGAGGACCAACATAATCCATACAAGGGACATTCCTAGAGCACCCAGCTCAAAAGATCAAGGAGACTGCACCATTAGACAAGAAGGCCACCCCACCAAGACTGGGAGGCAGGGCAGTCTTATCCAATACACAGAAACTAACACAAAGACACAGCAAAAATGGAGAGACAAACAAACAGGCCCCAGATGAAAGAACAGGAGGACTCTCCAGAAAAAGAGTTAAATGAAATAGAAGAAAGCAATTTATCAGATATAGAGTTCAAAGTAATGGTTATAAGGGTGCTCAAGCAACTTAGAACAACAAGGAATTTAATGAGAAGTCCAGGGAACTTGCTGGGAACCACATCAGCATGAAGAAGGATATGGAAACCATGAATAAGAACCAGTCAGAAATGAAGACTGGCATCTCCGAAAGAAAGAATTCCCAAGAGGAATCAACAGTATGTTACCAGAAGCTTCGGATCGAATCGGTGAATTAGAAGAAAAGGTAAAAAAAATCACTCAATCAGAGCAACAAAAAGAAAAATAAGTTAAAAAGCATGAGGACACTTTAAGGGTACTGTGGGATAACATGAAACAGAGCAACATCTGCATCATAAGGGTCCAAGAAGGAGAAGAAGTGAGCAAAGAATAGAGAGCCTGTTTGTAGAAATATGGACAGAAATTTCCCTAACCCAATGAAGAAAAAAGCCACACAAGTTCAGGAGGCACAGAAACTCCCAATCAAAATGAACACAGAGACTCACAGCAAGACACATCATAATTAAAATGGCAAATGTTCAAGACAATGAAAGAATATTTAGGGCAGCAAGAGAGAGACAATCAGTTACCTACAAAGGGGCTCCCATAAGGCTGTCAGCTGACTTCTCATCAGAAACTCTACAGGCCAGAAGGGAATGGCATGAAGCTTTCAAGGTGATGCAAAACAAGGATCTGAAACCAAGACTATTCTGTCCAGCAAGGCTATCATTCAAAATAGATAGTGAAATAAAGAGCTTCCCAGACTAAAAAGGGTAAAGGAGTTTATCGCCACCAAACCAGCATTGCAGGAAATGTTAAAGCGACTGCTTTAATTAGAAGTAGAAATAGAGAGAGAAACATAGGCATAAAGAATAAAATGGCAATAGATAAGTACCTATCAATAATAACCTTAAATGTAATTGGATTAAATGCTCCAATCAAAAGACATAGGGTAGCTGAATGGATAAGAAAGCATGACCCATATGTATGCTGTCTACAAGAGACCCACACAGGGCGAGAGTGAAGGGATGGAAAAAATATTCTGTACAAATGGAAAAGAAAAAAAGCTGGGGTAGCAAAACTCATATTGAACAAAATAGACTTCAAATGAAGACCGTAACGAGAGACAAGAAAGGTCACTACATAATACTAAAGGGATTGGTCCAACAAAAGGATATAACCCTGGTAAACACATATGCACCCAACATAGGAGCACCTAAATATATATTTAAAAAAAACAAACCTCCTGGAGGACTTTAAGGGAGAGATCGACAGCAATACAGTCATACTAGGGGACTTGAACATCCCACTCATTTCACTGGATAGATCTTCCAGGCAAAAAATCAACAAGGAAACAGTGACCTTAAAAGACACAGTCAGATGGATTTAATTGACATTTACAGAACATTTCATCCCAAAGCTGCAGAATATACATTCTTCTCAAGTGCACACAGGACATTCTCAAAGACAGACCACACTCAGGCCACAAAACAAGTATGTACATGTTCAAGAAGATTGAAATCATATCAAGCATCTTCTTGGATCGCAGTAGCATGAAACTAGAAATCAACTACAGTTAAAAAAAACAACAACCTCAAAAACATTTAAACACATGGAGACTAAAAAGCATGTTTTTAAACAATGAATGGGTTACCAAAGAGATCAAGAAAGAAATCAAAAACTTTCTGGAAACAAATGAAAATGATCACACAACAACCCAATATCTGTGGGACACAATGAAAGCAGTCCTGAGAGGGAAGTTCACAGCACTACAAGCCTACCTCAAAAAACAAATATTTCTAATAAATTCTCTAACCCTAAAACTAAAATAATTAGAAAAAGAACAACAAGAAAACCCCAGAATAAGTGGAAGGAAAGAAATCATAAAGGTCAGAGCAGAAATAAATGACGTAGAGACTAAAAAAAAACAAAAAAACAATGCAAAATATTGATGAAACCAAGAGCTGGTTCTTTGAAAAGATAAACAAGATCAATGAACCACTAGCCAGGCTGGTCAAGAAACAAAGAGGGAGGACCCAAATAAACAAAATCAGAAATGATAAAGGTGAAATAACAACTGACCCAACAGAAATACAAAGGATCGTAAGAAAATACTATGAGCAATTAATTATATGCGAACAAACTGGACAACCTGGATGAAATGGACAAATTCCTAGAAACCTACAATCTTTCAAAACTGAATCAGAAAGAATCAGAAAACCTGAATAGGCCGATAACAACTAAAGAAATTGAAGCAGTAATATTAGCAAATGGGATCCAGTAATACATTAAAAAGATCATGCACCGCGACGAAGTGGGATTTATTCCAGGGATGCAAGGCTGGTGTAATATTCACAAATGAATAAATGTGATACATCACATAAACAAAATGAAGAATAAAAATCACATGGTCATATCTATAGACACAGAAAAAGAATTCGACAAAATCCAGCACCCATTTTTGATAAAAACTCCCAGCAAAGTGGGAGTAGAGGGATCATACCTCAACATAATAAAAGCCATGTATGACAAACCTACAGCCACCATCATACTCAATGGGCAAAAACTAAAACCATTTCTCTTAAGATCAGGAACAAGACAGGGATGTCCACTTTCACTCTCTTATTCAACATAGTACTGGAAGTCCTCGCCACAGCCATCAGACAGGAAGAAAACATAAAAGGCATCCAAACTTAATGGAGGAAGTAAAACTGTCATTATTTGCAGATGACATGATATTGTACATAGAAAACCCTAAGAACTCCACCAAAAATCTACTAGATTTAATAAATGAATTTGGCAAAAAAGCAGGATACAAAATTAACACCCAGAAATTGATAACACTTTAATGAACTCTCAGAAAGAGAAACTGGAAAAAAAAAATCCCATTTACCATTGCAACAACAACAACAAAAGATACCTGGGAATAAACTTAGTCAAGGAAGTAAAAGACCTGTACTTGGAAAACCATAGGACATTGAAAAAATAGAGGAAGACATAAACAAGTGGAAGCATATACTGTGCTCATGGACTGGAAGAACTAACATCATTAAAATGTCCACACTACCCAAAGCAATCTATAGATTCAGTGCCATCCCTATTAAAATACCAACAGCATATTTCACAGATCTAAAACAAATATTCCAAAAATTTATATGGAACCAAAGATGACCCCGAATAGCCACAGCCATCTTGAGAAAGAAGAACAGAGTTGGAGGGATCACAATACCAGATGTCAAGTTATACTAAAAGCCACTGTAATCAAAACAGCCTGGTCCTGGCACAAGATCAGACATATAGGTCAGTGGAACAGAACAGAGAAACCAGAAATCGACTCAAGCCATTACACTCGATTAATATTTGACAAAGGAGGCAGGAGCATACAGTGGAGTAAAGACAGTCTCTCCAATAAATGGTGCTGGGAAAATTGGACAGGTACATGCAAAAAAATGAAACTAGACCACCAACTTACAGCATACACAAGAATAAACTCAAAATGGATAAAAGACTTAAATGTAAGTTGCAAAGGCATAAAAATCCTGGAAGAAAACATAGGCAATAAAATCTCAGACATCTCACATAGCAGAATTTTCACCGATACATCTAGGGCAACGGAAACAAAGGAGAAAATAAACACATGGAACTACATCAAACTAAAAAGCTTCTGCACAGCAAAGAAACCATCAACAAAATGAAAAGGGAGCCCACTGTGTGGGAGAACATATTCAGCAATGACACATCTGATAAAGGGTTAATTTCCAAAACATATAAAGAATTCATACAACTTAATAAAAGGGAGACAAAACCATCCAATTAAATAATAGGCAAAGGACCTGAATAATCACTTCTCCAAAGAGGACATACAGCGGCCAAGAGACATATGAGAAAATGCTCAATGTCACTAATCCTCAGAGAGATGCAAATTAAACCACAATGAGGTGTCACCTCACACCTGTCAGAATGGCTCCATCAACAAATCAACAAAGGACACGTGCTGGCGAGGGTGTGGGGAAGGGGAGCCTGGTGCACTGCTGGTGGGAATGCAGACTGGGGCGGCCACGGTGGAAAACAGTGTGGAGGGGCCTCAAAAAATTAAAAAGGAAATTACCCTTTAACCCAGTGATCCCATTTCTAGGAATATATCATAAGAAACCTGAAACCCTAATCAGAAAGAATCTATGCCCCCCTGTGTTCATAGCAGCACAGCTTACAACAGCTAAGATCTGGAAACAGCCCAGGTGCCCACCAGTAGCTGATGGATGAAAAGCTGGGGGACATTCACACCGTGGACACTACGCAGCTGCAAAGAAGAAGGTCCTGGTGCCCTTTGGGACAGTGTGGAGGGACCTGGAGAGTATTATGCTGAGTGAGATAAACTAGGCAGAGAGAGACAAACATCACATAGTTTTACTTATATGTGGAATCTAATGAACAAAATTATCTGATGGACAAAATAGGTCCAGAACATGGGTGCATGGAACAGACTGACAGATCTGGGGGGAAGGGGGGTCGGGAGGAGATTAACCAAGAACTTACATGAATATATGCATAGGCCATGGACACAGACAGTGGTGTGGTGAAGGCCTGGGGGGGGGGCTGTGTGGAATGGGTACGTGGGGGGAAATTAGGGAACATCCGTACTACTGTCAACAATAAAAAATAAACTTTAAAAAATAATGCTGCTATCATCACACAGGTAGAATTTGTTGTTTGGATACATCTTTTCAGTTCTCTTGGATATATACCTGGAAGGGCTATTGCTGGGTCAAATGGCAACTCAGTGTTTAACGTTTTGAGGAACTAACAAGCTGTTTCTCAGACTGGCTGCAGGACTTTACATTTTCTGCAGTCATGTCTGAGGGCTCCAGTCTGTCCGTATCCTCAGCAGCACTGCTTGTCGTCTGCTCCTACGTGTGCGCACACGCGTCTATCATCTTCCTGGTGGGTGTGAAGCGATATCTCGTTGTGGTTTTGATGGAACTTGCCTAATTATTAATAATGTTGAGCTTTTTATGTGCTTATTAGCTATCTATATATCTTCGTTAGTGAATTGTCTATTGAAATCCTTTGCCCATTTTTAAATTGGATTATTTACCTTTTTGTTGTTGGGTTGTTAAGTTTTTCATATATTGTAAATACTAGACCCTTATCGGTTATAGGATGCATCTGTGGGTTGTCTTTTTACTTTCTTCCTGATGTCCTTTGACACATAAAATTTAAGTCTGATGAGTCCATTTTCTCTTTTGTTGTTGTTGCTTGTGCCTCAGGTATCATAGCTAAGAAACCATTGTTTAAGGTCAAGAAGATTGTCAGTTTTGTTCTAAGAATTCTATAGTTTTAAACTACAGAGTAAGCATTTAGATATAAGCTATAAGTTGATCATTTAGGCATTTAATCCATTTTGAGTTCATTTTTATATATGGACTGAGGTAGAGAGTCAAAATTCAGCTTTTTGCATGTGAATATCCAGTTATCCCAGAGCTTCATTTTTTTAAAGCATTTAACACTTTATAAAAGTATAACATACATACAGATAATACACAAATCATAACTGTACAGTTGAATTTGTTATCACAAAGTGAATACAACTGGGAAACCAACACCCAGGTCAAGGAAAAGACGCTTCCCCAGTAGGTGCTCCTTTCTTCCTGTCTGCCTCTGCTTTCCTCAAGGGTCGTCTCTGTTTTGACCTCTGATACAGAGGTTGGCTTTGCCTGTTGGGACCTTATTCAGATGCTGTTACACGTTAGGACCCTGACGTCTGTAAGACTGATGTGTGTTCTTCTGGTGCTATGGCTAGTTCGTTTTCAGTGCTGTATACTATTCCATTATGAGTTTACCACTTGAATCCACCCTTGAATTTATGTGTTTCTCAAATCATCCTCTCTGCCTTTTACTCTCCTTTAAACCCTTTTTCCCCATAGCACTGACCACCCTGCCATGCATTTACCTCTGGGTGGTGCCAAAAAGGGGAATAGTTATTAACAATCAAAAAGCAGAATTCTCTTTCCTTACCCATGACACCATACATAACAAAGTCAGAAACGTCAGGTTATTGAGAGATCATTACAGTTCTTCTGTGTTTATGATGATGTTTCTCTTCCAGTGAACATTTTCCTCGACAAGGTATTTCACAGAAGAGAGCATAACTGAGAAAGTTTCATTATATTTGTTATTCTTTTATTATTTCCTAATAATTGCATATGCCTATTAAAACTGGGACAGTAATGATATGTCCTCCTTGTTTTTTCCAAAGCTGCCCAGGGGAGAGTAAAGAATATGTTCATTGCTTTTGGTGAAAGTCGGGGAAGAGCAGCCAGGCAGGATTGGAGTACAGTGTCACAGTACTTGACGGCCCCAGGAGCTAATCGGAATGGGTACACTTCTGCAATAATGATTTGCCCAAGTGAAATAGCAGGTTGGTTTGATTACCAAGAAATTGTGTGCAAATTACTCAAACTAGGTCAGTGCCACCGAAAGGCAAGACAGCTGTTAAATAGGACAGCTGGGATCAAGTTCATCAGTGTGGCATTTATGCAGGGCTCTGCTGGCTGTGGAATTACAGAATTGTCAGATCTAGGCCCTGAAAGGATCAATCAGCAGAAATGCAGCCTTCTAACACCAGGAGCTCGTGTCTTCATCTTGCCTTTTTCATGGGACTGACTACTCTGCACAGTGCACTTAAATGCAACCAGGATCACTCAGGATCCCACTTATCCTCTGTGAGCTCATATTCAAAAGAAAACAGAAAATCCATGGCAGATTTTATGGAGAAATATAGCGGATGAAACAAAATTTGGATTAAAGCAAAAAACAAAAACAAACAATAACTTTACTGATAATCCAAATGGACATGAACTCCACAGGCATCTGCGAGAGGGTAGAGAATCACATGATCGGCATTTACTCAGGGCTCACCATGAGCCAGGCAAGCGCCATTCTCAGGGCTGTTTCGCAGTGCATCTGAGATTCACACGCTGCTTGAGTTAGTGCCATTTCACAGATGAGGCAACCAAGGCACAGAGGTAGTGCAGACGGCCAGGACAGTGCCGAACTTACGCCAGGCAGTCTACCTCCAGAGCCAAGGTGTTTTTTTCTTCTTCTTCTTCTTCTTCTTTTTAATATACCTTTATTGATTTCAGAAAGAGGAAGGGAGAGGGAGAGAGAGAGATAGAAACATCAATGATGAGAGTCATTGATCGGCTGCCTCCTGCACACCCCCAACTGGGGATCGAGCCCGCAACCCGGGCATGTGCCCTGACCGGGAATCGAACTGAGATCTCCTGGATCCTAGGTCGACGCTAAACAGCTGAGCCACGCCGGCTGGGCCAGAGCCCAAGTTCTTAACACTACTCCACCCTGCTCCTCCTCAGGAGGTGATTTGTGGGCTCCTACGGATATTTGTATCATAGCTACACTGTAGCGGTTCATTAGGGTGGCCATTTAGTTACTGGTCCTCAAGCTTGCTGCCCACTAGACTCACCTGAGGAGCTTTTAAAAACACGTATAACTGGGCCACACCTCACAGATCCATGATCAGGGCTTTTAGGGGTGGAACCACAGTGGAGAGCGGGAGCCGGCTCCGCTGTGGGAGCACTTACACCTCAAAAGAGAGCAAACACTACGAGTCGGGACTGCCGGCTGTGGGCACGGAAAGCTTTCGAGCAGTGCTCCCCTGGGCCGGGCCCGGCCTCCGTGGTGTTGACGACCCCGGGGTGATCCCAGCGCGCAGCCAGGGCCAAGAGCGGCAGGTTTAGACCTGCTTTCTGCCTTCATGCTAAAGGGAGGCCACGTCATGAGGAAGGAAAGATGATCGGCCCGGGCATAGTTATAATTACTTCGCTCTTTTCTCATTCATTTTTCAAACATCCCCATTTTCTCAGCTTGCGAGGTAAACCCTGATTCTGCAAAGCCTGCGCATTCCCTTTGGAGTTATTCAAGCTAAAGTGAGGGTCTGGCCACGTCCCTCTGCAGAGCAGTTGTGCGCAGACATTATCCATAGAAGAGAAAGGCCCCTAAACTGTGGAACCAGGTACACTGGACGCTCCTGGTGCACCGCCCTCTAAACACTCCCTGCAGGGCCCGTGAGGCCGGCACACGTCCCCGTCCTGCGTGAGTCTCCGGCTGATTCAGTGTCGTTTTCCCCCGACAGCCGGTCCCGCGCCTCATCGCTGCCGCTTCAGTGTTTGCCTTGGTGCGCGGGCAGGCGGTGGAGAGGCTGCAGAACAGGAGAAATGTCCCTGTCGGGCAGGGTCCACTTCACCCAGCCCGGGAGAGAGTTTTTGCCCCATTTTCCAGGCTTTTCTTTGACCACATACAGGCAGAGATACACTGCTCCTCAGTGCTCATCCTCAGAGCAGTCAGGAGGTGAGCGCTCCAAGCACAGCTACCCCCCTACACAACAGGGAATTGGGGGGTAGCTGTTAGTTGCATTGTTTTTCTGCAAAATTGCTTCCAGGCGGTTTTGATTCCCCTGCTGGAACCCACTGTGAGCACACCTCCTCGGTACCCTGCCCGGCTGCCTGTAGCTTATGATACTGGTCACCTCAGATGCCAGTGGATACATGATTGTAACACTGAATTTTATTTCCCACTTAATATTTTTTGCTTGCTTTGAGACATATTATGCTATACACTGAGCCTTCACTTCTTCTAAGAACTATAATCAAATTATTGAAATACCAAGTGAGGGAAGTATCTTCTTCCAGCTTTGTCATGCTGTTGTTTAGAAAGTACCCAGCCACTCCGACTGGCCTGAAAGTTACTTGTGTAGAAGAAATGGGCCTTTCCTGTTCCTTTACCATTCAGTTGAATGGACTTCCCCCTAAATTAAATTTGGACTGACGAGTAGACTCTTCTGGACAGTTAATTTACAGTGTGATCCTAATGGTCAAAATAATTTCACAGATGAGTTGAAAAAGGGGGAGGGCACTTATGGGACTAGTTTATTAGCATATCCTCGGTCCATTTTTCTTCTAAGTGGTCAAACTGTGGCATTCATTTGTTTGAGGACCTGAGAGCTTCACCCTGTCTTCCTTGCCTCAGCCGGCACCCCAGAATGAACACTGGCCCGGCCTCTACTTTCTAGGGTGCATTTAACCTCTGGCCCCATTGGTGGCAGCAACTTGTTCTTTCCAAAATCTCAAAGGAAGAAACCATCTGGGCATTGCGAGGTCACTGGGTGATGGAGCTCAGAAGGACTATAGTCACAGGTCACTGAGCCCCTCACATCACCTCATTCACGTGTAACCGCTGAATTCACTCAGATCCATCCGCTCACAGGGCAGGATGCAGTCTCCACGCTGCACATAAGCAAGGCCACCAAAAACCCAGGTCAGAGGAGAACCTCCGATGTTTCTCCTAATTTACAGTTTATAGATTATCTGTCTGAGCAGTTTGCATTTTCCGGGAAGTTGTTGAACACGTTAGTTTTTTCCTTGGAGGTAGGAGATAAATCAGAGGTACTTCAGTTGTTCTTAGCACCAAGAAAAGAATCCCTAGCAAAACCTCTTACTGTGTAAAGTGAAGCAAAGCGTTGGCGAAGGGTGGAGGGGAAGCTGGAGGGACAGCGAGGGCGCCCAATGTAGCAGGTGCGCTGTCGGTAATAACCTTACTGGAGACATTTTAGTAATGAAGCAAACACTTTCAAAAATGCTGAAGAAGCAGCATATTTAAGGATATTCTGCGTCAACCAATGACCACTGAATTTACTGACATGAATAATACCATCAGTACAAGGTAGTTACAGAACCAAAGTATAGATTAACCCAGGAAAGTTTGAGAAGAATAAATCCTGGCTTTAAAAGCAATTCAGTGACATGCGTTTGTATTGCACCTTACACTCGGGTGCCAGGAAATGCTAAGAATACATTACATCCTGCAGAGACGCAGTCAGTTATATACCACATGCCTAACCTGTTTCTAGAATTTTGAAAATCACATGTCTAAACTTCTTTGACCAAAATTTTTAAAAAGCAGCTCAAGAATGTCCCACCAGGCCAGTCTGCTCCTGTTGCCTTGACAACTCCAGCTGCTGCTGATGGGCTTTGTCAAGTGGCAGTTCAAGGGCACTGTGCCACCTGCTGGCAGCAGGCACTGCGCCCACGGAAGGGTGGGGTACTCTCCTCCCAGAAGCCTCATTAAATGGGTGTGAAAACATTAAGAGGTGTTTTTAGGCCCATTACATTCAAAGTTCCCAGTCCTCGGCAACCAGGGTAATGTATGTCCTTATATTGACTTCTTTCATTAAACGACACGGAGGATTGCATGGAGTTTCATAGATGTGACTTGTGCTTCATTTGTTAACCCCAGTGCCTGGGTGCCTTTGGATATAAAAGCTTATTTGTGTGTTTTTAGAAGTCTCAGCACAAACGGACTTCTGTGATATTCAACAGGACTGGAAGCCTTCCTTCCTCAGCGATGAAGAGTTCACGCAGCTGATGCTGGAGGTGAGACGCACTTTCAAACTGGCTCAACTGGTTGCAGATGAAAGTGTAGCTGCTTGTTCCATATAAGACCCTATGCCCAAGTAAACAGCTGTTCTTGGTCCTGGAAAGAGTCTTGAAACAGAAACCCGCCTGAAGCTGTCCCGCTGCTGCTTGTTTTGGCTACCGAGTTGGGCCCTCTAAGCAAGGATCCCCAAACGGACTGTGTGTGCGCTGTTGCCATAGTGACTGCAGGGCAGCCCGGTCGGGGTCTCCCAACCAGAGGCCACCCAGTGGGGGCTGGGAGGCGAGCGGAGGCAGGGGAGGGGCAAGACTCCATCTGGCACTGTCTTCCTGCTCAGGCCCCCCTTGAGAATGCAGTGACTACTCTTTCCCTTAGGAGAACACATTTTGAAAACATGTCTCCTTTTAAAGTCATACTTTTAGCTTGAGTTGACATTGCACCCACGTGGCAGGTGGGTGTCAGCCGTTAGGGCCCTGTGCCCCCGCCCCAGCGCGCCCTCCGGGTGCTGAGAGACTCGCATTTCCCCTCGGGCGGGCGAGGTGCCCACACCGCCTGCAGGGCTGCGCTGTGGCCGCCTGGCCGGTCTGAGCCAGGGGAATTCCTTGATGCTCTGTGCTTGTATGTGGGTGAAACTTCTCCCAGCGCATGAGGACAAGCCTACAAAAGCTCTGGCTGGCTGCTCTGGCATCTAAGGGGGCACAGGCCTGGCGTGTATGAATGTGAGAGCAGGGAGCCCCTGTGGCATGTCCGGGCCCCTAAGTGAGAAGGAAAGTGGGACAGATGGGTTCAGCCAAAGGAAGACGCTGGCTCTGTCTCAGGGGCTCCTGGCAAGGGTTTCGGAGAGTTTCGTGGGATAAACCTTTCTACATACCCCCTTAAGTGCCCACCTAAGACTGAGGGGAGCTCTAATTGACACAGACGAGCCATGCAGGAGACAGAAAGTCCTAGAGTAAGAAACGCCAGAATGAAAATGTCCAAACATTATGAGATAGAAACATATTAATAAACACTTGAACTATATTTAGAGGAACTACAGAATACCCCCAGGAGCAACTCATTCTAAGTGTCTCAGTGAAGTGTCTTGTGAAACGTCATGTTGAATTAATGCATCATTATGCTACTTTAATGTAAATTATCTTTTAATTCTAAGGGAAAAGTAGTTAAAATGCATAACCCTATAGCACCCAACTCTTTGTAAGAGCCTGTAGTGCAACGGTTTTTCCAGCAAGTTTCAAGGTATTGAATCTGTTTGAGGAAACAAGGCTTTTAAAGAGTTTAAAGTATGTAATTATTTGGGCTGAAAGGCAGGAGGCTGGAATTTCTAGAAAAAGCTTTTAGATTTGTATGCACATTCTTTAAGCACCTTCTCCTGCTCCCAGCATAGGCTCCTTGAAGCAAATCTAAGGGAAATGTTGCTAGATGAGCGGAATGGACCTGAAATTAAGCCTGTACCACGAGTGGGCCTTGTGGGCGCAGCAGCTGTGAAGAGTCAGGGTAACCCACCAGCTAGTACTTTTGATTTATCTGGGGCTCCTCCAGGCTCCTTGTCTAACCTGTTGCTCCTCAGTAGACACAGACCTGGCGACGAGTCACTGGAACCCCTGACCCCCGGGTTGGAAACCCAGCAGTAACCCTGCAGGGTGGCGTGGTCACCCCATGGGCAGCCTCCTCACAGTGTGTCCCCTCCCGGCTGCACCTCCCCCAGGTTTTCTCAGAGCCACTGAGGGAGCCTGAGGAGTCCAGAGGCCATGTCTCGGGAGCCAAGAGGTCCCCTTTTAAAATGAGGACAGAACCCATCAGTCCCAGGGAACCAAGCTGCTGGTGCCTTTGGTGGAAATCCCTCCTTCTTGCCTCTTCTTGCAAAAAGGGGGGACCCATATGGCCGTGAGGTGTGAAAGGACAGAATGACTTGGTACAGACCGGCCAAGCCGGTCAGGGGTAAGCTGGCGAAGGCTGTGGCTACAGACATTCAAACACGTGGGCCGGTGCAAAGGAGGAAGAGCCCTGTTGGCAGGTACTTAGGGAGTTTGTGGCATTTCTGAATTTTATTCAGAAAAGCTACAGCAGTCTCTTCTCTTAGCCCAGAGGCTGTCCCAGAGAACACAAGAGACAGGAACATCAGAATCAGCAACTGGCAGAAAGGGACAGCTTCGTTTCCCTCTGCTGTGTGGCAGGTATAAAATTTGGGACATTACGGCATCTTTGGCGTCCCCAAATCTTCTGTCAGAGTCGCCTTTACATCGAGAGGGGACATCACTGTGCAGTCAGGTCCTGTGTGTCCCCCTCAGATGCGGCCAGTGGGCTTCTAGAGCCAGAGCCCGCCCGTAGCAGCCGCACAGCGCAGGGCCGGTGACTGAGCTGACGAAAGTCATCTTCCGTCTATAAATAGCTCCAGCCTTTCACAGCCATTTGCTTTACAGATTCAAGAGGGGCGTGGGCTCACAGTGCAGAAAGATGGGGCGTGGGCTCACTGTGCAGGAAGATGGGGCGTGGGCTCACTGTGCAGGGAGATGGGGTGTGGGCTCGCTGTGCAGGGAGATGGGGCGTGGGCTCGCTGTGCAGGAAGATGGGGCGTGGGCTCACAGTGCAGAAAGATGGGGCGTGGGCTCACAGTGCAGAAAGATGGGGCGTGGGCTCACTGTGCAGGGAGATGGGGCGTGGGCTCACTGTGCAGGGAGATGGGGCGTGGGCTCACTGTGCAGGGAGATGGGGCGTGGGCTCGCTGTGCAGGGAGATGGGGCGTGGGCTCGCTGTGCAGGGAGATGGGGCGTGGGCTCACTGTGCAGGGAGATGGGGCGTGGGCTCGCTGTGCAGGAAGATGGGGTGTGGGCTCACTGTGCAGGAAGATGGGGTGTGGGCTCACTGTGCAGGGAGATGGGGCGTGGGCTCACTGTGCAGGGAGATGGGGCGTGGGCTCACTGTGCAGGAAGACAATGTGTTTTGCTCCCACTTTTCCCTGTACTCTAATCTGCTTTTTCCAAAAAGGTCCTGCTGACACATCAGCAGTGCCCCCACCTCTTAAAAAAATTCACCTCCAGGAGCTCTGAAAATGCGATTTAAAAGCCATTTCGAAAAATACTTGAGGGAAAAAGAAATGAAAGTTACTAGGATGTACTCTGTGTTCACCATGACCGTGAGTCTAACCCAGGGCTTCTCAGCACTGATGACATTTCGGACCTGGTGTTCTTTGTTGTGGGGCTGTCCTGGGCATTGTAGGGCATTTCCAAGCATCCTTGGCCTCTTCCCGTTAGATGTCAGCAGCACCCCACCCCCAGTAGTGACAACCAAATACGTATCTAGACATTGCCGGGTGTCCACAGGGGCCAAAGTTGCCCCCAGTTGAAAACCACTGATGTGATCCACAAGGATGCCGTCCACTTAAGAAATGTGCTGTAATAAATATTTTCAGTCTTAAACCCTGCGGTCCATAAATGTAGTAAGTGACCCCAGCGCTCATTTTCCTGGGGGGAGGGACCCCCTCCCTGTGGACGTGCCTGGGAGGGTCTAGCTGAGTGCACACGAGATACTTCTAGAGCTTTCTAAGTTCGGATTTCAGTTTGGGCTTTTCCCCCAAAGCGGAGAAAGCCCGGGGGGAGGATGGTATCTGAGGGATGCGGCGGGTGAAGCGGCCGCGGTGGGTTTACAGCGACAGGCCTGCCACCGCCCGGGCTGCCTCAGGCGCTTCCGCCCGCGGGCCTGGGTTCTCCCGGCTCATCGCTGCGGGGGAGCCAGCTGCCAGCACAGCCCCGTCTGCTGCTGACCTGTGTGTCCCAGGGTTAGAGTCAAGTTTCAGGGCGCCTTGGGGCAGCCGTGAGCGTCCGGTAAGGAATCTGAAAACAACGCAGCAAAAGCGTCCGAGAAAACACCGCTGCCCGAGTCTTGCCCACACAGCCACCAGAGCAGTGCACCCGGCACACAGCAGGTGCTCAGTAAAAACATCTTAAATGAATGAATTTTCAGTCTTTCTAAGATGTGTCTGCACCTACTTGAGCCTCGCAGCGCTGCGCCCGGCTCCTGCTGCTCGTGGCTGCGGGTGCTGCAAAGGTCCTGGGGCAGACGCGCTCCCTTGACTGCCTCGCTCCCGTTGATACCTTTCAGTGAATGTTCAGTACTAAACTCAGTGTATTGGGGGTGGGGGCCAGGGAACGTGAAATATCACTGGCATCTTTTCATGGAAATGATGATATTTCTGATTCAGCCCAATAGTGTGCTTACCACTAAAACCCGCAGGTAACTCCCGTGCTCAGTTTTGATTCATGACACCAGGAGGTCGGGTATCTCACCGAGGTTTCAGGTTTTAGGAATCCACCCCGAGTGCCAGGCAGAGAAGCTCTATGAGGTCACGTGTGGAAATATTCTCAGGCTCACAAAGCAAAGCCAGTGTCATGCCACGGGGTCCTCCGCTTCCATGACCTCCTCCGCCTGAAAGCATGACTAAGGGCCTTCGCTGCTGCGTTTTCTGCAGGCATTGGACGGCTTCATCATCGCCGTGACGACGGACGGCAGCATCCTCTACGTTTCTGACAGCATCACGCCTCTCCTTGGGCACTTACCGGTGAGTTTCCGCTCCCCCGAGGGCTTGGCCAGGACTTGTTCTGATCCTTCCTTCGGAACCATCCAGAACTAAGGTTAGGGTGGCGCGGGGTCTGTGTGTGAGGATTCAGGTGCACCCTCGACCAGACCCAGGCCAAGGTCCCAAGGGCCCGCCAGAGGAAGGGCCAGCGCAGGTGGGTCATCCTGGATCGAGTGAGGCAGCAGGGCCTTGGCCAGACCTGGGTGGTGGACATGGTGCGGGTCCTGTGCCCCAGACCCCACCAAGAAGCAGCAGCCTGAAGAGGGTCGCAGCAGTTAGCAGAGCTCAGAGCCTCTGCAGAGGCGGACGGATGTCCTCCTGCAGGGGGAACCCCAACACCTGTGTCTAGAAATGGGCACCAGGTGGCTGCAGATGTGTGTGGTTCGGAGATCACTGGGGACATGACTGAGATTACAAGGAGGTCATGACGCTACTGGTAAGGGCTCTGCAATAGGGCTGGTCCCTGGGGGATTGAAATACTCTGGGGAGACGCTGTTGGCCCAGGAGGTTTGGGGGAACGAGGAGGGTTTGGGCAGCCAAGAGGAGAGGGCAGGCCCCGCTGTCCCGGGGGAGCCAGGCTGAGGTAGGAGGCCAGCGTGTGGTGCCTGTTCCGAGGCCTCACGAGTGTCCCTCCCTCCCCATTTCCTCCCTTCTCTCCTGCTCTTTGCTTCTCCCTGATTTCTTTCCCTCCTTCCCTCCCTCCCTAATACTTCTCCTCTCAAATGAGCCTGGCGGGCTCCCTGGCAGCCCACCCCCAGCCCCACCCGCACCCTCTGTCCAGCTGAGCGCCTGGCTGTGAAGGGCCCGCCTCTGAGGGTCCCTCACAGGCGTCCGGCCAGCCTTCTCTCACCTTCCGCAACAGTACGTATTCCTACAGAGCCTGCCCTCGACCGACAGCTCAGCCAGGAGTGCTCTGCGGGCGGAGAGGCCTCCCCCTCCTCCCAGCAAGCCCGCCGCGCCTGATAGCCCCCACTGCTCCCCACTGCCCCCCTCTGCCGGGGGGCTGCCACTGCCCGTGATGAGGGGGGCAAGGCCTGGGCACGGCCCCTGCACCTAGGCACCCCTGGAGGGCTGCGCTTGCCTCCCCTGAGCCACGCCTGCCCCGCAGCTATGGGCCTTCCTCTGTGAGCAGCTTGTCTCCGGGGTCATGGCCCTGGTTTGCTGACTGCCCGGGGCTCCGCGTCATCCGGGTCATGTTTTTCCTCAGAAGCCCTACCCCTCCCACCATTTCTGCACGTGACGCTGTGTGGAGGTCACAGCCACGTCCCCCCCTTTCCTTCACCCGTCACTGTGCTTAGCCCAGAACAGCACGCCTTTCCCTGCTACGTAGATGCCTTTTATTTTGCCAAAATCCATCCAACCCCTGCTTCGCCCCATTTCCTGTACACTTTCAGGGCGCACTAGGCTGAGGGTGGGGGTTCTCTCCTCTGATATCTGTCGGAGAGGCTTGTTCTCACTGCCCCCTAAGGAGCCAAGAGCGCAGTTCCATCTTGATTCGAGTCTCAGGCTGGACCACTAGGGGTGAGGCCAATATGAGGGGTACGGAAGGGACCCCAATCAGCCGGCTGCTCTGAACCGATTGCCAGGGGCTGAGGAAGAAGAGGGGATGGTGCCCCTTTGCGGAGGGTTTGCGTTTTGTGAAAGGACAGGGTTGGGCCCGTGGGGCACTGTTGACAGCAGATGTCGCCAGCTCGACGCCAGGGCGTGGGCGCTGGGGCACAGCTGCCTGAGTGAACAGGATCCGCACTGGGCTGCTTTCTGCTCTCCTAAGTACCTGATGACCCAGTTGCTACATATGGCAGAAGGGACTTAAAAAATAAATCAGGAATTCTTCTGATTTGAAATTATGAAGCAATTGAGGACCACCTTTGTCATTATTTCCTAACTCTAGAAGGGCCAGAAATGACCCTGACTCTAACTGGTCAGTGCTCAGCGTCTGCGTTTCGACCGAGCCACCCTCAGGCTCCCCGCGGAGGCGAGCCCAGGCTGGACAATCCCCACGTTTAACTTCTGTTTACTTCTAGCTTGCATTATCCAGTTTTCACCAAGACTGGATTTTCTTTCTCCTTTCTGCTTAGCATTCACTTGCATCATTTGCTAGTGGGTGGACCACGGCGATTAAAATGGACACTTCCCTGGTGCTAATCAGCACTTAGCCGGTTGAGTAGGAGGTGAGGAAACCGGGGCACAGAGCGGCTAAGGCCCCACAGCCAGCAAGCGGTGCGGCTGGGATTTGAACTCTGGGACTTTGACTCTAGACCTTGGTGCTCAACCACTACTCAGAATTCCATATAAAGCAGAGGGAAGCTGAGTGTTCTCGGGGTAGAGTGGGTGGTTAGGAAGGGAGAGAAGGATGGATTGAGGGCAGTGGTCAGCCTTCATGGACGACCTGGCCATTGAGGGGAGGCGGGGACACAGCGTGAGCAGGGCCACGGGAAGCCATGGGCCCCACCACAGCGTAGG
The DNA here is from genome assembly GCF_054644295.1 of Miniopterus natalensis. Lineage (NCBI taxonomy): Eukaryota > Metazoa > Chordata > Mammalia > Chiroptera > Miniopteridae > Miniopterus > Miniopterus natalensis. The sequence continues at coordinate 62,546,110 of NC_142093.1, forward strand.
CTGGCGTGCCAGGGGCCGGGTCCCACTGCCCTCGTGTGGCCTAGGATTAGAGGACCGTCGGTGAACGGGGTTGGGGTTTAAGAGCAACAAGAATTCCTTTTTGTTGCTGGGGTGAGGCTGCCAGCACACCGTCTCCTTCCTACTGCTGGAAACTCGGACATGGCAAAAGGTCCCCTGATAGACTTTTGTACAGAAATTTCCTGGCGAAACATTCTAGAACTTTCTTTTCCAGTGTAATAGAAAAAAGGAAGAAAAAATAGCTCAAGGCAGAAAATGATTTGAAGATATAGCCAAATTTTTGCGTGGTGGGACACCAGTGTGTTTCACCGCCTGGAATGAGCACAGGTAGTCGGGGAAGAAAAACGGACAAGGTAGGGGCAGGCTGGCGGAGACCCGGGGCTAAAAGGAGCCCGGGTGTGAAGGCCTTCAGGGAAGACCCAGGGGTGAGCGTCAGTGCCTTGCACAGAATGGGGAAAGAGTGGGGCCCAGGCAAATGAAGCAAGCCAGAGTCGGCATTGCCTGCATTTCCCGTTGGACTTTTTGTTTTCCTTTTTGTTTTTAGTTTAACTTCCCAGCTTGCTTTTCTGGTGTGTTATGAATGTGCTGCCTGCCTAATGAGCTTGACCACGCTGAGCTCAGAAGGCAGAAACCCTGTCCTCAGCACTGAGCACAGCGCCCATGTGCCCGAATGCTCACTGAACCCAGGGAGGGGTCTGTCCGCGGGGCTGCAGGAACGGGAGAGACTGCAGACGGCCTGGCCGGGCCGGGCGTGCGTCAGGCGAGAAAGAAAGTAGCCTAAGGTGCACGTGATTATAAAGTTGGAGGAATCTACAGATCACAACATGCTTTCATGCAATGCTGGTGCCCCAAGTGAAAGCTCCAGAGAGACATGCAGATCAAAGAGAAATATGGGGCCAAGTCCCTGTGGCCGGGTCACTGCTGGGAGAGGAGGTTGCCGAGAAGGAAACACGGAGCCCCTGGCTGATTCGACTGTGAAATGCGGTAGCAAGGCCAAGGCCACGAATCCCTTTCCACCCTGCCCTCACCTGCTGGAAGAACCCATCTGATCCAGGTCATTTGTTTTTATTTCTTTTTCTTTTTTAAATTTTTTTTTTTTTAATATATCTTTATTGATTTCAGAGAGAGGAAGATAGAGGGAGAGAGAGATAGAAACATCAATGATGAGAGAGTCATTGTTCGAGCCTGCAACCCGGGCATGTGCCCTGACCAGGAATCGAACCCCAATCGTCTGGATCCTAGGTCGATGCTCAACCGCTGAGCCACGCCCGGCCGGGCCAGGTCATTTGTGACAGGTGGCTCCAGGTCTGGGCAGAGTTGTGGGTGGGAGAGCTCAGTCTAGAAGGGGCCCCTGCAGGTGTGGCTACGGCCCTGAGTTGATCTCAGGTTCAAGTCCAGGCCACCAGGTAGATTTTTTTTTCGTTTTCCATATCACACATACAGAAACATACTTCTGTAATAAAACATCCGTTCGTTTTTTAAATTAATGATAAATGAGCATGAACACCCATCTAGCTCTCGCCGAGGTCATGCCCCAGCTCGTGGCAGGACCGTCAGCACTCCTGGCTGCTCCTTCCCCAGCATACCCCACCTTCCACCGACAGGTGACTGTTTTCCTGACTTTTAAGGTCATTGTTTCCTTGTTTTCTTAGTAAGCATTTTTTCCATGTTCTCAGCACTAGTTCTCTATCAAGGTCCCAGGGACAGCTGAACACACACACCAGGCACTGCTGAGATCAACAGCTGCTCATTAGTAACATACACTCGTGTAGCATGGGATTAGGGGACCGTCAGTGAATGGGGTTGGGGGTGGAGGAGGCACAGGGCCCCGCGGGCTGCAGTCCGGGACAGGGTGGCCCAGCAGGGGCTGTGGGGAGCAGGCTGTGTAGTAACGAGAGGGTGAGGGCCCCTAGTCCCCACAGGGGTGAGACTGGCCTCTTTGAATAATTCTGCAGGTAGCAGGGGACTAAACCCTGCACTCGGGATAAGCGGAGCCCACACCTGGTCCCCTGGGCAGGGGTTGTTTAGCTAGGGGACCTCAGCTCCGGGGACGGAGTGCAGGGAGGAGCTTCCCTCCGCCAGCCGCGTCTGTGTGCTGCTTGCCAGGCTCTGCCTGGTGCAGCGGACGTGCTGCCGGGTCACAGGGAGAAGGGAGCCTGTTCCTGCCTCCCCAGCACTTGCAGATGGTCCCCAGGCCTCAAAGTGCCTGAAGAGAAAACATAGTAGATGTGCAATTTGCAATTTAGGAAAAGCATTTTGAGTGACACGCAGAAAAGGGACGGATTGTTGATAAAGTAGCCACAGACATATCAGTAAGTTGGGATAGAGACCTTCCCTGCCTGACAGAGAAACAGTTCCCAGGAATGCACTCAGCCGCGGAGGTGGCTGCAAACAGCACATCCCCTCCCTTGTCTCCATAATTGCTATTATTTTAATAGACAGAGCTCAGCTCATCCAAGGGACAATTCAATTGCAGATATAATTTACTCTCCTGTAAGCACTAGAGTTTAAATTTTCAAATTATCATTATGTATTGGTTTTCAGCGCATGGAAATGGCATAATAGTAACATAAGAGCAAATACATATAAAGAGCTTGCTGCGAGCCCTTTCCTCGTAGTAACTCACACTCCTCCACCCCCACCCCACTGCCTCCCTCCCCCACCTCCATTCAGTGTCCCTTCATTTTGGGCACAACCTGTCCCCCGAGGTCCCCCACAGCCCTCTGATCTGCCAGGGGGATCGCCAGCCTGCTCTCTGCCCTACCGACCGTCAGGTTCCGACTGGCCCTTGAAGAGAAGACCCTGGGGTGACTTAGTCTTTAAGAAGAAATGTGACTGTCATCTGTGAGCATTAGTCATCTGAAGAGCTAGAAGGAATGGGCCTAAAATGAAGTCAGGAACATCTGAAGGAACTTGGAGAAGCCCAAGTGAGACAATATAGCACAGCTAGTGAAGGGGTTGGCAGTCGTCGTCCATAGAGATCAAAACAGGAGCACCCAAGCTATGAGCCCGGGAGTCACTGGAGTCCCTCTTCTCACTCCTCCTGTCCTCTGTCAGCCATCAAGCAGTGTCCACCTGCCTCACACCCCCTCCAATGCTGGCTGCAGGAGGGGGGACTTGCCTGCTTGGCTGTGTGTCCTCCCAGTGCCTCTTCCTCTGTCCCCCCTCCCTGTGCCTTTGCAGACTCTGACCATCTCTAGCCTGGTTCCTGTGCTCCCTTCCTCTTCAGACTGCTAGAGGGTCTCTTAAAATATAAGCACAGGCCCCGACGGGCGTGGCTCAGGGGTTGAGCATCGACCTAGGATCCAGGTGATCCGGGTTCGATTCCTGTCAGGGCACATGCCTGGGTTGCAAGCTTGATCCCCAGTTGGAGGTGTGCAGGAGGCAGCCGATCAATGACTCTATCATTGATGTTTCTATCTCTCTCTCTCCCTCTCCTTTCCTCTCTCTGAAATCAATAAAGGTATATTTTTTCAAAAAAAAAAAATATATATATATATATAAGCACAGTCCCACCCTGGCTTCCTGCAGGTCCCTCAGTGGCCCCCAGTGCACAGGGTTGCCCCCAACCCCTCAGAGGCCTTCTGTACCCTGGCCCTACTCTCCTGTGCAGCCTTCCCCCCTCCCTCCCTCCCTGCAGTGCTGCACCACTCCCCCCTCCATGCTTCTGTGCCTGCTGCGCCCCTACCCAGAGCTCCCTAGCTGCCTGGCAGACAGTCTTGTCCCCCAGACCCTGCCCACAGCCCTCCCCTATGGGAGCTGTGCCCTGGAAGGCTCCTGCCCTTCAGTTTGGATTCGGCCCAGCATGCACAGTGTTCTCTGGCCACCTGCCTCTACCTCCATCACAGCGCTTGCCCGGCCTCCCTGTCAGCCACGCACCAACACCTTTTACCGAAAGCCAAGCACCGTTTGAGGTCAGGATGTGGGTGACGAGGGGAGATGGAGGCAGACGGGCCCCGTCCTCCCGGAGCTCCCTCTGCAGGGCACCTGTCAACACTAATGAGCCTTTGCGTAAGTGGTCGTTCAGGATGTAATCGGCCCAGCATTCGCCGAGAGTGCCCTTAGCGCACTAGAGCCAGCGCGTTTCCCCTCCGCCTCTAGCTGAGCAAAGTGCAGCTCAGAGGGGGCAGGGCCGGTCTTCAAAGCCCCCCTCTCAGCTCTCACTGCATTGCCACGAGGAGGGCCGGTCCCTCCCAGGCCTTCCCGTCCGGCAGTTACAGGATCGCCTGACAAGTGCGGCAGAGGGGGCAGAGCCAAGAAGCCAGGGGGAGGGCAGATGCTGGGGGAGGGCTGTCCTGAGTCCTCCGAGGACATTATGTCAAAGCAGGGACCCGCAGGAGGCACGGGAGTTAGCTGAACAAGAGCAGAGGGTGCAGGACATTCTAGCCAGAGGGCACAGGCTGGGGAAGGTCCAGACAGGAGCAAAGCGGACAAATGGGAGAAGAGGAAAGAGTGCTGGCAGGAGAGGTACTGGAACGGAGCAGGTGGATGGCAGGTTGTGGGAGCCTTAAAGTGAATGGAGATGGTTACGCTTCGTCCCAGCAGCAATCGGGAGCCCACGGGTGGTTTTAAGCCGGTGGTGGCTTGGTCTCCTACCAGGCTCGCTCTGGAGAACAAACTGGGCAGGGACAGACGTTGGGGTGGGTCGACGGCGTGGCCAGCTCTTTCCCCAGGTGAGAGGTGCTGGTGGTCTGGGCGAGCGTAGAGGCCTTGGACATGGAGAAGTGAGTGGACCTGAGAAAACGTGAGGGAAGAAAGGCTCACAGGGCCTGGACATTGTCCGGGTGTGAACACAGGTTGGGAGGGGAAGAAACAAAGGATGCCACCTGGTGTCTGGTACGGGCGAGTGGCTGGCCGGCAATACCACGTGTGGGGCCAGAGACACAGGAGGAGAGGGCCTGGGCGCAGAAGAATGACGATGTTAGGGGTCTGCGTGAATCTGGTCCCCGGGGGACCTGAGTGGCACTTGGGAGGTTAGGGCAGGACGCAGCAGAGAGTTGCCTAGATGTACACAGGTAAGAGTGTACGCAGATCCTGTCTGAAGCTGCAAGAGGGAGTGAGCTTACTGAGGAAGCCCAGGGAAGCGACCCCCCGGTTCTCGCTCCCCACTAGGAATCCCACCTGCACTGTCCAGTACAGGGGACACCAGCCACGTGTGGCTGTTTCCATTCCCAGTCAGGTATTAGAATTAAATACCCAGCCTGCAGCCACGCCAGCCCCATGCGGGCGCTCAGTGGCCATGTGGATAGCATGAGCAGCTCTGCCAGAGAGGGCTGTCTAGACTCGATGTATTTATTTGTGTCCGCAGCTCGCAGGCACTCAGAAGAGCGTGCAGTTCCTTCCACTAGAGACCTTTAAGAAGTAAACAGGCGTAAAGGTCAGAAAAGCAACCCCATGTGCTTTCAGAACCCTTCAGCCAGTGACCGGCCTTGTGCTGGGGCTCGGAGCCGCCTGCACCGCTCTGGCTGGAACGCGGGAGTCTGGGCGAAAGGGCTCCTCGAGCACGAGGAGGACCCTGCGTGCTGACTGACTTAGCTCTTCCTTCCTCCTTGGGCCCATCGGAGCAGCACATATGCGTTTAAGCAAGCGAAGCCTTCTAGATTACAATTCAAAATCACAGTGATAGATTAAAGGCCTTCCAAACCAGTTCTGAATCGTCCTGAATGTTTAGGTTTTGCTTTTGTTTCAGTTTCCCATCTCCACTGAGTGTATACCTTTGTTCTTTATTTTATTTTTCAGTCGGATGTCATGGATCAGAATTTGTTAAATTTCCTTCCAGAACAAGAACATTCAGAAGTTTATAAGATCCTCTCTTCCCATGTGCTTGTGACAGGTTCCCCCTCCCCAGGATACTTAAAATGTAAGTTTGACTTCACCGGTTCTGCCAGATATAAAGATAAGAATTTTACTTTTGAAAGGAGGTTAGAATAAACTAAGAAGGGAAGACTAATTTTAAGAATAATTTTCCTTGTGACTCAGGACATTTCCAAGATCCTCAGAGGTATATTTTAAGTTTAAAGCTAAAACTGGAGTTTGGAATATATGAGACATTTAACTTTTATGTGGAAAATTTGAAAGCATAGAGCTTAAGAATAATGATTTGTTTTGCACGTAATGCAAGAGATTTCTTCTTTTCACATAAGAGTCTTTTAGTGTAAACAGTGCAAAAGTCAGTTAACAAGCTGCTTATTTGGAGGACAGTATCATGCTAGATTTGCATGAGACCAAGTAACCAATTGAAAACCGAATAATTAGGTCAACAATTCAAATTCTCTTCTCCCAAAACTGTCATTGGATTATTTATATACATTTTCAGTTTTCATGGATTTTCTAAGTTTTTGTCAAAACTGGTGACCTGGCTAGAGGACCACGTGTGAACCACGTGTCGCTCGATGAAGCAGACACAGCGGTGGAGGTGGCGAGGCTGCGTTGTGCTTGTTCAGCCTTGGTCCATGTTCCATGAATAATGTGTCCTGTTGCTCTCTGATTCTGCTTCAAAGCAAAGGAAAGATTAAATTAAGTGGAGCATCTCTGTGTGGCAGGTGTATCTTAATACACCGTGTGAAGAGAACTGGGGGTAATCAGTGCCCACATGCCCACCACAGGCACCTGCGAGCCAGCGGAGGCTAACTGGGTCCAAGTATGGGATGCAAAGCGTCTGTAAATGAAGCGGGGGCGGGGGGCTAATGAGGGATATTCTCACCGCGTGTAGACTAAACCCTGCGTGTTTCATGCAGACGAGGCTTGTTTAGCCTGCAGCACGTGACACTCATGCTCTTTCCCTTCTTTTTCCTTGAATGATCCAGCCGACAACGATTTAGAGTTTTATTGCCATCTTCTCAGGGGCAGCTTGAACCCAAAGGAGTTTCCAACGTATGAATACATAAAATTTGTAGGAAATTTTCACTCCTGCGACAACGGTAAGCCTAAATTGTCGCGTCATCGCGCCCATGATTTTATCACGCGGATGTGCACCCGGGTGTAAGGAGCAGGGAGGCGGGAGGCCCGAGGGTCTGCTTTTCACGCTTGCATCTGGATTTTCATGTCCCCAAGATGTGTGTTTTTTGTGCTTGTAAATGTTATTTCCCTTTCGAGAGGAACACACTCCCACCTCTGATTCTGCCAGTGCGCAGAGTCCCACCGAAATGTACATTGTTGTTTACTTACGTGCAGGCTGGGGGAATAGTTCTGTGAGAAACAACTTCCAGTTAGTAGGGAACAGCTGGGCCTACGCGGGCAGACGGGGCTTCCTGGATGACAGTCCGTAACCGCGCTTTCGGCGTTTTCATCTCCCTTTTCACAGCACTGCCGTGTGCGTATTTTAATACCTGTGGTCCACAGGCCTGTGCTCACTCCAGCCCTTAATGCACAGTAAGTGGCCTGCAGTCTAACGGGGTGAACTACCAAGTTCAGTGGTAAAGCTGTCCTTTAGGGAAACAACTGCCCAAGCTGTGGCCACATCGCTAAACCAGACTAAAACCCTCTTTACTTCTAACCCTGGAAAAATGGGAGTGCAAACCTGATGCCAGAAACTCAGAGACACGCATCCCAGCCCACAGCCCCTTGCGCGCCCTCACAGGCCCGTCTGCCTTTTGTTTGTTCCGCTCCTCAAAACTCAGTGCAAAACAAATAACTTTGAAAGATCTGGCATTTCATAAAACAGCAGAGACGGGTAACTAGAAGGAAGTATTGACAGAGAGTAGTGGAAAGAGAGCAGGAAAAAATACCAAAGGAAAACAAATACAGAAAGATGAGCCTTGGAAATGAGAGGTGGGGCAGGTGAAGGCAGGAGGAGTTGGTGGCATGCTGACTTGTGCTGTTTGTTTCTGTTGTCCAAGCTGGGGTCCACTGTTGAGTTCAATGACTTCAGTCAAAGTTGTCCAAGAGTTTCAATGAGAACCCCCCAAAGCAATGGCATCGGGTCCTGTGCTGAAGCTAACCAAGGTTTTTCCTTCAGCCTTAGAGGGTCCTCTGTTGTGTGTTATTTGCATAAAGCACACATGCTTTGTTTAAAAGACTAACTAGATGCTAAGCAGCTCCATCCTGCCAGAGTGATTTCCAGGCCCAGTGTTGAACGCTTTGCCTGGATGATGGTTCCATGGCCGACTTGGGCCCTTCTGGGAACCTGCCCGTTGAGGGCTCAGCGTGCCCAGGTGGTTGGAAGTGATGAAAGCGGGCCCCTAAATCTAGGCAAAGCAGATGAAGCCAAGGCCTGACCATGCAAACCTGACCCATCTGAAGGGCTCCGCCAAACCTCCAGAGATGAGTGTAGAGTGAACCAGACCAATAAGGAAACAGTAGCTTGTTGGGCTCAGATAAAGAGAGTGACCTGAGAGGCACCTCATAGAAAACCCCATGATACGAGCCCTGCTGTGGTAAGTCGTGGGGTGAGGCAGCTTGTGGGAATGTAGGCTCTCAGGTATTGTCTAAAGATTCCAGTTCAGGAGATCTGAGGGTGGGGCGGGGATTGTGTGGTTGGAAAGAAGCTTGGGGATCTGACGTAGGGCCATGGACTTGAGAAGCACCACCCTATTGCAACACTGATGCCATTCCACAGGAATTTCCGTGGCACTCGCCTTGCCTATGGCACTCCTTCCGACAGCTTTATCCTTGAATGAAAATAAGCAGTGGTTTGGAATTTGATTAAAGCATGTGCTGTGGCCATAATGCCAGCTGCTGAGAGAGCAGTGTATCCCAAGTAGCTGTGTGCAAAGAAGGGAAAGGCCCCAGCCCCCAGAGTGCCAGGACTGTGAAATTATGGGATGCTGCTCCCACGTGTGTCCCCATGGCAACTGTGCAGGCTCTTAATAAAAGAATCAACCTATGATTGGCTGGTGAGCAGCAGTTTTGTCCTTTGTAAATTTCCATTCCCGCGACTCTCATCATGACGCCCCTGAGTCACTGCACCTTCCTGCTGTTTGTCACATCTCAGGGGTCTGAGGAAGCAGGCCGGCTTCGACAGACTGCAGGGACTTATTAACTAGCAAGGCTTTATTTCCACTTCAGGGTGAGACAGTGTTTGCCTGAAAGAATGTGTGGAAATGATGTGCGATTTTTTGTTGTTGACTCTATTACAGGTGTCCCCCAGTGCCCCCCCATTGCCCCTCCATCCTGCCCCCAGGCCCTCCCCACACTATTGTCTGTGTCCATGGGCTGTGCATATATGCACATATGTTCTTTGGTTAATCTCCTCCCGCCTCCCCCACACCCTCCCTTCAGCCTGGCAGTCTGTTCCATGCTTCCATGCCTCTGGTCCTATTTTTAGAAACCGTTACTGCTATAAACACACAGCACTGTAAGTGGGAATTTAAAAGTGGGGTGAAGAGTGACTTTCCCGGGCCTGTTGACACACCAAAGTTAGCAGGGGCTTTCTTGGGAAAAGAATCCCCCAGCCCTGGCCAGTTTTCTCAGTGGTTAGAGCGCCGGCCCGTGGACTGAAGGGCCCAGGGTTCCATTCCAGACAAGGGCACTATCTGGGTTGCAGGCTCGATTCCCGGCCCTGGTCAGGACACATGTGGGAGGCAACCCATCGATGTGTCTCTCACATCAGTGCTCTCTCTCTCTCTCTCTTCCACTGTCTCTGAAAAGCAATGGAAAAAATATCCTCGGGTGAGAATTTAAAAAAAAAAAAGAGTCTCCCAGTGTAATCATGGAAAACATGAAATGTAATTCTGACTTGGATTACAATAGATAGGAAAAAGCATCAGAGAGACAGGTGAAGAGCAAAGAGGGAGGCCTATGAAATCACCAGCCACCAACCGTTTTTGACCTATAGACTATTGGTTTTGACCTGTAGACTATGGTTTTTGACCTATAGACTATGGTTTTGACCTGTAGATTATGATTTTCAACCTATAGACTATGGTTTTTTACCTATAGACTATGGTTTTTGATGTATAGACTATGGTTTTTGACATGTGGGCTATGGTTTTTGACCTATAGACTATGGTTTGACCTATAGACTATGTTTTTTGATCTGTAGACTATGGTTTTGACCTGTAGATTATGGTTTTTGACCTGTAGACTATGGTTTTGACCTATAGACTATGGTTTTTAACCTGTAGACTATGGTTTGACATAACATAGGAAATAACCCAAATTTGATTTTGTTGGTTTACTTTTCAATAAATTTTGAACAATTGATTTAAAAATATAGCTCATCTTAGGGGGATTCTTTCCTGGACCCTGAACTTAGCCTTTGCCTTGACCATCTCACTGGACCCGCTCGAGAGCCTTGGGAGGCAGCACTGTTGGGCTGTCCCATCTTCCCAGCAGAGGAGACAGATGTATAAGGAAGTGAGGGTGGGGCCCACACCATACCCATTCTAACCCTGAACTCGTGCTCAACCAGTGCTTCGCTGCTCCCACACTCCATGTTGAAATTAAATACAGGTGCACAGCACGGGCCTGCCCTGCCCTGGTATTGGGGCCTGATGTCCACAGCTATGCACGTCCGGTCTCCGGCACCCACGCACCAAGCTGTTTTAAGGATATCTGAGGTTTGATTTAAATCAAATACAATCAGACACGCAGACATGGCAGTGACTGTCCTGAAGGAAAATGTTTGCCTGCCCAGATACAGCAGGCAGGGCCCCTCACGCAGGGCCACACATGGAGGGGCAGGAGAAAGCATGCACAAGAGCCTCTCCTGTGGTTTCCCCTGGAAAAGACAGGCGAGGCAGGTCAGCAGGCATAGGATTGGCATGTGCGCATAATTCCAGGGCTCTGTGCTGCAGGGGCCACCCCAGCTGTCTGGCCCTGGAGTGATTAGGGCAAGGGGACAGTGGCCCAGAGTGTGAGAACCAGACAGTGGAGGTGGTGGGGTGTAGGCTGTGCGCCGGTTGATTTACATGTGAATGGTACCCTGGAATTGGCTGACCCTGAGGGGGCAGTCCCTCTGGGGTCAGCACAGCCCCAGACTTCAAAGGACCAAATACAGAAACTAGAAAACCTGGCTGCCACACAAGCCACCCATCTAACTTCCCTGAGTCCCAGGCATGGCACGGGTTTAAAAACGGGGGGGGGGGGGGGGGGACGACGACGGGACACATCTGTAATACTTTCAACAAAAAGATAAATTTTTTAAAAAGACATTCTATAACTTTTATATATTTTCCAACAGTGCAGAATATGGCTGCTCAAAAAATTAAAAATAAATAAAAACAGTATGTAAAGTGTAGAAGAAAAATAACCAGGAGCATCAGTTTTACTTTAATAGAAGACCTGTTCACACCTCAAAGAACTATGTAGGGGACCCTAATTTGGTCCATTACCGTGAGGAATCTTTCCTTCCGATAGGGCTGTTTAGTTCACAGAGCATTGCCTGACACATTCTGACTTGATGCCTGTCAAGAAGGTAGGAGGCGCTCACTTACATAAATAATGGCATGGCAAGGACGGCAGTCTTTCCTCTAATCTGTGGGCTCAGTGCACCCCTTCCTGGGTCCATGCAGCCCGAGCCTGGCCCATAGATAAGCACCTAGCAAAACAGGTTGACCTGCACAGAGGCTTGGAGGACTGGGCCCTGGATACGCAGTGCTGGGGCAGAGCCAGGATTCAGACACAAGCGTCCAGCTCATGCTCTTCCTCGGGAGCTGATAAGAGCTGTCTGACTGCAAAGCACATTCCAGGGACGAAGTGGCAGCTTCCACGAGTACTCCCACCACTTCCTTGGCCTTAAATGCAAAGTAAAGATTAAATCCACACTGGTCAGTGCTAGGTAAACCGGAGCCTGTCTAACGTCCAGCGCCTTGTGGATGGTCTACACTGGAAGGCCTCCTGAGCTGGCGTGTGGTCAGGAATGTCCACCCTTGGCCTCATTCACTCCCCATTCTGCACCCCACCCCCCTCTGGTGCTCCCTGATGTCCTTTCCCAGGCCCCTCACTCAGGGGCACCCCTGCAGGACTATTCCTGACACAGTGTCTTCCCAGCCCAGAGCTCATCTGATCATCCCAAGGCCGATAGAGGCCTGGATGCCACTAAAATCCACATTTACAGTTCTCAGACCTTAAACTGAAAGGCCCAAAGTGAAATGTAGAGGCTTTGGGGTAGAGAAAAGAGCGCAAGACTGAGCCAGGGAGGGTGTTTGGTGACCCTTAAATCACGTGGACGAGCCCCAGCTGCTTGCCTGCTGACCAGGCGACGGCTCGGGCTCAGCGGGCTCTGCGACGGCTGGGAGTAGGCCCCTCAGGAGGCCGGGGGAGGAGACAGACACAGCACCTTCGCCCTTGTTAACAAGACTGGACTCTAACTAGACATTTCCAGATTGCCAGCCAACCATGCCACCTACCCTTTAGCTCCCCTCGTCGCCCCTCACCCACTCGGGCTGTGCAGGCACAGCGACCGTGGCCCGAATACTTGAGGAAAGTGGGATTTCCCTGACGGCATGGCCTCTTAGGACTCCATTTGCCACAGGTGTTGGGTGGGGACCTAGGGGTAAGGGGACAAGGTGTCACATCTTTATGGGGATTTTTAATAAATGTGAAGAAATGTGTGTCAGCAAATGGGACAAGAAAGTAGCTCTGTTAGAATTGTTTCGTTTTAGGACAGTGTCTAAGGCAGCCCAGGAGAAGCTTCGTAAAGGAGAGGCTGGAATACAGAACCACGCGTCTCCTCTTCCAAAAGAAGCCGGCTCTCGGGCCTGGCCGGCCGCTGGGGCCGGGGCAGCCCCTGGGTGCCTCTGCTCCAAACACTGTTTCCAGAATAGAGTTAAAACAAAATTACTTTATCCAGGGCTCGCTTGTCACATCACGGATTTTTTTGATGCTTTTGAACAAATGCACATCTTTTTACTTCTCCAGTTAGAGGGGAGCCCGTGGGGCCTTTCCCCAGCCCGCGCCCCAAGGAAGACCAGCCTCTCCCTGCCCCCGCCCCGCCCCGCCTTGGATGCAAGTGTGTGCCTGGCTGAGATCCGGAGAGCAGTGTTTCGGAAGCCGCTGGTGTGGTTCCAAATGGGTCACCAGCAAACAGTCCACCCTGTGCTTTCCAGAAACCGCAGAGCAGGGCGTAAGAGCTTCCCTGACCTCATCTTTCCTCCCTGCCTCTAACCTCACAGCCAGGGGAAGCGCAGAGTGGAGGCCTCCAGCTGGCGGCACTCGAGGCGAATGCTCCATGGGGCGTCTGTGGGTTGCCTCATTTCTGGCTTTGGGGTCTTGTTTTCTTTCGGTTTCTTTCCTAAGCTGAGTTCGTTGAGGTGTCTCGGTTACGGGAACAGATCGCAGGCTGGCCAGGCCTCGGTGGCGGTGGAGCTGGGAGCCCGCCCCGGAAGGCAGCTGGTCTGATCTCTGCTGCGGGCCCCACAGCCCGCAAGGCCAAGTCAGAGTCCCCGCCGCCCTGACCAGCGAGCGCCACACCTGCCCCCGCAGCGGTCAGTGCCGCCCGGCTAGATGCAGAGGAATTAAGATAAGCTAGAAAACAAGTTGGACCCGGTGATGTCCTGCCCAGGAACAGGAAGGAAGGGTCTTACAGTTATCAACCACCTTAACGCCGGCTTCAGCCCGGCAGCGGGGAGTTTTGCTCTGGGTTGTCCGATAATTGTGGTAACAGTGAGCACAAGATACCCACATGGGGCTCGGGGACAGTGGCCTAAGGAAGTTCACTTTCCTAAACATATACATCATTGCGCCCTGTCCACACCCACCGTCTGCCGTTACAATCTCCTGGCCCCCCAAACTACTCATTTTCATTAATGAGTGCCGGGGAAAAGAAATTTAAGGCATATTGTCCCATGAGAGTATGTGTTTCAATCCGGCAAATTGCAACCCCCAGGTTTCGGGTGTGGCTCTCGGCTTCTTTCCAACTTAGCTCTTCCGTGTGCTCACTGCGGTGCAGAAAGGAAGGGAAACCATGCACTGGCCCCCAGGGTAGGCAGGACCGTGCTGCTCCCCCCGAACCCACACCCTGGCGGGCAGAGGAAGGCAGGAGCCAGGAGCCTGAGCTTACTTACGCAGTGGGAGGTGACTCCTCACGTGTGTGCAGAGCAGGACCCCCTCAGCGTTCCAACACCCCGGGCCAAGTCTCTTGGATGCGTAGCACAACTGATTTTTCCTCGGGGATGGGTACACGCCTTCCCAGAACCTATCTGCTTTGTTTTCCGTTTGCTCCGAGAAGTGCCAAGAAAGCTATTTGTCACTCTCCTGGTGCACTATTGTGTATTTCCTATGGCTGTTGCGAGTCGTGTGTCATTTATCATAAGCAGGCATCTCTGCTCAGAACACCTCATGGTCTGGGCCTGATGACGGAACCGCCTGAGCAGAAGGGCATCGGTTCATCGGTTCATCCCCCCGCCCCGCTCCTCGCTCCAGCCCAGCTCACTGTCACCAGCCCGCTCCTCCCGCTCTCTTTCCCACCCGACGGGAAACACGTTCTCACACCCCCTGAGCTCTCCCTGCCCCCACAGGCACCCTTATTTCCTTGTTATGACTGATGTGGAGCTCACCCGTGTCGTCAGGCAGACCTGGAAGCCAATAAATGCCTGCGCCAGGAAAGCCAAGTCATGCTAATTCCCTGGGCAACCTTGGACTATCTTATTTTTGGAATCCCAAGAATGCCACCTGAAGGGAAATTTCTTTCAAGGTCTCTGAATTTAGAGACTATGCTGAAAGGTTCAGGAGCAAAGAGGGACCTTGGAGGCTCCATGGACTCTTTTAACAGAAAGACCAAAAGCAGAGCCCCATCCTGCCTCTCTCGAGCAGCAGGTTCATGATGGGCAGTCCCACGCTTTCCACAGACTGGCGATGGCTGCGGGCTGATTTGCAGCAGGTCCCGCCCAGGCATCCTGCTGACCAGCGTTGATGCATCAGTAAGGCCGTGAGCCAACCTGAGCACTAGGGGACCCTCCATGGAGAGCTAGCCCCCACCAGCACCAGGCTGGACTGCAGAGGAAAGCCCTGGGATCTCGAGGTCTGTGTTGACAAAGACCAGAAGGTCTCTTCCCTTAGGCTGTGGCTTGGATGTGAGACAGAAGGTCATCTCGTTTGACTCTTTCCATAAGCAGTTGTTGAGCACCTGCTGTGCTGAGGCCTGCTGAGAGCTGCAGACAGAGAACCAGATCCAGGTCCTGCACGGGGCAGGCCATCACTTTAGCCCTGGGCTAGAGTATGATCAGTTTTAAGGAAGATGACTTGGAGGGAGGGGAAAGTGGAGCAAGAAATAATCACTTTTCTCTGTATCATGGGCGCTGTGTGTGTGTGTATTTGCGGGGCAGAGGAAAGAAGTCTGAGAGTGGCCAGAGATCTGATAAAACGGCTGCACCTGTGTTGAGTGGTTTGTCCTTCTGAGAGGCTCAGGAAGCCAGTTGTAATTAGATATATTTTTCTATTACTGAAGTTGAAACTAATTAAATTTTAATTAATGTTTCTAAACGTCCTGGGGATAAGGAGTCCCTGAGAAGTTATTCTAAGTGCTAAGTATTACTGTGAAGTCCCAAGGAGGAACGTGCAGGAGCTCACGCTGAGAGAGAGGCACGTTGGCCCGTGTTATCACTCTGATCCTTGATTTACTGTCACCTCTGATCAAGCCCTCAGCTCTTCCAGGTTTGGGGAAAGGCTTGTTTAGAAGAGGCGTTTGCTGGGTTCTGGGGCCCCCTGTAAACTATCTAGCTTTTCTGTGCCAGCTGCAAGCAAAACTGGAACTTCCCTTGGGAGGTGCATTTTCATCTTTAAAGCTTTAGGAATTATAAAAGGGCTGATAAAACTACGCTGGGAGGCAGCCAGGCAGCAGGAAGCTCCGTGGAACATCCATTTACTCGCTATGATCCGCATCCCTGCCCCTCGCAGTCCTTCGGGCTGGTGCTGCCTGGTCCACACCACCTGCCCCAGTCTTCCTCACAGACAACCAGCGAGGAAGGCCCCTTCCAAACGGGCACAGGGGAACGGATCACGCAAACAACGCGCAGCGCAGTTCAGAGATTTAAGTCTTTCTCTTAAGGCCCTGGGCAGGCCTGGGAGTTCGCGAGGAAGGCCCTGCTGTTCTAAACGGTAGGCAGCATTTTATTAGGTCGTTGCCTGGCTGGCGATGTCTCTCAGATCCCAGCAGAGAGGAATTTCTCATCCGGGAAAGTTTTCAGCGTCTTTCCTTTTTTCATTACACAGATGTTTGTTCATATCTGGCGACCCTTCCCTTACGTGGAATTGTTTTCTCTTCTCTTGATAAGTTCCCTGGCTCACCCTACACATTCATCTGCAACGATCTAAGCCGGGGCGGGGAACATCCAGCCCGCAGGCCATATACAGCCCGAGAAACCGTTTGGTCTGGCCCTGCCAAGGCAGCCGCAGGCGGGACTTGAAATTCAATAAATCTAGGAGCTTTGTTCATAGCTGATTTTTAAGTTGATAATTTTGTATGGCCCCCAAATGATGTTATAAATGTTCAAATGGCCCTTGGCAGAAAAAAGGTTCCCCACCCCTGATCTAAGCCAACTAACAACAGATGCAAACTCTCTTGGGACCTGTCTTTACATCTTTACCGTCATCTTTGGAAACATGTTTGGTAAAACGGATTTATTCATGTCTGTGGATAAAATGCCACATTGTTCAATCACTTAGAAATCTATAAACATATAAAATAAATTATTGGAAAGCTAAAATCCAAAGAAAGTCTTGCAGATACCATCTTAGAATGCATTTCGTTTGCTGATGTTTATATATATTCTCAGGCTGTAAAGCATAACTTTTAGTCTACAAGTTCAGAAATGTTCAGTATATAATCAACTACATTTTAAAAGGAAAGGGGTCGCTTAGGTTACCTAGGGTAGTAATCCTCAACCCTGGGGCAGGGTGGTAAATCTGGTGGCTTTTAAAATGCAATGCCTGGGCTTCCCCCTGAGTTTCTGAATTAACTGCTCTGGGTGGGACTGGGCAGCCCTGTGAAAGATCCCAGGGAATTGGTGAGAATTTGTGCACCAGGTAAGCTGACTTTTCTCGTATTTAACAAGATTCTTTACCCACCCAGCAAACTCCACCTAAAATGGCAGATTGCCCTGTGCAAGGAGGGAGAGCGGCTCTGCAGTCAGCCCGGGGGGGGGGGGGGGGCTCTGCAGCAACCAAGAGATGCAGCCAGTGCCAGCGGCGCCTCCTCAGGGGGCCTGGGGCTGGTCTGAGCATCCTGAGGGGATGAGCCTGGAGCCATCCCTGTTAGTACTTGAACTTGGAGTCATCAGACCCTGGGCACTGAGCGGTCCTGGTTAGTACATATGGCCTCTGTGGGCACCGTTTCTCACTTGTAAAATGAGGACAGTCGTACCTTCCCAGACTTGTGAGAATAAATCAGACAGGAACCAGATGTTACCCGTGCCAGCTGCAGGACTAGCAAGTTTTGTTGTGGACACTGTACCTCTGAGATCACCCTGAGTCCTGAGCCATCTCCTTGTTGTCCTGAGGAGCCTCTGCCTCAGGCTGGGCCCCTAAGGAGGTGTTTCGGGGCAGAAGCCCTCGATGCCAGGTGTGCCCCGCCAGGGGCGGGAGAGCGTGTGCCAAGGCAGTTATTTTCCTGGGTGCATCGATATCGGAAACACCAAAGGACTACAGAGCTCACCCTGGAAACACTGGCTGGAGGGAGCCTTCAGGCCCTTCCTGCGGGATGAGGCTGTTTTCTCATTTTGCAGAATATTTCCCCAGCACCGTCGTCGAAGTGGTGCAGGGAAGTGAAGTGAGAGGCGAGCAGGGTGTTGGCGACTCGAATTCCCGTTCCGTGGCCTCGCGCAGTTACCTCCCCCTTCTGGGCCTCAGTTTCCCCTGGGGCAGGGACAGCGGTGGCACTGGCTCCCCAGGCTACTGTGAGACCGACATGAGCTAATGGGCACGGAGCCGCGGGCAGCGAGAGGGCAGGACAGGCCGGCGCCGCTGCGGCCGGCGGGGCTGACCCCTGTCCCTCCCTCGCAGCGCCGAGCCCGCCCTGGGCGGGCGGGGAGGGCACCCTCTCGAGGCCGAGCAGGGTGCCGCTGGGGAAGGACGGCTGCTTCATCGCTACGGTGCGCCTGGCAACACCGCAGTTCCTAAAGGCAAGTACCCGGGGGCGGGCTGGCCCGACGGGACTGTTACGTTGAGTCCCACCGACTCACGCTTAATTAGCTGCTGGGAAAAGTAAACTTACAAGACTGTTGTCCCAGACTGAAGATTGTAAGCGTCTGCTTTCTTTACGTGTGGCAGCCCCGCCTGCCGTGCCCCCTCCGGTTCCCGGGCACCCTTCTGCTTGAAGGTGTCGGTGCTCTCGGCCTTGGCGGGGCTTCTGCAGAGTCTGGGCGCCTCCCTGCCTTACACAGCAGCTCCACCCCGACCCCGGGCTGCTGAGGGTTGTCTGTATCCTCTCATCTGAGTGCCTTACCACCTATGGCATAAACGTCGAGTTAAATTAGTCATTCAAATACAGATGAAAAGCCAGTTTCCACCTGTTTGCCACACTTCCAGTTAATGGGAAGGCCGTATGTGACATTTTGACTCCTCGTTATTTCTGCCCAGCTTGTGAAATAAATTTAGTATCAGCTGATACCCAAATTAGCTACCGATGGTGAGTCTCAGTCCCACACAATATGCAGAGTTGCTCTAAATAGTTCTAACTTCTGCCACCCGGGGCCTTGTGGAACAGCCCAGCACCCCGAGCATCTGGCACCCCGAGCAACACTTTTTTTCCTTCTAACACAGGAAATGTGCATAGTTGACGAACCTTTAGAGGAATTCACTTCAAGGCATAGCTTGGAATGGAAATTTTTATTTCTGGATCACAGGTTTGTGAAAAGAAACACATTTGGGTTGGGTTCTAGTCCGTATTTGTTTGTGTGAGCCATGCCCGCCTTGGGAGAAGAGGGTGGGCCTGGTCCTCTCAAGAAGGAAAAGTGTTCCCAGCCCAGGGTGAGGCGAGGGCCTGTGCTGGGTGAGACCACAGCAGGAGAGCCAGCCGCCTGGGCCCTGGCATCTGTGGAATTCAACCCCACCCCCACCCCACAGCCCCGGACCCTCCCCAGGTCCCAAGGAGGCAGGAGCCGTCCTGAGAGAAACTCATTTCTTCCAACACCCTTTTGTCTCTTTAGCCCAATCTTCTTTTGTGGCATTTTTCAGTTTAAGAACTAGCAATCTCCCCTCCCCACCCTCTAATTTTTTATCACACTTTGGAGTTAGGCCGACCCAATCTATAGCCGTTTTTAATTATTTAGTAGTGATAAAGTTTGTTGTGATTTGGGCCAGATTGTGCTATGGGAACTGAGTACCTAAATGCCAAAGAAAACTTCGGAAAGCACAGCCTCTGGGTGTCACCCGCCCACTGCAAAGCTTTTTTCCTGCCCCTGCTCTTGAGAAACGAGGCCTCCATGTTGATCCTTAAATGTGCAAACTGTACCCTCCACGTAGAGGCGCGGCCACCAAAGTGAGTCCTTTCTGATGAAGTATCCCATTGTCTTCGGCAGAGCCCCTCCGATCATAGGATACCTGCCTTTTGAAGTTCTGGGCACTTCAGGCTATGACTACTACCACATCGACGATCTGGAGCTGCTGGCCAGGTGCCACCAGCACCGTGAGTACTGCTCCCCCAGCCCGGCGCCCGGGGCTCCCAGCTCCGTCCACACAGCCTGGCGTGGGACTCACCGGGAAGTCTGCTTACTCCTCGGCTTCTCGGGGTGGCCCAGGGCTGTGCTGGGGCCTTGTCTGCATTGCCCTGTGCGCATTTTCTCCTGGGATGGACTCTGCTCTGCCTGGCTGCCCCCAGCACCTTCCCAGTGTCCCTCAGATGCTCAAGCTGTTTAATCTTACTTAAGAACTGTAAGGGGTGCTGGTCATTTTTTAAAATTATGAAATATAGTATTTCAAAGACAAAATGCTGAATTCACATCACTGTTCCTTACCCGGCAGACATGTAGTGGTCACAGGCCAAGGGCCAGGTACTCAGCTGGGCCAGGACACAAAGGTGATCAGTCTCTCCTTGCTGATCTGCAGGAGCAAGGTCCGATGCAAAAGCAGAAATAGACGACTTAATAGGATGTTGTTGAGGCATCAGAGGGGATATACTCAGGATCCTGGGGGGCTCAGAGGAGGGTCCCTCACACACCTGAGGGGGGGCGTCAGGAAGGCTTCTGCCACAGAAGGAGAACACTTGGGAAAGGTATGGGAGGCAAGCACGCCTGGGTTCTCACTTAGCAGGAGAATTCAGAAATTAACTGTTTAAAGCCATGTTTTTGGTGCCAAGTCCTTGCTTTGAACGGGAAAATTTGTGGTAACGTTGACCTGTGGACCAGACCCATGGCGACTCTAGCGCTGCCCTTTGGCAGATGCCTTGTCCGTGGTGCCCACCTAACCTGCTCCAGGAAGAGGAGGCTTGAGTTTCCTCAGGACCCCCGTTAGGTGTAAGGCTGAGCTCTAAAGCTCTGCCCCTTGCTCCTCAGAGGCGGCCGTGAGCAGCCACGTGGCATCAATAGGAGTTTTCTAGACTTCTGACCCTCAGGCTCCCGGCCAGGCTGCGGGGATCAGCAGAGCCCCCAGGCCTGGTGGGCACAGGAAGCTGGAGGAGCAAGACTCCTTCCAGCCTGGCTGCCTCCGACTCTCGGGGAGAAAGGCCACGAGAGGCCTGGCTGCTGAGCCGCCTTCAGCGCCTGTGGCTTGGGCAAAACGCTTGCTCCGTCTGCCGCTCCCTTACTGGGCTGGGCCTCCCTTCTCTGCAGCTATCAGTCTCCAAGTCAGCAGCCCCTTTGCAGCTCTAGTTTCCTAGTTAGGACTTCCCTTAACCATAAAAAGTGCTAAATCGCAGGCACCGAGGCAATAATCCCAAGTGGTTCTTCTTCCTGGGACTCACAGTGCAGATCTGTCCTCCAAGGCCAGTCACTCAACAGCCCTCATTCTGCACCGGACGCCTCCTGAGAGGGGCCCACATAGGCCCCAGCAGTGGGGGCCGGGGTGGGAGGCCCCTGTGCCGACTGTGGCAGGGCCCTGTGGACTGAGGAAGAACCGCTGGCTGATGGCAGCAGACTCCAGCCGGAGGATGCTGGCCATCAGGTTTGTTTGGGGTCCCCTTCTCCAGGCAGAGGCCCCTCTCACTGCTCCCCAGCTGCAAAGACAGGGCCACCCGCGGAGCAGGATAGCACCAGGAAACCCTGGGCCTCTTCCTAATTAAACCCCCAGTTTGAAAAATCTGTCTGCACCTGCCCTTGTTGGAGGATTTTTTAGCTCTTGGCATTTGGGAAGCAGGTGATCGCTTCTCCATGGTTCACTCTCTTCCATTATCCTGATGGCTGCTTGGGGGCAGCGCCAGCTGGGGAAATAACAATGTTGGACATCGTCGTTTTGAAAGCTTATATTTTTAACAGTAACTTTTGGAAAAAGATTATTTTCATATTAACGTTCATGATGCGCGGACCATTTTCTACCAACAGTGATGCAGTTTGGCAAAGGGACCTCATGTTGCTACCGGTTTCTGACCAAAGGCCAGCAGTGGATCTGGCTGCAGACCCACTACTTCATCACCTACCACCAGTGGAACTCCAAGCCCGAGTTCGTCGTGTGCACACACTCGGTGGTCAGGTGCGTGGCAGGGGGCGGGGAGCCCCTGACCGCCTCAGGGAGGCCCAGCCCCTGCAGGCCCAGCCCCAGGCTGGAGTCTTCCCCTGGCCGGGCCTGCACTCTGCAGCTAGCGGAGTGATCACCCAGCTCAGCCCCATTCCAGCTCACACCCGGTTCTGCTCCCCAGCTCAGCCCTCCTCCCAGTGGTCGGTCAGGCCCTTCCAAGCTTGTTCAGTCTGCCGGAATATTACTTAGCAAGTTACTGCTTCACTGACCTACTTACATGTTCCCCCTCATCTCTAGCCATCCCCCAGCCTTCCCTGTCGCTGTTTTGAGAAGAAAATTTAAATGTTGCTCTAAATAACTTAAACACATAGTCCCCCGTATTTTTAATGCTTTAAAAACCCCTGCTGGCAACTGAGTCTGTATCAGGAAGAGAGCCAGGAGGCCAGAGGGCAAGGTTCCTGGGGCTCCCAGGGGCCTCGGGGAGCCCCCCGCCCGGTGTCAGGGAGCCAGACTCTGAGGAGGCAGCACCTCTAGCAGCTCATAGACGCTGCCGATGTAGGGTCCCAG
Source organism: Miniopterus natalensis (assembly GCF_054644295.1). Taxonomy (NCBI): domain Eukaryota; kingdom Metazoa; phylum Chordata; class Mammalia; order Chiroptera; family Miniopteridae; genus Miniopterus; species Miniopterus natalensis. Next base: position 62,568,181 of record NC_142093.1, read on the forward strand.
CCCCCACAGGTATAGGAAAAATGTCATTTTTACCCCAACTATAGAAATTTTAAGAACATAAATCAGTTTTAAACCGATCTAGAGAGGAGCAATTGACGAGAGCAAAAAAGGAAAGGTTAAATGGACAGACATATGCCTATGTGCTGGACTTTATCCATACGCATCGCAGGCAGATGCTAAATAATGAAAGGCTGGCAGGTGCTAAATGCACACAGTAGATAATACCCATGCGTCCTGCGTTTTGTACATACACGTGATCGATGGGAGGGAGGGGGCAGAGGGACACAGATACACGCATGTAGATGCCTTTCACACCTGTGCGTAGCAGGTAGGTGATAGGTAGGTAGGTGGACAGTTAGGGGCCTAGAGCTGTGCTTACACAGGCACATGCGTAGTCAACAAGTAAGTCGCCCTTCGAGAGTCAGCTGGGCGGAGAGCGGAGAGGAGGAATGCGAGCCCTGGCCCAGGAGCCTGCTCACCGCCTTGCTTGCCCTCTGCAGGGACGATCTGGGCTCCAGGCCCACCTCTGGGCACTTTGGCAGCCAGTAGTTCCTGATTCCATGGCCAGCCCCGCCCGCTGCTGCCAGCCTGGGCCTTTCCCAGAGGGTCTTTGTGGCCCGGAGAAGGCCGGATATCAGCAGCAGCTTGTCCTCAGGCCCTGTCCTTGCCACGACTCTTCCTGTCCGTCCCCCGCCCCCACATCTTAGACAGAAACCCTCAGAGCGGAAGGAGTGAAGGGAGTACACAGATAAGGGAGCAAGCAGACCCTCAGCCCCTGCCCCCCAGGGCCCCTGCCCGGCCGGCACCTCCGCAGAGGCCGTAGCCGGGTCACCACACTGACCTGATTTACCCACAGTGTTTAAGGAGCCAGCCGCTGGGCCTGGCTGGTCTGGGTGTTTAGGAGAAAACGCTCTGAAGGCTGTAGTTACTAGAAAGGTCGGCGTCATTCTTAGGCACAGACCAGACCGAGTTTCTAATCACTTGAAGCTGAGGTTTCTCCTAGAGATGACAATGTGTTTGGACAGTGATGTTTGGAGGTTTGGGGGGTAAGTAAAGAAGAGAGTAAAACACCCCGAAAAGGAAGGTCCTCTGGACGTCACGACAGAAGTGAGCACAGCGGAGCTGAAGCGCGGAATGAAACTCCCTCCTCAGACGAGCAGCGGGACGAGCCCCTCGGGGGTGACTGTTCTGGGAGGGCAGGGTGTGGGGACCTTGGTGCGTCACCGGCCTCTGGGCGCTGTCACCCTGGACTCCCGCCACCAGCTGTGGTCTCTCGATTTCCTGATTAGTTACTCAGATGTCCGGGTGGAAAGGAGGCAGGAGCTGGCTTTGGAAGACCCACCACCCGAGGCCATCCATCCTTCAGCACCAAAGGTAGGCTGATCCCCGCCGGGGGCGTATCATAAAAATAATAATAAACACAGCAGGTCTTGTCTTACCTGCTCTGCTGTGTGGCCAGCACTGCTCGGGTGGTTCCCAGACGTTCACTTATTTCCCCCGTAATAAGTGTTCCTGCGAGGCGGGTGCTGGGGTGTCCTGGCCTTCTTCCTTCCATGAGGCCCAGGGCACACAAGGGTCGGCTAACACTCCTGAAAGCCCAGAGCTAGCAGAGCGGAAAACAGCCTCTGGAACCAAAGCATGGCCGGCAACCTTCTGGCCTTACAGGCATGGTTATAGAATTCCACTTTGTGTCTCTCCCACGGAAAGTTATTCCATCATCCCCTGAGGCGTGAAATAACCCCAGGGCCCCGTTCCTCCCTTAGCCTCTGTGCTGCAGTGCCTCCAGGACTCCCCGCCTTCAATGTGCACTTTCTACGTCTGTCTGGGGTCGTAACAGCCACTCAGGGAGCTCTCCTACCGAGCAGCTTTTCCTTCACAGAGCCGACCTCCTTCCTGCCCCCGGGCTAAGCTCCTGCCCCATCCGCTGGCCAGGCTTCCCCGCCTCTGTAACGTGCAAGTAGACCAGAGCCTGCCCCTCAAAGGCCAGTCTCCAAGCAAACACAAATGTTGGAAGAAAAAGAGAGAAAGCAAGGAAGGGAGGGAGAGCTGCATTTCATCAAAACTAAGAAGCTATCCACTATAAGACCCACCATTATTCTGTCTCCTACTAAGAAAAAAATTCTGCCGTCAGTCTGTGAAATGCGGGTTTCTCTCACGAGCTGAAGAGCGCATCTCGAGTTCAGACATGTCAAAATGCCTTAGAACTGTCGAGATGCCACTCAAGCCCCAGGCCACCCGGCACCTTCGTTCCGGAGCCCGTGGCCAAGGCCGACACAGTAACAGCAGTCCCCAAAGGCATCCGTGGTCCCTCCAGGACCGAGTTGGGAGGAAGGAGAAGCCTCCTTTAAAGACCAGCCAACAGCCGGCAGCTCCGCAGGGCCCCTGCTGGCTGCTGCCGGGGCGTGTCGGGCGATTCACCCTGCTGGGGCGCCTGCCGCTGTCTGTGGGCGTGTTTATTCGCCAGCTGTCACCCGGTGCCGCCTGCGTCGTGTCCAGGAGCGGAAGTGAGCTGTCCCTGGACAGGTGCTGGACACCGTCCGTCGCCGCTGAAGGACGGGCGCAGTGGGTGACCTCCAGCCTGAAGTTCATTGTCGAACTTCTGACCCTGGAGGAGTCCCAGAGCCTGATGGAACTTCTTGGAAATGTGCATATATGTATAAATACACACACCCCTTCAAGGAAAAGCTCCAGGACAGTGCTTTTCAACCACCCATGGTAACCCGACGGTTGGTTTTTTAATGTCAAATCTGTCACTGACAGGTTTTTGTAAATGGCAGATCCCCGTGCTCGGATGTGACGTGTGGTGACACCGAAAGTCTCAATACTGATTCTCACTTCCCGCGCTCATTTCTCTGTGGACCAGGAGCACACAATTCTCAAACGGCTGTGGGCCAGGGTCTGATCGAGGGGAGACTGACCAAGCAGTGGAGTCTCCAAACTGGCACTTAGCACAGCCAGGCTCGCCCTGCGATTCTGCTCACATGGAGGCCTGCGGGTCACAGCCTGTTGGCTGCAGCCCCCCTGAGCCCGAGCACAGCACCCGCCCTCACTGCAGCCACGGCTCATGGACAGAACAGCCATGTGGACCCACAGGAGCTACTCCCTGAGAGCGAGACCGCTGGCACAACCAGCCCGGCCGGGGGCCCAGTGGGTGCCAGGAGTTTCACACCTTCTGAGACGAGGCAGGAGAGCCACTGTCACGCTTCTTCAGCTTAAAGATGATTCTACCCATTTCCTTATACGTACGCTTTCTCACCACACTGTTTGAGGCAGAGCACTGCTAGGAGCCAGCATCAGTTATGATCCAGGGGCCAAAGGACAGGGGACCATTGCCCTTTGCGCCTCTGCACTGAGAGCCCAGAGGTGCAGGGAGGAGCCCGTGGAGGGAGAAGGGCCCCAAGGCGTTTGTTTCACTGGGGTGTTACAGTCCTGTACCACAGCAGCCTTATTTCTAGGACCTGCTTCTTTCCCACCATCTTGGGCAGTGAGATGACAGCTTTAAGGAAAAAATAAAATGCAAAGTCACTTACAGAAATCTAAAAATTAAGACATAAGGTGAGAAAGTGTAATAACTGCTACTTTTAAGCTACAAGCCTCTCCAAGATTATATTCATAGCGATATGTAAGGATTCCACCCAAGTGGGTTTCGTATTATCCCCCAACCGCTACCAGATCCCTCCCAGCAGCCTCTGCATTTTTCTACGTATGTGGTGGGGAACTAAAGTCACGGAATCCGCCTTCGCCATCCCGGCGCCGCTGTGCACTGTGCTTGTGTTTCAGGACCAGGGCTCAAGCCTGGAGCCGCAGCAACACTTCAGTGCACCTGACGTGGGCGCCTCAGGCCTTCACACAGGCCTCTCGTCATCAGCGTCCTCAAGAAGTTCCCGTGAACCCCCCCACGCAGCCGTGTCAGAACCCGCATGTGAGTGCGAGGCCACGGCGGGGGAGGTGCGGGGCAGAGCCCGCACAGGTCCCCGGGCCGAGCAGGAGGGCCCCGAGTGGGCCTGAGGAACAAGCCAGGGCCGGGGCCTGAGCACAGGAGCGGGGCTCGCTCGGGGCCCGTGGAGCCGGAGCATGGCACTCTGCCCTCCCAGCCTGCACCCCCGCACCCCGTCCCGCGGCCTTCCTGCCTCCCGCCCCGAGCTGCCCCAGTGCCGCGCGAGGGAGCCGGACGGGACACACAGGCCGGCGACCCGGCTCGGTTTCAGTAACTCCGCTGCGGTGTGCGGACAGGCGGGCACTGCAGCAGCGGTGGCCGTGAGGCTGGGGCCGTCCGCGTCCTCCCTGCTCCCGGGCCGGGGGCTGGCGGACTGTGGCTCTGGGCCCCACCTGGGCCCGCCGGGCACCCTTCACCAGAGGCGGCAGTCCAGCCCGAGGGTCGCACGCCCCAGGGTCATGCACCCTCCTGATAAGGAAGCTGTTCGGGGCGTGTGAGCCAGGCAGGTAACCTGTCCCTCTCTTCCAGCCGCTCCAAGCACGCTGATGGCAGAAGCCAGCACCGCGGCGGCGCCCAGAGCGGCGCCCCGGCCCAGAGAGCTCGGCCCGGCAGCCACTGCGCCGGTACGTGAGCGACCCGCCTCTCAGCCAGGGCGTGCTGCTCGGCCGGCCGAGCCGCAGACAGTGCCGCACCGCCCAGAGGCTGAGCGTGGGGGCCGCGGGCGGGGTGGGAAGCTCGGCGGTTTCTTTGGCAACTAATTTTAAATATTTTCATACCAAAATTAACATGGATGTATATATTCCTAAAGTGCAAAATCCAAATGAGTTTTAAAGATAAAGCTCAAAACTTCAAGCCTGGGGTCACACGCCAGAGCCCTGGGGGGACATGATAGGACCCTCCTGTTTTGGATCCCCTTTTCCTCCGGCGGAAATGTTTGAGAAGCTTGGTTGTCAACAAAAATGGGCCTCTGCATACAGCAGGCAGTGTTCTTGGTACACGCTTCCTCTCCAGGGCGATACTCCGGTCACCTAATGCCACGCAGCAAGCCATGTCACACTGAGGGACGTGGCCACTGTCATTCTTCATGTCCACGGACCCTGGGTCGGGAATTGAGAGAGGGCCCCCTGGGGATGGCTCTTCTCAGCTACAGGTGTCGAGGCCTCACCAGCCGGGCTGGGAACCCTACCCCAGGTGCCTGCACTCACGTGCCCCTCACCTGGGCTGGCCCAGCTAAGACTGTCCACCACTGACGGGCACAGGCCTGTCCATGCTTTGGGCTCCTTTGGCACAGTGGCTGGGTTCCCCGAGGGAATGCCTGGAGAGGGAGCTCTCCACGAGGGCCAGGCAGGGGCCCCAGGGCGCTCTGACCTTGCCTGGGGCGGGCACAGCAGCTCCACTGACCCTCCTCCTGCCCTCTTGGGTCAAAGCAGTCACAGGCCCACCCATAGAGAGGGACACAGACCTCTGCCTCTAGACAGGCGACGTGTCAGGAATTTTAAGGGCCACATCCAGACAGTTGCCAAATACCTCACACCCATCTTTTGCTGACATTTTGGAGATGGGAGTAAATGTGCCACCTCCCTGCCTGCCGTCACCACGAAGATTATGTGCACGCTGGGTGGAAAGCGTGAGTGACACGTTCTTTTCAAATAGATTATGACAAAGACCACTTTCTTCCCACGCCAGACGGGCCATCTCCTCCCAGCCGTGCCCCGGACACAGTGGGAGAACCAAAACCAGTCCTTGGTTTACCCCTGTGCCTGGGATTCTCACTCAAAACAAAGTCTCCTCTTGTCATTTCCTCCCCACGTTGTCCCAAAGGCACTGGCCACTGGGGCTGCTTTTTATAGTCCTGAGGGAATAGGGAGAGTTTGGGAATAACTTCAGAACACTTTTACTTTTATTAATTTATTTTTATTGTTGACACAATTACAGATGTCCCCTATTCTCCCCGCACTTACCTGACCCACCGCCGGCCTTCCCCACACTATTGTCTGTGTCCATGGCTTATGCATATAAACGTACAAGTTCTTTGATTAATCCCCCCCGACTCCCCCACCTCCCCTCTGAGATCCCTCAGTCTGCTCCATGCTTCCATGTCTCTGGACCTATTCTGCTCATCAGTTTATTTTGTTCTTTAGATTCCACATGTAAGTAAGATCATGTGGTGTTTGTCTCTCTCTGCCTGGCTTATTTCACTCAGCATAATACTCTCCAGGACCCTCCACACTGTCCCAAAGGGCACGAGATTCTTCCTCTTTACAGCTGCGTAGTGTCCATGGTGTGAATGTCCCCCAGCTTTCATCCATCAGCTACTGGTGGGCACCTGGGCTGTTTCCAGATCTTAGCTGTTGTAAGCTGTGCTGCTATGAACATCGGGGGGCATAGATTCTTTCTGATTAGGGTTTCAGGTTTCTTATGATATATTCCTAGAAATGGGATCACTGGGTTAAAGGGTAATTTCCTTTTTAATTTTTTGAGGCCCCTCCACACTGTTTTCCACCGTGGCCGCCCCAGTCTGCATTCCCACCAGCAGTGCACCAGGCCCTTTCCCCACACCCTCGCCAGCACATGTCGTTTGTTGATTTGTTGATGGAGCCACTCTGACAGGTGTGAGGTGACACCTCATTGTGGGTTTAATTTGCATCTCTGAGGATTAGTGACTTGGAGCATATTTTCATATGTCTCTTGGCATCTGCATGTCCTCTTCGGAGAAGTGTCTATTCAGGTCATCCATCCATTTTTTAATTGTTAAGTTGTATAAGTTCCTTATATATTTTGGATATCACCCTTTATCAGATGTGTCATTGATAAATTTGTTCTCCCACACAGTGGGCTCCGTTTCATTTTGTTGATGCTAAGGGTTTCATTTTTTATATACATTTTCTTCCCACCCACCCAAGGGATCAGAGAACATGACTTCCCAGGAGTCTCTCTAACAGATTCCAGGCAGAGTCTAGAAAATTGCACCCAATATTCACTGCCCAGATGCATTCATGGACATAGATGTGCATGATGTGTCTGTCTGTCTACATTAGTGTTGAGCAGAAAGGGTAAAGTCCACATGCAAAGCCAACACTGCTTACCAGTACAACCTCATTCATACTACTCATTGACACTGCTAAGAATTTATCAGATTGGGAGAAGAGCAACTTAATCCACCAAGAATGGAATCTGGACAGGAGGCCCGGGAGGGGAGGTGGCACAGAGCTGCCGATCTCCAGCAGGTAGTAGCAGCTTTGCAGAGCACGCTCTGGCAGAAGGCATCATGCACCCTGAGTGATCCCAGAACCTTGCTCAAGGACCACCTGCACCCTGCACCTGCCTGCTATCCCACCTTTCCCAGGAAACACAAACGTTTGCCTTCCAGAAGTGAGCTCTTTGCTCTAGTACTGACAGGCCTCCTTTAAGCCAGGAAATTCAGCCAGCTAAGAGACAGAACCCCAGTACCTCTGTCACAGTGCAGAAGCAGTGTCTGTTAACAGAACCCTCTCTTCCCCAGGCTCCCCTGTCTGTTTCATCATCCTGTGACCTTTCACAGCAGCTCCTGCCTCAGACTATTTTGCAGAACCTACCTGTCCCCCTGGCACAGGTGAGTCTGGGACTGGGGGGCAAGGGGAATCTGGCAGTGGGAATTCCCCAAGACAGAGTGTATGGTGTCCTCTTGAGTGTGGGGGTGCATTGGTGCTAATGTGTAGCATGCACTTAGGTACCAAGGTGCAGGCAGAGCCTGTTGAGCTACAGACTTTTTTCCACATCTGTCCCGCTCACCATTCTCATCTCCAGAGGCATTCTCTTTGTTGTTTTCTCCAGTATCTGTTTCTCAGTCTTTTAATCTTTGTTCATCTCCCTGCCATTTATCTGTATTCCTCTCATTTTTTATGACTCCAAATTGGCCCTGATATTTTAGAAAAGGTCTGAATTAAGCCAAATATCATAGGAAAACTGAAAGGCTGTAAAAGCTGTGAGTCAAGTACTGTAAATATCACATTTGTTTTAAAAAAGGGAAGTGGTCATGGCTTTGCTGAGTAGCTCCTTCCTTGTCTCAACAACATTCACGAGTTACTGTTTGAGTCTGTCTGTGAGCTAGTGCAAGGGATGCAGAGATGCTTGTTACATAGCCCCTGTTCTTTGTACTGAGTTTAACTGAAAGTTGGGCATAGAAGAGAGAAACCACCATGGCAGGGCATGTGTTTTTATACAACCAGTAGGAAAATATTCTGCCTAGGAAAGTCCAATGTACCTTCCCAGAGAAGGTGACACCTGAGCTGGGCCTGGAAGGATGGGTAGAAGGTTGCCAAATGAAGAGGTAGAGGGTCAGCAGGGAAGTGGGACCCAGGTGTGTGCTTCAGCAGGGAGTTTTGAAGTGTCTGACGTGCTTGAGGTCTGGTGAGACATTGAACATATGCCCCATCAGCAGTGGTCTCGAATGTCCCTGGAAAGGGAAGGACGTGCGAGCACACACTTCTTCCCAGGGTCAGGTTTGAGTAAAGATATGAAAGCTACTCACTTAGAGTCAACTAGTTAAATAGTCTGTATTCATCCTCATTAGGGAAAGAAATAAAGGGCTTATTTATGTTCAAATTTGATAATGAAATTTTTGCCTATTTCAATCCAAAGGTACATGAAATGAGAATCCCTTTAACTTCTTGGTCTCTCTTAGTCAGGAATTTCTTTGTTTTATAATAGATATATAATGGGTGGTTAAGGCCCTTTGGGAATTCTAATTTTTCATTTACTGAACCTCATTTTAATGAACAGTAGCAGTTCTTAGTCCATTAGGCATATTATATTTAATAAAGACTGAATTCTTTAGGACAGTGTTGCATAGTGCTGACCTTTCAAGCCCTGCAGTCCTTCTCATACCTACCCATGTGCAACATGAGTTCTACAGTTTTCTCTTTCCCTCACTGAGGTTCTCCCCTTGTCAGGAAAAGGGGGGGAAACAATCCAAAATCTAGAAAATGGTTATCTGGGAAACTGTTGGTTTTGCTTCATGCTGTGTTTCTAAAACGTCTCTAAGTTGGAGTAGCTCTCTGTATGGAAAAGGCCCTGATCTTGAGCATAATGCTTGGTTGTCTTGAATGCCTTGAGAAAATAAGAATCGCACTGGAAGTAACACGAAACGCAGTGCTGGCCCCGGAGGGCTGCCCAGGCTTCTCAACCCAGAAAGTCTGTGCTGCATGTGCCAGGAGTATCCCTGAATATGTCCTGGCTTTCGAGAACTTACCACAGAAGGTTTTGTGTTTTGTTTTGTAAATATGTTTTTATTGACTTTTTAGAGAGAGAAGAAGAGGGGGAGAGAGAGAAACATCAATGAGAGAAAAACATCCATCAGCTGCCTCCTGCAGGCTCCGTCCTGGGGATTGTGCCCTGACCAGGAATCGAACCAGTGACATCCCAGTGCATGGGACAGTGCCCATCCAATTGAGCCACGCCGCCCAGGGCATTGTGTTTTGTTTTTTAAATTAAATATCTGATCTAGTTTGTTTTCTTTCTCAGTCAAATTCTTTTTCAAAATCCCAGCTGAGTGCTCTGATTACTTACCTTCTACTGAAGATTTTGCGATGCTGCCTGGTCTAGTGTAGGTACTTTAAACTCACCCCCCATTCCACGGTGCACCCTCTCCATGGGCCCGCGTGGGAGCAGATAGGTTACAGCGAGCAGAGACCACCTGCAAGAGTTCCCTAAAGCCAGCCTCAGCCCCAGAAAGGGATTCGAAGGCGAAAGGAAAGGGAGACAGTGCTCTTGACAAGGCAGATGCCAACGTCCCTCCTAGGTCCCCTCTGTCAGTGCTACACGGACGGGGTGAATGCTGGGCGATGTTTATGCCTCTCCCTTGTTCTGTCTTTGCACAGATTTCTAAGAAAAGCCTAGCTGAAGTGAGCCCGGGGGGGGGGGGGGGTGACAAGGACTCCCTGGCCCGGGCTGGCTGGTTGGAGAGCAGGGCTTGGTGACCTGTGCCGTCAAGTTCAAGCTCTTGGGGAGCAGTTACGGAAGAGCCCTGCCCTCCAGGACCAGGTTCAGGATAACGAGCGATAGGACCCGAAAGGGCCTGTGCAATGTCCCCTGCAAATCTTCACGCCCGAGATGAGAGGGGGGAAGGGGGGGGGCTGTCAGGCGCCCTGCTTCTGAATTCTTGTCCAAGACCATGTGTCTGTCTGATGAAATCTGAACTCTCTGTGTAAGCGTTGCTTGCAGAAGCTTGTCACGCTCTGGGCCCTTCCAGGCGGCAGAGTCGTAACCAGGCCTGCGGCTGGTGGGCCCGAGGCGAGCACACGGGGCTGCGGGGACGCCCAGCCCGGCCCCCAGCCCCTGCTCTGGCCACGGTGGCTCATCAGGGACTGAGAGGAGCGGAGAGGGGACAGAAATGGAAGTGGGCAGGACCGCTCAGAGGACAGCAGGGTGTCTGCACGGCGGAAATAACCCTTTCACCGGTTGTTTCCACCTCCACCTCGAAGCTGCCGGCGCCGGCCAGCGTGTTCCAGACCCTCCGGGACCAGCTGGAGCAGCGGACGCGGGTGCTGCAGGCCAACATCCGGTGGCAGCAGGAGGAGCTGCACAGGATCCAGCAGCAGCTGTGCCTGGTCCAGGACTCCAGCGTCCAGGTGACGCCCTGCCCTCCCGCTCTCGCTGCGTCCGGACCACCCTCCCGGCGCAGGGCCCTTCTTCCCGGCGCGGCGCGCAGCCTGGCGGGCCCTGCCTGCCGAGCCTGCCGAGCCCTCAAGGCAGAGCCCGGGAAGGGCCCCGTCCCAGCTCCGGCTCCGGGCCGGCCTGAGGTTCGCATGACGCCGGCCTCGCCCCCCTGGTCGGCACGTATCTGCTGCCCCACCCGCATTCTCCTTCCCAGGCCGGAGGCGAACCGCCCTGCACTGAAGGCAGCCACCCTCCTGCGGGTGTGCACTGCGCCCGTCGCCGCTCCCCCGCACCCGCCCAGGCTGCCCCCAGAGCCCCGGAGGCAGCTGCGGCTCCCTCTCCTTGCAGGCAGGCGGGGGGACATGCACCCTGGGGGCCAGCACCGGCACCCCGGCCACCCGCCCTGGGGCACCCCGCGCTCTCACAGCAGCAGCCTTTAACTGCAACCCCCGTCGTCACGTCTTTGAATCCTTTGCAGTTTCTTCTTGGAGGAAACTCTGTATGTTGGCTCTATTTCAAGGATGAATTATTCTTAACCAAGTGTCTCTATGTCAGTCCAGGGCTGTTTTCCTTCCAAAGTGCCCTTTTCTGACCCAGCCTTTCATTGTAAATGTAATTCCAGCTCACTTGGGAATCTGCCTGAAAGCTCTAAGCCTTTCTACCCCCTCAGGAGAAACAGGAAACAGAGCAGACACCTGGGGAAACGGCTGGAGCTCTGTCCCTGCCCATCCCCCTCGCTGTCCACGCGGACCCCCCACTGGCCACACAGCTCCCAAGAGACAGCAAGAGAGGCGGGCCCTGAGAGTAACGCACACGGTGTGAGGTTGCTGGGCGGTGGGGGCCCCGGGGCAAGCTGTCCTGGGTCCCTGGGCTCCCAGAGGTGCCCTTGCACATCCCTCTGTGCCCAGGGCTGGCTCCCCCAAGAGGCCAGCGGTCAGCAAGGCTCAAGCCTCCTGCGCAGTGTCGCCCAGTCCTGTGTACCTGTGCCGAGCAAGCCACAGCCGCCCCCAGAGCCCTGCCGCTCTCCCCAGCCCCACCTCCTCAGAGACACCCCGAAACTGGTGGGGTGAAAGAAATGGACCACTGAGGTGTCGAAGTCCCTGCTTACTGATTCTTGCCCAGTTGCAATCTTTTCTTACTGATCCAGGGTCTGAGTGGTGGAACTTGCCCGACCCGATGATCTGGAGTCTGTGCACCACTAGGAAGGGGGGACGGAGCAGGAAACTCGGGAAGCGAGGCTGGCAGGGAACACCCTCCCCAGAGCCTCGCTCTAGGCTGCCTCTCACTTGACGGCAGCCGAGCCATCGCTCCTCGCGTGGCCAGTGCGCTCTGTGGGCCGGGGGCGTGGGAATCCGGCCCTCGCCCTGCCTCCGCCCGCCCGGCTCTGTGCTCATCCCTGTGACCTTAGCTTTGCAGTGGAATTTTCCAGAGACTATGAAAACCCACAGATAACCAGCCAGAGAGCATTTCCTCCAGCAGCCTTCCTTGTATTTTTGTAAGTTTAGATATTTAAAGGAATACCTTCCAAAATTTTAGCCAAAGTGTGATGCTGTTTAGGAAAAAACCTCTATGATTCAATCAGAAGGAAAAACAAGCAAAAATCGCTCTACTCCCCCCAAAAAGTGGGCAGGCGGGTTAAATAACAGTGGCAAAGCGTGGGCGTTGCTGAGGCCGGTGACGGTGAGTGGGCGCCTCTGGGAGGCCCTGGGAGGGCCGGCCTCGCAGAGGGAGCAGGTAAGGAGGGAACCACGCGCGTGTAGGACAGGCTTGTTCTTGAAAATCAGAAGTACCGGTTTTCTCTGATGATTTTCCACTTGAGTTCAGGAACTGTTTCTCTCATGCTCTCTGTAAAACGGACCCCGGGGCCCTTTGAAGAGGTCACCCTCTCGAGCCATAAAATTCTACCCTGCTGTTGATAGGGGCGGGCTGTGCACAGCAGCAAACCCGAGTTGCCCCAACAGGGCCCTTTATCCTAACTCAGAGGGCTTGCCTACCTCACCGTAGGCTCGGAGCCTTCACTGGGGCTGTGTGTGCCTGGGTGCTGCTGAGTGTGGGCTTATTTAAAGGCTGGGTGATGAGGGAGAGTCCTGTTGCGTTTGCACCCAGCTGCAGTCACAAAGAGGCTCCCGAGGGAGTGCTCTGCAGAAGGGCTCTGTGCCGCTTTCTTTTGAGAGCATGTGCGCCCTCTGCTGGCTGTTAAGGAGGTGCCAGGAAGGACACCGGTAACCACAGCAAGGGATGTTCTCCCTCCCTCCCTCCCTCCCTCCCTCCCTCCCTTCCTTTTTTCTTTTCTTTCTTCTATCCACCCACCATCCATCCATCCATCCACCTTCCACCCATCCACCCACCACCCATCCACCCACCATCCATCCACCCACCTTCCACCCACCATCCATCCACCCACCATCCACCCACCATCCATCCATCCACCCTCCACCCATCCACCCACCATCCACCCACCATCCATCCATTCACCTTCCACCCATCCACCCACCATCCACCCATCATCCATCCATCCATTTTCCACCCATCCACCCACCATCCACCCACCATCCATCCATCCATCCACCCTCCACCCATCCATCCACCATCCACCCACCATCCATCCATCATCTTCCACCCATCCACCCACCATCCATCCATCCATCCACCTTCCACCCATCCACCCGCCATCCATCCATCCATCCACCTTCCACCCATCCACCCACCATCCATCCATCCATCCACCTTCCACCCATCCACCCGCCATCCATCCATCTGGCAGACACTCAGGCATTGGATAGGCACTGTGGGGATACAGAGACAAACAGGATGAAACCATACATTAAGGAGACACAGGAGCAAACCAAGCCTATGTGCTGCTGTGAGGTGTGTGCTGTTAGTGTCACTGTTTTATTAGAGGAAACTAAGGCTTTGAAAAGTTATGAATATCACCCAAGGTCATACCACTAGTACATGGTGGGGTTGGAATTTGAGCTAAGGTATATCTGACTTAAGCTAGAGTATAGCCTGTCATAAACAAAGACTGTATTTATTTGACCTATAATCAGAAAGCAAATTGCATCCTACCAGAAAAGATGTATGTTATTGGGTTGACATTGGCTTTTTGCTGAAGTGCTGAAGTGTAGGTCACCCTCTGTCTATAAACCAGCCATAGTATGATCGGTCACTGGGATTACACAAAGAACTCACCCTCAGACCGAATCTATACTCAGTGGATATTGAATCTGAGATGATGGATGCCCAGAAAATTCTTTTAACTTCTAAAATGACAAAGAGCCCTCATAACAAACTGCAGACTCCTCTGTTAGGGCTGGACCTGTGGCAGGAAAGTGGGGAGCCCAGGTAGTGTGGTGGGAGGGGCACCTGATGGAAACCTAGGCCAGCTCAGCCTCTGGGACACGCTGAGCTCACCTCTGAGCGAGACACTGAGCTCCTGGTCTTTGCGTGCTCCCAGCCGCGCCTGGTGTGGCTCCGCATCCACCCTCCCAAACCACTCACCAGTGTGGCTCGTAGGTTCTGTCACGAGTACATGGCTGCACTGCCCCGAGTGCAGGAATTGGGGTTCAAATTCCAGATGCTGGCTGGCAGAAAGGGCCCTCCCCTGAAAATTCAAAGGCAAGGCCTAACATGGAGCAGAGCACTTTATCAAGAGTCAGAATGCAGAGATAACACTGGATGGCTTTTTACTCCATGTGCTGCCTGAGCAAACGCCAGTTACTGTTCTGAATGCCCCAGAGAAGCTTTTGAAAAAGGGCTAGTTACAGGTCCTAAGCTTAAATTATTAAAACTATCAAAAGGTTTTTCTTAAGCTTTTAGAGTCAAGTTGCAGATTATATTTTATTTACAAATCTACTAATTTGGTCTAAAAGAAGCAATGTTTTTACTTGTATTTATTTATGTTCAATTTGTTTATAAATGTAACAGATTGTAAATAATCAACATTACCTACCACAGCCATTAATTTCTCAATTTAATATATCTAAATCTTTCAAACATTTCACATACCTAACAAGGCATACACAAGTCTAAGAAGCACAGTCTTTGAAAGCACCTGGGCAATTCTTTTAAATCAAATACACCAAATTTATAAACGAGGTAGATCAAAGCCCTCACAAACATTTCAACACTCTTTAGAGACTTGATCAAATTCTCCTAAACCTTTCCAATTATAGCATCAGGCTCGAGGCCCACGCCTCTTAGGCGCCTGAGGACGTGTGCACAGGCGGGACCGGGCTGGGAGGCTTGTGTGACGTCATCGTCTCTGCAGCCCGCCGCCCTCCTGGGGCGGTCACCTGGTCGGCGGAGCAGATTTGCATCCCCGCTGGGAGCGCTGGGTGGGAGGGGCCCTCAGACACGGGTGCAGACCCTGGTGGCTGTCAGAGAGTCAAGTCTGAGTGCAGGTCAGCCAGCCCCTGCCCCCTCATCAGGTCATTCACGAGATAGTTCTCACTTCTAATAACAAACTGATAAGCCAGCCTAGACTATGCGAGTACATCAATTTATTATTTATTTCATTTTTCATTTACAGTTTATATTCAACATGATTTTGTATTAGTTTCAGGGATACGTACATCAGTTTACTGATAGGCCACCTGGTCCTGCGCATCTTGACACTGAGAGCCCGTCGCAGGACAATACCCCCCGAGGTGGGGGCGCGTCGCCCTCTGGCTGGGCTCCGTCTCGGGGACCTTGCGCTGGGCGGCGGCCTCTGGGCACTTAGTGTCTCCGTGTCCAGTGAGAGGGAGAGCGAGAGCGCTGACCTCTTCCTGTGGACCGAGGAGGCAAGTACAGAGCTGCAGAGGCCCAGTGACCCCACCTTAAAGCCATTCCTGTTGTGCTTCCAGATGCTTCTGCAGCCGCCAGCTGTGTCCCTGAGCTTCAGCAGCACCCAGCGGCCCCACGCGCCACCGCAGCTCCCGCAGAGGGTGGCCCCGGGGACGCAGGCCCCACTCGCCGCCAGCCCTCGGCTGCCGGGGCAGCTCGCCTCTGCCCAGGTCCCAAACCAGCACCTGCTCAGAGAATCCAGCGTGATATCCACCCAGGTAACCACCCCACCCGAGTCCCCACACGTGCGTGCCCATCCTCTGCCCTGGTTTTCGCCACGCTCCGTGAGAACACAGGTGACCGCTCCCACTCACTGTCCTTGTCCCAGGGCAGCAGGCTCCTGGTCCCCCAGGTTCCCTTCCAGGCCTTTTCCTCACAGCCATTACCACTAACTGGAAGCTACCAGGGACGTCGCCTCCGGACAGCTCGCCAGTCAGCAGACAGCAATAGCGCTGGGGTGGCGCTGGAGGAAGGTGCCCTGGGCCTGCTCCGGAAGGTGCCAGCCCCAGCCTCCCAGGCCCTGCGCTCGCACGTGGCCGTGGGCCAGTACACCTCTGCCGAGCCCTGCCCCCAGCCCCCAGGGCCGCGGAGATGGATGGGAGGCGTCCTTGACCTCGAGGACATAAACAGATAACATACAAGAAAATGTGGGATGAGCGAGTTTAGCCCATCTTCACCCAAATTTAAGAGTTTTACTTTATAGCCTTTTGGTTCTAGAGGTCAATAGAAAAAAATAATAGCTGAGAAAAGCCAGGAAAACCCGAGTCAGGATTGACACTCCAGAGATTTCGGAGACGCTCTGAGAACTCGCTGTGGTGCCATCCTGTGAAACAGTAGAAAGCCCAGAGCAAACCCAAGCACATCCCCTCACTCACTGATCGTTCCACTCGACAAGTGTCTGCTGAGCACTCACTGTACACCAGGCACTAGGTTCTGGGCACCGAGGGACAGCAGTGACCAGAAAGAAACGAAAAACAGTCTCTGGTCCAAGGGGGGAGAGAAGCAAATAGGTGAGAGTGCCAGCGAAGCAGACGCTGGTGACGGCGGGGGTCAGGAGGTTTCACCAGGTGGCCCGGGAAGGCCTCACTGATGGTACTGAAGCAAAGACCGGAGGGTAGGAACAGGGCGCATTGGTATTGGGGCGAAGAGCAATGCGGTTGGAGGAGTCAGCTAGTGCAAAGGCCCTGGGGCAGGAGAAGGCCCCGGGCCCCTGTGTCTGGAGTGGAATTTTTGAAGCAGAAAGTTGTTCAGTTCAACACACACACCTCTAACTTGTCTCCTGAGAGCCTGGCACTGTCCTAGGCCCCAGGATTTGAAGAATCCTTGAGGCGCTTACAATCCAGTGGGGAAGACAGTCATTCGGTCCTAAGTTAGACGAAAGGCCAGGGAGTGTTGAGGAAAGAAGTCTGGGAAGGGCTCCTGGAGAGGTGACACCTGAGGTGAGTATGGGTTTTACTTTTCTCATTAAAATACTGCTCCAGGGTCCCAACCCAGTGAGAAGCATGCAGCCACCACGGGGCAGCCGCCAGCCGGCGGGCAGCGCGAGGCCCCAGCTCGTGCTCCCAGCCGCTCAGAGCCTCACCACACCGGCTCCCCACTCCCCGGGCGCCAGCCAGGGCCCGCCCAGCCCCGACTTCGGCCAGGACCGTCAGCTCAGGTAGGGAGCCTTCCTTGTTCAGAAGGCGACTGAGGCCAGCCCGAGGCTGTTCATTCCAGCCCTGCCTGCTGTAGATGGAGGCAGAGTTCAGGTCTGAAGCCTCTGCGGTTGATCTCCGCTAACGCAGAGGCAAGAGAGGGCGGGGGCCTGACGGCCCGAGAAAGTGGCCTGCTGTGAACGGAGTGGGCAAAGGGGTCTGGTCAGGCCACCGGGCCCAGCCAGGCTGGCGGACGCCACCAGCGCCCAGCAAGCCTGCGGCCTGGCGCTGATCAGCCCCACTGTCTCCTCTGCCTGAAGGCTGTTGCTGAGCCAGCCGATTCAGCCCATGATGCCCGGGTCCTGCGACATGAGGCAGCCCTCCGAGGTCGGCAGGACGGGACAGCAAGTCAAGTAGGTGGCCGGGCGGAGGGAGGAGGCCGAGCCCGCCCTGCGTGGTCTCAGGCTGCAGGCCCTCGCCTGCCTGACCAGCAGCTGGCCCCGTGGGGCTCACTCCGCTCAGAGGGAGCCACGCCCTTCAAAGGGCTCCCCTTAGCTTTTCCTCCACCACCTCCCATTTGAGCAGGTAAAACTCTGCTTAGAACAGGCCCCGAATGAGGCATTTCATTATATCCCTAGCTTTTCATCACCCTCTGATGTCTTTTTTTAAAGATGTTTTATTGATTTTAGAGAGAGAGGAAGGGAGAGGGAGAGAGAAACGTCGACGTGAGAGTGGAACACTGACCGGCTGCCTCCTGCCTCCCCGGGAACGGAGCTGGCAGCCCTTGCTGCACGGATGACGCCCTCCACCCGGGCCACACAGGCCAAGGTCCGCCGGTGTCCTTACAGGTCTAAAGGCCTTGGCCCCTGGCGGGATCCCAGGTAGACAGAGCCCACGGCTCCAGCGGGCAGCAGGTGCTGGCAGGTCCCACAGGCCCGCTCTGCGGCCCCAGAGCCACGCTACGGGACAGCGAGCCCTGTGCCTGCCGGACACACAGCTGTCCCTCTCCTCCCCCAGGAGACACCCCAGGACCAGAAGCAGCTTTACTCCCGTGTTTAATTCTAGAGACGAGGTCACTGGAGGCACAGAGGGGAGCTCAGAAAACCGCTGGGAAGCAGCTTCTGGCCCTTTGAGATGAAGCAGGTAGAGCTGTCTCTCGGGTGTCTTTCTGCACGAACGCGGCTCCGTCCGAGACAGGAGCCCACGGGGACGGTGCGGGCTAGTGAGGCCCGCAAGCCCACAGGCAGAGCCGCACGGCCGTCCCCAGGACCGTCCCCGGGGGCTGTCCCCTGTGCCTTCCCTCAGCCGCTGACACCAGTGACAGAAGATGGCCCCTGAGCTTTTCCGAGGGTCGGGACCCGTAGCTACATCATTTCCTTCTGTCCTGAGAACGGCGGCGGCCGCGGGCCGAACGCGGGCTGCGGGAAGCCGTACATTCTCGCGGTGCTCTCGGCCGGGCGGGGCGGGCGGGGCCTGGGGCCCGGGGCCCGCTTGGGCTTTCGCTCGTCCTCCCCATGTGATCCAAATGAGTGGGAACAAAAAACCTTGTTAGATCACTTTCCAGAGGAGCTTAAAATGCAGTCCAGTGGGCGAAAACGGAAACTCTTTTCTGGGTACCCTGCCATCTCCGGGCACCCCGATGATTTACTGCCTCCCCCTCTGCCCTGCCGCCCCTCCAGACAGGAGCTGACACTCCACCTTCCAGGATCCTCGGCTCTGCCTCCCACACAGAGGCCTCTTCGGGGAAGCCTGGAACCGCCAAGGCCTGTTTAAATGACCTCAGGCCGAAAAGTAACATTTCTAAACACACAGCGCCAGCTGGGCCCCTCACGTCCAAGCATCGGTGCCTCGTCGGTGCTCCCCTGAGCTCGCCCGCTGGCTGGGCGCGACCCGTCAGTGCCCGCCGTTATCCGGACCTCCCCCTTCATTTTTAATGGCTTATTGTGGCAGAATATAGAGAACATAAAGTCTGCCATTTTAACCATTGTAAGTGTGGCATTAAGTGCATTCACAGTCTTGCTCAACCATCGCCACCATCCATCTCCTGGAATTTCCTTCCCCCCAAGCTGAAACTCCGTCCCCGTGGAGCACTGACTGCCCATCTTCCCTAAGCCGCCCCCTGCTTCCCATGCCCATGAGGTGACCCCCGGGCACCTCGCGGACGCGGCATCTCGCAGTATTCGCCCTGCGGCGGTTGGCTCATTTCCCTCAGCGTAACGGCCTCGAGGTTCATCCAGGCCGCAGCGGGCGTGAGAATTTCCCTCCTTTCAGGGCTGGACGATGCCCTGTTGTACGTATAGACCCCACTTGGCTTGCCCTCCGCCCGTGATGGACACGGTGGCACTGTCCCTCGTGAATAACGTGCTGGGACCGTGATGCCCAAGTATGGCCTGAGCCCCTGCGCCTTCTTTCGGGCCTGTCCCAGAAGTGGGACGGCTGGATGGGCCTCCCCTGAGGGCATCGCCAGGCTGTGCCCGCAGCGCGGCACCATCTTAACTCCCGGCACGGCGCAGAGCCTGCAGACCGCCTACGCCCGCATCAGCGCGTGTTATCCCCGGGCCTTCGTGACCGTCGTCGTAGGGGATGTGAATGGCACCTCGTCATGACCGTCGTCGTAGGGGATGTGAATGGCACCTCGTCATGACCGTCGTCGTAGGGGATGTGAATGGCACCTCGCTTTTGCTCTGACCCGCGTTTCCCTGATGATCGGTGATGTTGATGTGCTTGTCGGCCACCTGCAGCGTTTTAGAGAAACGCCCATTCGAGACCCTTGCCCGTGTTTAATCAGAAGGGGGTTGGGTTGTTACAGGGATTTTCTCGTGTTCCGGACGTCAGTCCCCTCGTAGATACAAGATCTGCAGACTTCCCCGGTGGCCTTCTCCCTCTGTGGACAGCGCCCCTGACGCGCAGACGTTTTCCACTTTGATAAGATCGGACCTGTCTCCCTGTCCACTGCTGCCCCGCCACTGGGGCCAGACGGACACCTCTTTCCTTCCTGTGTGAAACCAAACAGGTGTCCCCAGAGCCGGGCCAGGCTCCTGGGCGCAGGCGTGTGCGTGCCCAGCGCCCGCAGCAGCGCCCGCGCCCTCCCGCTGACGGGGCCGGAGGAGCTGCCACCTGCACCCGCTCCGCAGCCACGGCGCCTCCTGCAGGCGGGCACCGCCCGGGCGGGGGGCGCGCCCGGCGCCGAGCCCGCCCCTCCCAGGCCTGGCCCTGCCTTGCCTTCAGGACAGAAATAAATCCCTGACAGACTGGTGTCTGAATCCTTAAAGTTTCTAAAATTCATACATCTCAGAGGTTACAAATACGCACAGTATAAAAAGTTATATATAAACATGTGTACGATATAACAGCGCCCACTGCTGTGCCTCCTATGGGTCCGTTTTTAAAAAGCAATTTTTATTATGGCGTCCGTATTTTCAGAGCGAAAATTAGACCCTGGTGACTGTTTGCTGGACGTGTTACTATGTTTGTGCATCGAGTCTTTTACAAACATAAAGCTAAGTCACGCTCAAAGGCTCTTCCGGCTCCTTAGTAAGCGCGCTGGTGCCCACGGTCGGTGTCCGGGAAGCCGGCCGCGCCTCCCCCGTGCTCGCTGGCAACGTCCAGCAATGCCAAGGACACTGGCCGCCCCTTCTGCACCCTGCCCTGCCCGGGCACCTTCAAAGCCATCGAAGAGTGTGCGGTGACAGAGAACAGTGCACGAGAAATGAAAAGCCATCCTCGAAGGTCCGGAATCCAGTTTAACTCCACAGCCGCTCTCCCGTCCGTGGTGTGCTTTTCAAATCCCCGACAGAGGGAGACAGCTCACGCCTCGCCTGGCACGGCCTGTCAGCCCGGAGGGCACAGGCGTGACCTGGGGCGGAGCGGGCGCCGCGGGAGGGCAGGCACAGCCCCAGGGAGAGCTGGAGGCCTCCCATATGTCGCCTCCTCCGCAGCAAAGGTGCAGGGTTCAGGGTGCGAGACGGCGCAGCCCCTGGGTGCCCTCAGTCCCTGTGGGGCGGCGTGCGGAGATGTCACAGAGCGGCCGGGCTCTGGGTTAGTGCCGGGTGAGAGGCGGGGCGGGGAGGCCTCCTGAAGGAAGGGCTGGGGACACCTGCTGCAGAGCCAGACGCCTGGGAAATGCTCGGAGCCGGGTGAATGGATGGAGGTGAAGGGCGATGTTCCGGCAAGAGAGGCCGCCTGGGCCGAACCGGAGGGGGGTGCCCGGGCGGCTTCCGGCCGGGGTGGGCTGGGTCACGCGGAGAGGAGAGTCCATGGAGGGGCACAGTGGGAGGTGAGACCGAAGGCCCCCAGGTCCCCAGGCGGGGGTTTCTGAGCTGCAAGCAGGATGTTCCTTGGCAGAGCTGGCGAACGCGGGATTTGGGAGGCGCTGTGGAATGGGGCCAGCGGTGACAGTGTGCGGACCGCACGCATGGTTGGTCTCTGCCCTGCCAGTTATCTGCATGTGGGTCAGCTTCCAACATCCGGAAACATACAAGCTCCACGGGGACCGTGTGGGGACCGCGTGCGCACCGTGTGGGCCGGGAGGAGCCCTGTGCTGGCAGGACGCTGCCTGCAGAGTTCACGCCGGCTGGTAGAACGCGGGGTTCCTTTCTCCCCCTCTCCCCAAGGCCCGCCCAGCCCTCTCCCGAGACCCCAGCCGAGACCCCAGCCCGGAGGAGCCCGGCTCTGGCCGTCGGCCTCAGCCCAGGAGCTGTGGAATCGCACAAGCACCTCTGGAGCCCTTTCCTTTCCTTTCCAGGGGCAGGCGCCAACCGCCGGGCACAGCGAGCAGCAGGACTCGCTGCTTCTCTCCCGCTCCACGTGGCCAGGGACCCTGGGCGTCGGCCCGCAGCCCCGGCCTCCTCGCCCACCCCGGAGGGGCGGCAGCCTGTCCGCGTCCTCAGGCCTCCAGCGGCTGCCCAGCAGTGCCCTGGCACCTCAGTCGGGCCCCAACCAGCCGTAGCCGGCGGACGGACGGGAGGAGGGTTTGGCCTAGCCCTTGGCATCTGTGCGCTCTGCCGGCACCTCAGGTCTCCTGCTGGGCGCCATCGCTGGGGCAGGACGGCCGCATGGGAAGTGGTCAGGAGCCGTGGCCGGGGCCGGGCCGCTGCACTGCTCGGGCACACGGCTCCATCACCGTCGGGGGGCTGGCCGCACGCGCCTTCCAGCCGGCAGAGCCCCGTCCGCTCTGCTCGCCACGCTGAGCCCCTTTCCTTTGCATCCCAGAAGCACCAGCTTGGAAACCCATTGAAGAGAACACAGAGTTTATTTTTCATTATTTTTAAGTGGTTGTTTTTGTTTTAATTTGCACAGCTGTGCAGAAGAGGTAACAGGCGCTTTCGATTTTTAAAAATAATAAGGTCTCGCGACTTCACTTGGAGGCCACAGCGACAGAAACAGCCGACCAGCCAGAGAGCGGGGCTGGGCCTTAACCGGCCGCAGCCCAGCCGTGCCGGTGGCTTTTTCCCCCAAAGACAACACTGGGCCGTTCCCTGGTTACGTCACTGACTGCGGCTACCAAGCGGAGGGAGCGACGCACAGCCAGGGCGCTGGCAGCCCAGCAGCCTGAGAGCTGGGCTCTGCGGGGGAGGCTGGCAGGCAGGCAGGCCCGGGCCGAGCCCTGCGCCGCGACACGCCGTCACCGCCAGGCCCAGGGCTGGGTTTCCTTCTCAAAATGCACTCTGCTCTCTTTGTAAGCTTTGTTATGTTGAGATGTTTCTAAAGAAAAGAGTTTATGTAATTATAAGATGAAGTGGAGTGAATTGTACAGCTGTTGTCATAATGACCTATTTCTATATAAAATAAAATTGTATGGATTGTCTGTAAATTATTTTGTATCTGAGACACGGTTCCTTTCCCAAATATAAAAGTATAAAAGTTTTCTTGTGTTTCCCTGTGAGTGGGCGTTTCATAATAAATTAACAAATCTGGACAGTTTCTTCCGGAGGCGGTTTCTGTCCATCAGTAAACTCACTTCAGGATGTTTCCAAGGGAGACAGCCAACGGGACGCAGGCGACGGCCTGTGGGTTTGAGCTAAAACAGGTGCTCAGACAGGTCCCTGATTTTCCCATCAAATGTTGTGCCAGAAAAAAGCAAGGGTTCAGTTTAGAAATGACAGCAAAACAGACACACAAAACCAGAAGATGTGCCTGGAGGCACGTCGGCCTCGTAGACAGAGGTCACCTGCGGGGGCGACGAGGCCCCTGCCCGGCGCTGGCTGTGGGCCGCCGGCTCCGATGGCTGGCGCTGGGCCCGTGTGGCCGCGTGGGACGGGCACGTGTCGTGAAGGGGCACGCAGAGCCGCAGCGCACCTCCAGGCGCCCATCCTCTCCCGTGACGCGTCGTGGTGCTGACACGGTGCCCGGCACGCTGTGACCGGGGCCCGGGGGACGGTGCTGCTCAGCAGCCCCTTTTCCACAGCCACGGGCCCAGAGGGTGAGCCCCCCTCACACATCCCGGGGCCCACTGGCTCCCTGTGAACCACGTCCCCTCCCAGGGCCGGGACCGGGTCGGGGGCCCAGAGGGTGAGCCCCCCTCACACATCCCGGGGCCCCACTGGCTCCCTGTGAAACGCGTCCCCTCCCAGCGCCGGGACCGGGTCGGGGGCCCAGAGGGTGAGCCCCCCTCACACATCCCGGGGCCCACTGGCTCCCTGTGAACCGCGTCCCCTCCCAGGGCCGGGACCGGGTCGGGGGCCCAGAGGGTGAGCCCCCCTCACACATCCCGGGCCCCACTGGCTCCCTGTGAAACGCGTCCCCTCCCAGGGTCGGGACCGGGTCGGGGGCCCAGAGGGTGAGCCCCCCTCACACATCCCGGGGCCCCACTGGCTCCCTGTGAAACGCGTCCCCTCCCAGGGTCGGGACCGGGTCGGGGGCCCAGAGGGTGAGCCCCCCTCACACATCCCGGGGCCCACTGGCTCCCTGTGAACCGCGTCCCCTCCCAGGGCCGGGACCGGGTCGGGGGCCCAGAGGGTGAGCCCCCCTCACACATCCCGGGGCCCACTGGCTCCCTGTGAACCACGTCCCCTCCCAGGGCCGGGACCGGGTCGGGGGCCCAGAGGGTGAGCCCCCCTCACACATCCCGGGGCCCACTGGCTCCCTGTGAAACGCGTCCCCTCCCAGCGCCGGGACCGGGTCGGGGGCCCAGAGGGTGAGCCCCCCTCACACATCCCGGGCCCCACTGGCTCCCTGTGAAACGCGTCCCCTCCCAGCGCCGGGACCGGGTCGGGTTTGAAAGGCTTAAGAGGCTGTCATACAAATACATCGAAAAGGAGTTTTGTTTGTCCCACGGTTGCTATATTCCTGGAAAAGGCTAAGTCTAAATTCTTCACGTGTCTTAGGATCACTTACTGTTTAAAGGAACCAGAAAGAACTTTTTAAAACAGACTCCGTGTAAAACCAGATGAATGACTTTGTAATTTAACTGGTTTGTAAATTGGAAGCTTTATAGGAAACTCTTCTGTAGAAGAGTTTGTATTTTAATGGGCTGTCAGGATCCTTACTTCTAAGTAAAACAAGATTTTTATTTTTTTTTTATTCTCGCCTGAGGATATTTTTTCCATTGCTTTCAGAGACAGTGGAAGGGAGAGACAGAGAGAGAAACAGACAGAAACATGGCTGTGGAGACACATCAACTGGTTGCCTCCAGAACGCGCCCCAACCAGGGCCGGGGAGCAAGCCTGCAACTGAGGTACGTGCCCCTGGCTGGGATCGAACCCGGGACCCGTCAGTCCTCAGACCAATGCTCTAACCACTGAGCAAACTGACCAGGGCTAAAACAAGATTTTTGTGGAAATAGCATATTGGTCACCCTAGGGTTTCTAGTTGGAGCCATAAGAACAGGGTGGCAAATGCCGTGCTACTTATTTAATCTGGCGCTGCTTAAATCTCACGCAAGTTCACAATCTGGATAAACTCAAACTCTTACCGTGTAATATTTCTTTAGGCCCACATGGCATGAGGGGAAATTAATCCCATGCTTTTCTTTTCTTTTTCTCTTTCCTTCTTTTAACCCCTAAGCTTTTTTTTTTTTTTTTTTTTTTTGAGGAAGAGAGAAGCACTGATATGTTGTTCCACTTATTTATGCAGCATTGGGCCCTGACTGGGCATCAAACCTGCAACCTTGGTGCATGGGGCCAGTGCTCTAACCTACTGAGCATCCCGGCCAGGGCTAATCTCTAAGCTTATGATTCATTTAATTTTGCTCATTAAAAGGCTGTTTTGCAACCCTGCCTGTTTCCAGAAAAAACAAGACCTTTCTATGGAAAACTATAGTCTTGGCTCATGAAAAGTGACTGAAATGTGAACTCTGGAATATGCCACCTTTTTTACTTATTTTATTTTTAAATTAAATTTATGGGGGTGACATTGGTTAATAGGATCATGTAGGTTTCAGGTGTGGGTCTCTATGTTACAAGATCTGTATATTGCTCTGTATGCCCCCCACCCAAAGTCAAATCTTCTCCCGTCACCATATATTAGGCCCCCTTCACCCCCACCCCCTTCCCTCTGGCAACCACCGCACTGCTGTTTGTGTCCATGAGTTTCAGTTTTGTATCCCACATATGAGAGAAATCATATGTTCCTTAGCTTTTTCTGCCTGACTTATTTCACTTAGTGAAATATTCTCGAGGTCCATCCATGTTGCTGCAAACGGAAGTGTTTCTCCCTTTCTTAAGGCTGAGTAGTGTCCACTGCGTCCATGTCCCACGTCTTCTCTATCCAGTCCTCTATCACAGGGGACTTCGGTTGTCTCCATGTCTTGGCCACTGTAAATAATGTTGCAATGAATACAGGGGTGCGTATATCTTTCTGGATACATGTTTTGGAGTTTTTCGGGTACATACCCAGGAGAGGGATGGCTGGGTCGTATGGTAGCTCTATTCTTAATTTTTTGAGGAATCGCTAGGACTGTTTCCCACAGTGGCTGTGCCAGTCCACATTCCCACCAGCACTGAGTGAGGCCCCCTTTTCTCCACAGCCTCTCCGCACTTGCTGTTACCTGTCTTGTTGACAGTAGCCACTGTGAAGGTGGGAGGTGGTGTCTCATTGTAGCTTTGATTTGCATTTCCCTAACTGCTAGTGATGTCGAACATCTTCTCACGTATCTATTGACTGCGTATGTCGTCTTGGGAGACATGTCTGTTCAGGTCCTCTGCCCACTTTTTGACTGGGTGGGTTGCTTGGTGTTGAGTTTAACGAGTTCTTTATGTATTTTGGAGATTAAACCTTTGTCAGAGCTACTGTTTGCAAATATCATCTCCCATTTGGTCGGCTGCCTTTCTGTTTTGTTGGTGGTTTCTTTTGCTGTGCAGAAGCTTTTCAGTTTGATATAGCTCCACTCATTTATTTTTGTCTTTACTTCCCTCGCCTTTGGGGTCAAGTTCATAAAATGTTCTCCATGGCCAAGGTCCGTAAGTTTGGCACCTATGTTTTCTTCTATGTAACTTACTGTTTCAGGTCTCATAGTCAGGTCTTTGATCCATTGTGAGTTCATTTTTGTACATGGGAACAAACAGTTTAGTTTCATTCTTTGGCATGTGGCTTTCCAGTTTTCCCAGCACCATTTATTGAAGAGACTTTCTTTACTCCATTGTGTTTCTGGCTCCTTTGTTGAAAACCATCTGCCCATATACCTGTGGTTTTATACCTGGGCTCTGTTCTGTCCCACTGACCTGTGCCTGTTTCTGTGCCAGTACCATGCTGTTTTGGTTATCGTAGCTCTGTCGTGTAATTTGAAGTCAGGTAGCATGACATCTCTGGCTTCATTCTTTTTTCTCAGGATTGCTTTGGCTGTTCTGGGTTTCTTGTGGTTCCATACAAATCTGGCAAATTTTTGTTCTATTTCTTTAAAAACTGGCATTGGTATTTTGATGGGGATGCACTGAATCTGTACATTGCTTTGGGTAATGTGGCCGTTTCAACCATGTTGATTCTTCCAACCCATGAACACGGGGTATTTTTCCATTTTGCTGGGTTTTTTTCAGTCTCTTTTAATAATGCTTTGTGATTTTCAGCATATAGGTCTTTCAGGTTCTTTGTTAAGACTATTCCTAGGTATTTTATTCTTTTAGTTGCAATTGCAAAAGGAATTGTTTTTTTCATTTCTTTTCCTGAAGTTTCATTGTTAGTGTACAGGAAGACAGTGGATTTTTTTTTTTTAACCCTCACCCGAGGATATTTTTTCCATTGCCTTTCAGAGAGAGTGGAAGAGACAGAGAGAGAAACATCGATATGAGGGAAACACACTGATTGGTTGCCTCCCGCACGCACCCCCACCAGGGCCAGGGATCAAGCCTGCGACCGAGGTACTTGCCCTTGGCTGGAACTGAACCTGGGACCCTTCAGTCCACACGCCAATGCTCTATCCACTGTGCCAAACCGGCTAGGGCTGTCTCTACATATCTTTTAATCAGATTTTTTATCTCTTCTTTGACCCATATTTTAGTAGTATGTTGTTTAATCTCCACATATCTGTGGGTTTCTTTACTTCCTTTTTGCAGTTGATTTCTAATTTAGACATCGTGGTCAGAGAGCATGCTTGGTGTAATTTCAGTCTTCTTGACTTTGTTTTACGAGCTCTGTGACCCAGCATATGGTCTATCCTTGAGAAGGTTCCATGTGCCCTGGAGAAGAAAGTAGAGTCTGATATTCTGGGATGAAAGGCCCTGTAGATGTCAGTTATGTCCATTTGGTCTAGTGTCTCATTTAAGGCCAATATTTCTTTATTGATTTTCTATTTGGACCATCTGTCTAGAGCTATCAATGAAGTATTAAGGTCCCCAACTATCACTGTGTTTTGATCTGTTTCTCCCTTTAGTTCTGTGAGTAGTTGCTTTATATATTTTGGTGCTCCCTGGTTGGCTGCATATATATTAAGGAGTGTTATGTGTTCCTGATGTAGTGCCACCTCTTTGTCTCTTGTTATCTCGAAGTCTGTTTTGTCAGATATAAGTGTGGCTACACTTGCTCTTCAGTGGATGTTATTTGCTTGGAGATCATTGTCCCCCCTTTCACTTTGAATCTACCTTTGTTTTTGCAGCTTAGATGTGCCTCTTGTGGGAAGCATTTCGTTGGATTTTGTTTTTTGATCCACTCTGCTACTCTTTGTTTTTTTGTTTTTTTGTTTTTTTGTGTGTTTTTTTTTGTTGTTGTTTTTTGGTGAATTCAGACCATTTGCATTTAGGGTAATTATTGATGTATGAGATTTCCTATAGCCATTTTGTCTTTTGTTTTCTGGTAGCTCTGGGCCTCCACTGGTTCTTTTCCTTTGTACTTCTGTTGTTTTTGTTTGGTGGTGTTCCATACTTCTTTCCTCTGCTTCCTCTTCTGTTAAGCTGTGTCCTGGTTTGGGGAGTTTTCAGTGTGGTTACCATTAGGCTTATGAAAAATAAAGTAACATACATACAATAGTTGTGGGGGTTTTTAGTGCATCTAATGTTCATCTTTCTTTGCCAGTTCAGACCTTTACCCCTCCCCTTCTATGTTTTTGTTGCCACAAATTATCCCTGTTTGTGCCGTAAGTTTCTGGTGATCTTATTTGTAGGGTTGTGACCTTATGTTTTTTTCAGGTAAAAAAACTTCCTTGACTATTTCCTGCAATGGGGGTTTTCTGGTGGTAAATTCTCTCTGTTTCTGAATGTCTGGGAACATCTTTATTTCTCCTTCATATTTAAAGGATAATTTTGCTGGATATATTATTTGTGGCTGGTAATTTCTCTCTTTCAGATATTTGAATATTTGGTTCTGCTCTCTTCTGGCTTGTACAGTTTCTGGCTGAGAAGTCGGATGAAATTCTGACGGGTTTTCCTTTGCAGGTCACTTCTCTCTTTTCCCTGGCTGCTTTGAGAATTTTTTCTTTGTCATTAATTTTTGACAGTTTTAATACAATGTGCCTTGGAGGGGGATTCTTTGTATTGAGGTAAGTAGGTATTCTGTTTGCTTCTTAGATTCAAGGATCTAGTTCTTTCCATAGGTTTGGGAAGTTCTCATCCACTATTTGTCTGAATAGACTCTCTGTTCCTTTCTCCCTCTCTTCTTCTTCTAGAATGACTATAATTCTAATACTGTTTCTGATGGAGTCAGATAGTTCTTGTAGCGCTCCCTCATTTTTCTTTATGCTAAGGTCTCTCTCTTCTTCCCTCTGCATCATTTCTAAATTCTTATCTTTGATATCACTAATTCTTTCCTCCATCTGGTTGGCTGTTTTCTATGCTCAGTAGTTCACTCCTAATCTCCTTAATTGCGTGCTTCATTTCCAAGATTTCTGATTGTTTCTTTTTTAAAGTTTCAATCTCTTGTCCGGCCAGGCGTGGCTCAACAGTTGAGCATCAACCCATGATCCAGGAGATCGAGGCTCCATTCCCAGTCAGGGCGCATGCCTTGGTTGTGGGCTCGATCCCCAGTGGGGGGCTTGCAGGAGGCAGCCGATCAATGACTCTCTTATCATTGATGTTTCTCTCTCTTTCTCCCTCCTTTCCTCTCTCTGAAGTCAATATCTTTTTTAAAGTTTCAATCTCTTTGGTAAAGTACTTGTTTTGTTCATTGGTTTGTTTTGAGTGCACTAAATTGCCTGTATTTTCTCGCATCTCGTTGAGTATTTTCAGAGCTGCAGTCTTGAAATCTGTCATTCATAGCACACATTTCCACGTGTTCCAGCTTGCTTTCTGTGGATTTTCATTTTCTTTCTGATCATCCTCATTCCCGTTGTTGTTCATGGTATTTGCTCCTCTCCTCTGTCTAGGCATAAATGTCCCTTCTATAGCAGTGTTCTCTGAAGAGGTCTTTCTACTATTTTCCCGTAGGTTGCACTGAATCGCAAGATTTTTTTACCTCTGTGATCTCCCAGACTTGACCTCCATGGGCTCCCATAAGACAGTACAGCAGCACTGCTTGGGGGTGGTTTGCTTTGCCCTCACTGTAATGGGGACCCTCGGGCCTCTGTGGGGGTCTCACCCCAAGCACCTCACCTGGGGATAAGTCACAGGGGGAAGCAGCAGTTCCACTTGCAATAGCTCGTTTTATAGGTAAAATGTTCCTCAACCTGACACCGAGGGCAATGGGAGGCGAGTTTTGGGAGTCCAAGGGGGGGTGGGACGGCTCTGTGGTTTTGTTTCTTTGTCAGAAACACCCCCGCCCAACAGTGGACAGCCACATGGCAGCACCCAGCACTCTGTCAGGCGTCTGCTAGTTCAGTCACTGTTCTCTTCTCTGGCCCTGCTGGACTTGCCCCACAGCTCTCTGTTCCTCCAGTGGAAGTGCCTGCTACTGCTGGCTTCCTCCCTTCTCTGGGCCACACCGCAAGCTCCCGGCTGCAGGGCTGTACCCGCAGCCATCCAAGCTTTTCTCCCTTCTTGTCTCCCCATTTACTCCTGGTTGCCCAGCTTTAGATGCTTCTATGCACAGATCTCTTGGGCATGCCTCTGTATTGAGTACAGAATTCTTTGTTGAGTTATAGTTGGTTAATTTGTTGAAATTTCAGGGGAGAGGCCAAGGGGATCTCTCACGGCATTATTCCTTTGCTATGCCTCCTCTTTTAATATCTTAAACTATCTCAACTGAAATGTAGTATTTTCTGTCTTTAAGGGCAACTACAGTTCACTAATTTAAAATGTTTGTTTATACAGGCAACATGGTGAACTGATCAACTCTTTCTGTCTTTACTTTATGTAAAGCTCAAACGTTTTAAAGTCAGCCATTGATAACCTACAGAAATAACCAATTAGGATTCTCCAGAGAAATGCCGTAAGTGGCTTTATGGACAGACACACGTGAACTACTTACTATGCATATGTGCAATACAGACAGCAGCAGACTTCTGTACACACAACGTGGTTGATTAAATCGTTGAAATATATGGCCTTCTGGTAGCTGTGAAAAAAACTTTATTTTTCTAAGGGAAAAAAAGCTCTTTAGAAACAAAGAAAATCTTCAGGATTTTTGCCTAACCAGACAATGTCCAGTTATGGGGGAAACAGGGTAACCTTCCAGCACAGTCGCTAAACTAACACATGCCTTAAAATGCATACTCAGATTTGAGTAACCACTTGTAAGGATTTAATTAAAATCTCAAGTCTGATATAGAAGATCCCTTAAAAGTTTTAAATCATCTTAAAAGCAAAAAGGACCCACAAAATAAAATGTAACAAAACTAAATATCTTTACATCAAAACTGGTTGCGAAGATGTGACTATCACGGACTTAACTTTTTGTGTTTTAATCCATATTCATTCTTACACCTTTTCAGTGTCCAGTTTTTATACATCATTCTAGGGTTTCAATAACTCACCAAATAAATATTTACACCACCCTAGGTTTAAAGACCTTACCGTACCTGTCCTCAAAAAAAAGACTGCAGGTTCTGACCAGCAGAGACTGAAAGTCCCGAGTCAGCAGCGTGTGCGTTTGGCATGGGAGCCAGGGACTTAGTTATAGTCTGCAGCTTGCCCGGGTCTGCTGGCATCAGATTCCTCCTTTTTATCCAAAGTAACATGTCTTACATTAGGTGGCTTCCATGGCTCTCATGTAGATTCTTATTTTTGAGGCTTGGTGAAGATTTCTTTACATTTTCTCTGGCTAGATCTATCTCACTGTATGACATGTCAAGTCTGGTCTGCTGACCTATTTGGCAAGTTGTGCATCTCTTACCAGCATCTCACTGTAATTAACACGGCTATGGCATGCAACCATCAGGGTGAAGAAGCTGCTGGGACCCTTCTACCTTCGCAGTACAGCCCCACTTTTCCCAGGAGCATTTGACTCCCTTACTTCCCTCAGGCAGAAGCTTATGTATGTGCACAGCTTACTAACTGGCACCAGCTTTACAAGAAAACAAGACACCCATACATACCAACACTTTGACTTATTAAAAATATTAGGTATATCAATTACATTAACTCTTTTGTTAATTACAACTACCTTTTTTTTATATTTTGTGTTTTACTGTAAGCATGAAGTCATTAACTCGTGGACTTTTTATAAATTCAGCTTTTTGTTCTTGTTAATCCTCACCTGAGGATATTTTTCCATTAATTTTTTTTTAGAGAATGGGAGGGAAGAAGACAGAGAGGGAGGGAGGGAGAGAAACATCAATGTGAGGACACATCAATTGGTTGCCTCCCGCACCCACCCCAACCACAGATGGGGAACCGACCTGCAACCCAGATATGTGCCTTTGACTGGGACTAGAACTCGTGACCCTTTGGTGCACCAGTCAACGTTCTACCACTGAGCCACATTGGCCAGGGCAAAACTCAGCTTTTCTAATTAACCATTGTTATTTATTTTATTTTGTGCTCAAATCAGTGCAACCTGGCAACTCCCTTTGTTGGTGCATTTATCTTTTCAGCATAAACCAGACTCTGAAACCAGACTCTGAGTTCCTTCAGGAAGCAAGTACATCAAGGTCCAAACTGATTGTTTTTTCTGCTACAAAGTATGGAATTAACTCCAAGGAGACCTGATCCCTTTTAGTTGAAACAAAACAAAACAAAACCATATTAGAGATTAAAATCTGGGTGACGGGTGAAAATGAGAGTTAATGTTGGGTGAAAATGCTGCTTCCATTGCTGCTTTTGAGCCACTTGTGGTGTTGGAGCTAAACACATATTTCAGCCCCATCAGCCCATGTGGCTCAGCAGTTGAGCATCGACCTATGATCCAGGAGATCGCAGTTGGATTCAATGTGGGCTTGATCCCCAGTAGGGGGTGTGCAGGAGGCAGCCAATCAATGACTCTCATTGCTGATGTTTCTCTCTCTCCCTCTCACTTCCTCTCTCTGAAATCAATAAAGACATCTATTTTTAAAAACACATTATTTCTTTAAGGTCATGAAATCACAATGATTTCCTCAATATAATATATTTTATAAGGTTATGTTACTCTACCTTTCTAATGTGATTTCATCAACCACTAAAACTTTCTCCTAAATTGACATTTAATATAAAGTCAGTTATAAACTGTCAATTTTAATTTCAAAATATAGGGTATCCCTCAAAAATGTATATACACTTTGAATAATTATAAAGGAAGTGTTTGTATTTCAACTGCGTTTTCAAACTTCCAGCAGCATTTTAGCACATTGCATACCGCATAGAAATCTCTAAGACATACGCCAGGGACCGCACGTTTTTGGGCAAACTGCACGTTATTTAAATCATCGTAACTACAGATCATAATGCACTTTAGGTGTTGTTTTCCAATAATTATAACATTTTTATTTACAAAAACAATTAAACAAACAATTAAAGTTCCTAGTACTTTTTTAACGTATGGTACTGCGTAAAACATTTTCCTCGATGAAGAGGGACCAAACAAAATTTACATAAGTATCTAAATTCGCTCCTTTTTCCATGGGCGGCACAAACTCTGCAGGCTCTCTTAGGAAATTCTTTCTTTCCACTCGCTGGAATACATGTAGGTTCATGCTGCTTCGTATCACCTGACAACCTTTTGGGTGGATCTTTACAGGTGCTCTCCTTGCACCCCCAGGGGAAGGGCTGGAGAGATTTGTCTCTGGTTCCAGAGAGCCTTCATTATTGTCATCCGTTATCCAGTCTCTCGCCACCAACAGCAGAAACTGTTTATACTTCATTTTTGCTTGTGGACTGAGGACGTTGTACACTCTAAATGAATTGAAAAGTCTACAGTTTATACGGTACAGCACTACTTTTTTGTCCATTTCATCGTTTTCCTTAGAATGAAACAACACGAAAGGAATTGATCCGCACGGAAAACACCCTTCATGTGGGCACTGTATTCCTTGATGCAGGTAGGTTTTACAATATTCTCTCCCATTTTTTTTTTCTTCCTGTTGTCGAGACAGAAGTGTCATGGATCGTTGATATCATTTGGACAACCCACTTGTCTTTCCATGCTAGGAGAAGAATATCGCCTTTTCTTGAAAATATTGTCACCTTTCTTCATTCTTCATGTTTTCATTTTCAAATTTGGCGGTAAACCTCTACTCTCCCTAATAGTCCCACAGACTCTAGTTTTGTTCTGTAGCAGCAATTCAGCAGATGTAGCATTGTAATAATTATCCTGGTAAACATGGTGCCATATGCCAAGACAGGGTCCAAGGACTGAAAGAACAGTTTCTTGCAATTTCTTTCCTTCAGCAGCGTATATCTCCATATTGCAGATATAGCCGGTGTGACTCTCACATACCATCCGAACAAGTAAACCGTATTTTGTTATTTCCGCTGGGTTGTACGTGCGAAATTTTAAACGTCCTCTCCATGGAATCATTCCCTCATCCAAAGACAACTGTTGCTTTGGTTTGTATATTGTTCAAAATTTATGCAGGGAATAATCCAGCACAGGTTGGATATTGAAAAGTCTCCCCAAGTGACTGTCCATTTTGGCGTTATCACTGAAATGCCAGAATGTTCATGTTTGCTCAAATCTATGGCAACTCGTTGTCTGTGGAAATATAGGGGTACATATCAAAGGATCGGTTGACTAATAGTCTTCCAAGCCGACCCACTTGAGCTGGACCACAGCCTCCTCTGGATTCCCAAACTCCTTTCCACACACACAATAAAAATAGTTACCAAGCACACAAAGTTTATCTTAATGGTTTTGATCTCTGAGGGGACCAGCCATGACTGGCCTGACCCCTGAGGCCTGGGAAGGAAGGACAAGGTGGAAGAGCCTGCAGAACTGGACTGAAACATGTGAGAGCCCCAGCAGGCTGATTTTCAGGACTTCAGACTCGAGTTTCCATCATGTGTCTGTTCAGCCTTTATGTAAAGCAGCAGGGCTAACACTTGAGATGCCATTTTATAGATTCTCATTGGCGGGTCTATGTGCTTCAACAATAAGTCGGATGAGAGGAGGGGAGATGGCAACACCATGACAAGAAGCAGAGAGCCCCTGCTCCCAGCCATGGACTCAATTTACTGCTAAAATACTGCATAACCAGCTTGGAAAAACAAGAGAAAAATGCCTGAGTGGACATATTTCAAGTAAGGAGCACTGAAGAGACATCGCAGTCTGGTAAAAGAGGGGGGCGTAGAAAGAGGGAGTCCCCCGTGAAGCCTGTGCTGGGATCTGAGGCCCAAGGGTTAGAGGCTGCAAAGCTCCCTCCCCTTGGGAGTGCGGACTGGCAGCCAAATGCTGGGATCTCAAACCTGGAGCAGAGGAGAAGGGAAGGTGAGCCCATGCAGGGTGGGCAGAGGGAGCCAGGAGAGTAGAGTGCCCGTGAGGAGAGGATTGCGCCTTCCCAGTGAAACCCGTCTAACGGCCGCAGCTGGGACAGGAGTCTTTCACCCAAGGAGCTGACACTGGAAACAGCTGTCCCGCAGTGTGTGGCTTCCAAATAGAAAGGGGCCAGAGGGCTGCACTGAGCAGCTACATACAGGGACCCTTGCTTTCCTGTAAGGCATTGTGCAGAACCCCAGAAAAGCATTTGAACTGTGTGGCGCAGGGAAGGGGAAGAGAGCCCTCCCACTACCAAAGAGGAAAGGGAGCTGCTGGTGGGGCAGACTGGGACTCCAGCCGCCAGAGTTGCCAGCGGCACAGATGAGGACTCCAGCCACAGGAAAGGGACCAGAGCTGTCAGAGGGGCAGATTGGGACTCCAGCTGCTGAAGCAGCCAATCGAGGAATTTTGACCAGCTCTGAGGGGAGCCGGGATAGCGTGCAAGGAGCTGCCCCGGCTTTACTGAGATCAGCTGTGCAGGGGAGCTGCCTGGGGCTGACCTCGTGGCCCCTCCTGCTTGGTTCCAAGGTACAGGGGCGCCAGGACCTCGCAAGGCAAGTTTTCTGTGTGTTGCTTTGTGTGTTTTTGAGTTTTTGATTGCTGAATAGGCATCCACCTTCCTGGCTTGCATTAGGGAGACAGACCAGTGAAAGCTGGGATTTGAGTGTGCATAGTGGGGAGTTTGAAAGAAGCACCAGGTGCGATCAGCCAGTCAGATCTAGGAAAAGAGGGGCAGAGCACACCTACCCCTCCTGAGGACAAGGAGCACCACCCCCAACAGGAAAGGGGCTGGTTCAGCTCACTGAAGCCCCAGATATCCCTGCAGGGCACAGTCCTGAGCGGGGAGAACAGCTCACAGGACAAGACAAAAATAACACTCTCAGGGACTCTTGTTTGGGACCTGGAGGAAAAGCTTAAAACCACTGCTGGGGGCTGGGCAGGCAACATGCTCACTGGAATTTTTTTTTTTAATTGAACCCACTGAACCCAGGCCTCCGAAACTGCCCAGACAGAAAAGGGAACAGACTGAGTGAACCTGAACCTGCAGCAGGGCATTGTATGGGGAACTAGAATCAGAGGACAGGGCAGGGACTGAGGAGCTGGCTGTGGAGCAGAGACTAACTGCCCCACAGTGAGTGCCTGACAGCAAAACCTCTAAGAGGAGCGATATCCCAAGCTACACTAGCCGGCCTCCACCCGAAAGATTCCTCAGAAGACTCTGGAGTAAGACCCAACAACCACAAGGGGGAGGCAAAATAGCTGACAAGAGGAGGTGGTCCACAGAGCCTCAGACCAACCAGCTACCTAAGGACACCAGAGCCAAACCTAGCCGGCTCCTGACACTGGCTGATACACAGCACCTCCCAGGAGAACTGAAATCAGTGACCCTCAGACAACATAAGCTGCCCACACAAAACTCACCTGGCTGACTTTTTTTTAGAATAGAGAGAGAAAAGAAAAAAACTTTTTTTAATTTTTTAAAAATTTTTTAATTAAAGTTTTGCTTTGCCTTTTTTTCCTTTGTTTTGTTTTTTGTTCTATTATCAAGATTTTCTTGATATTCTCTGCTTAACTGCTGGGATATTATCATTATAACCAATAAGTTTCCTGCTCTCTCTATTGTTTCCCCATATCTCCTGTTAGACTCCCTCCCTGCCCTTGCTTTACCTCACTCTCTCTTCTTGTTCCACTGGCATAACATTTTTTTCTTCTTTTCTTTGTCTCCCCTATATTCTGTCTTCCTGTCTTTTTGTCTGTTTGCTTGCTTGTTTCTGTTTTTCTCATTTTACTTTTATTTTTCACCTATTTCCCTATTCCTATGCTCTACCCTTAATTTTTTGCTTGCCCTTCTTTCAGAATCTTTTCAT
This sequence comes from Miniopterus natalensis, assembly GCF_054644295.1. Classification (NCBI taxonomy): domain Eukaryota; kingdom Metazoa; phylum Chordata; class Mammalia; order Chiroptera; family Miniopteridae; genus Miniopterus; species Miniopterus natalensis. The sequence continues at coordinate 62,605,269 of NC_142093.1, forward strand.
TTAAAATTGAGGTGAAATAAAGAGCTTCCCAGACAAAAAAAGGCTAAAGGAGTTCAGTACCATGAAACCAGCAATGGGAGAAATGCTAAAAGGACTGCTCTAAGAAAAAGAAGGAATAGTGAGAGAAAGGTACATCACCATAAAGGGGAAAAATGGCATTAAATAAGTTGATATCAATAGTAACATTAAATGTAAAAGGAATAAATGCTCCAAGCAAAAGACATAGGGTAGCTGAATGGATAAGAAAACAGGACCCAAATACATGCTGTCTACAAGAAACCCACCTCTGAACAAAAGACTCACACAGGCTAAAAGTGAAGGGATGGAGTAAAATATCCCATGCAAATGGAAACAAACAAACAAAAAGCTGGAGAAGCAATACTCATTTCTGACAAAATAGACTTCAAAATAAAGACCATAACAAGAGACAAAGAAGGTCACTACATAATACTAAAGGGATCAATCCAACAGGATGAAATAACCCTTATAAACATTTATGCACCCAATATAGGAGCACCTAAATATATAAAAATTCTCCTGGTGGAATTTAAGGGGGAGATCGACAGCAACACAATCATAGTGGGGACTTTAACACCCCATTGTCAGCACTGGACAGATCATCAAGACAAAAAATCAACAAAGAAACACAGACCTTAAATGACACACTAGATCTAATGGATTTAATTGACATTTACAGAACATTTCATCCCAAAGCAGCAGAAAACACATTCTTCTCAAGTGCCCATGGAACATTCTCAAAAATAGACCACATGTTAGGGGACAAGGCAAATTTCTACAAATTCAAGAAGACTGAAATAATATCAAACATCTTCTTGGATCACAATGCCATAACTAGAAATAAAGCACTATAAAAAAAACTCAAAAATACTCAAACACATGGAGGCTAAATAGCATGTTATTAAACAATGAATGGGTTACCACTGAGATAGAGGAAGAAATCAAACACTTCATGGAAAAAAACAAAAATGAACAGACAACAACCCAAAATCTATGGGATACGGCAAAAGCAGTCCTGAGAGGAAAGTTCATAGCACTGCAGGCCTACCTCAAGAAACAAGAAAGAGGTCTAATGAACCATCTAACAAAACAACTAAAAGAACTAGAACAAGAGCAGCAAGAAAGGTGCCAAGGAAGTAGAAGGAAGGAAATAATAAAGATCAGAGCAGAAATTAATGACACTGAGACTAAAAAACAATACAAAAATATCAATGAAGCCAAGAGCTGGTTATTTGAAAAGATAAATAAGATTGATGCACCTGTAGGCAGACTCACCAAGAAACAGAGAGAGGACCCAATAAATAAAATCAGAAATGAAAAAAGGAGATATAACAACCGACCCAATAGAAATAAAAAAGATTGTAAGAAAATACTATGAGCAACTACATGCCAACAGACTGGACAACATGGGTGAAATGGACAAATTCCTAGAAGCATACAACCTTCCAAATCTGAATCGGGAACAGGGAGAAAACCTGAATAGGCCAGTAACAACTAATGAAATTGAAGCAGTAATCAAAAAACTCCCAGCAAACAAAAGTCCTGGACCAGATGGATTTATAGGCGAGTTTTACCAAACATTCAAAGAAGAATTAACAACTATTCTATTCAAACTATTCCAGAAAATTCAAGAGGAGGGAAATCTCCCAAACTCTTATGAGGCCAGCATCATCCTAATCCCAAAACCAGATAAAGACACTACAAAGAAAGAAAATTACAGGCCAATACCCCTGATGAACATAGATGCTAAAATCCTCACTAAAATACTAGCAAACCAGATCCAGCAATACATTAAAAAGATCATACACCACGACCAAGTGGGATTTATTCCAGGGATTCAAGGCTGGTATATCCCCAAATCAATAAATGTGATACATCACATAAGCAAAATAAAGGGAAAAAATCATATGATCCTATCGACACAGAAAAAGCATCCAACAAAATCCAGCACCCATTTTTAATAAAAACTCTCAGCAAAGTATGAATAGAGGGATCATACCTCAACATAATAAAGGCCATATATGACAAACCTACAGCCAATGTCATACTATACTCAACGGGCAAAAACTAAAACCATTTCCCTTAAAAGGATCAAGACAGGGTTGTTCGCTTTCACTCTCTTATTCAACATAGTACTAGAAGTCCTAGCCACAGCCATCAAACAGGAAGAAAACATAAAAGGCATCCAAATTGGAAAGGAGGAAGTAAAACTGTCCTTATTTGCAGATGACATGATATTGAACATAGAAAACCCTAAAGACTCCATCAAAAATCTGCAGGTGGGGGCATAGGGAGTCAGGATCCTAGAAGTGATCCCAAAGGGCCGTTGTGGTCTGAAAGCCCTCAGGCAGGTTTCAGGTGCCTGAGCCTGAGGACAAGAGCAGGGTAAGGGCTGGCGGAAATGTGGGGAGGGCGAAGGCCCTCAAAGTGCTGGGGAGGAATTATCTTCAACCCAGAAATCCATACAAGTCAAAATATTAACAAATTGGGAGGTTGAATAAATATTTTTAGATACAGGAGGGCTCAAAGTCTTTAGCTCTCAGCTTAAGTGGTCTTGAGAAGCCGCTAAGCGGTGCGCTCCTATGACATAAGAGTTCATGAGGTGGGGAGGGCCTGGACTCACGGATCCCCAGACTGGTGACATCTAGTTCCTAAGCCTCTGGGAAGCTCTGAGTGACCTCCAGTGAGCACCTCCTCAGCGCCCCACCATCTCACATCGTGCCTAAGCCAGTGTCGCCCCCGCTGCCGCTGCGCCCCAGCTTCCCTGCCCTTCACCCCATCCCTGGGAGTCTTCCTCCCGGACAGACGGAAGCAGCCCGCCCCGCGCCCCTCACCGCGGCCACCGAGGCCCCCACTCCTCCAACAGGGGGCCCGTGAGGAGCCCCGGCACCCTCCTCCGGAAAGGCTGGTGGGCACATCCCAGCTTTGGCCTTCTTGAGCCCTGCTGACCACTCCAGCTTCCTGTGGCCTTAGGACAATATTCCCAGACTTTCCTACGCCCTAAGGACTCGACTAATTCCTTCCATCTCTGCCAACTCGCCCCCAACACACACGCCCCTTAGGGCAGTGACTGTGCACTGCTTCTCTCCAAGCCCTCCTGATTTTTCCTGTTCATCGCCACAAAGACCAGTCTGTCCCCGCGCAGTGCCACTGCCTCAGCCTCAGCTCAGGACTTCATCCGTCGCTATTACGTCTCCTCCTTCCAGTCTTGCTACCATCAGCCCCACACCCACCCTACCCCTCGCAGGACCCGCGAATTAATTCAGACCACCTCGGACCGCGCCCTACCCGCCCGAAGCCCCCGCCGCGCGTCCTCCCCGCAGCTCGCCGCCCGCGGGCCCTGGAGCTGGCCAGAGGCGGGGGCGGCGAGGCCGCGGGGGCTCCGCGCGTTTCAGAGGCGCGGCGCCCCGGGAGCGCCCGAGCCGGCGGCCCCGGAGGGCGGCGGGGAGCCGCCGGGCGTTTCAGAGGCGCGGCGCCCCGGGCGCGCCCGAGCCGGCGGCCCCGGAGGGCGGAGGCCGCCTCTGCGGGAGGCGGCCCCGCGCGGGGTTCGGGACCGGGCCCCTGCTACTGCCCCCGCCGCGCCGGCCGGGCCGCCGAGGACCCGGGCTGGGGCGCAGCAGGCCGCCCTGTTGACTCCCAAGCGAGGCGGCCCCGCGCCCAGGAAGGAGCCGCCTCGTCCAGGCCGCCCGCCAGCGCCGTGGCCCGGGCTCAGCACTCGCGGCCCCTCCGCGAGGGCGCGGGAGACCAGCGCGCCCTCTCCGCAGCCCGGCTCGCAGCCCCTGCGGCCGAGGTTGCGGTCGCCTCTGAGGACCCGGGGCGTCAGTCCCTCCCTCGCCTCAAGCCCGCGGCGGAGACGGGCGCTCGGCGAAGGCAGCTCCACGGAGAGCGCGCGCCACGGCCGCCGCGGAACCCGCGCTCCCGGGCCGTGGGCGGAAGTCGTCCAGCCCGGCTCCCTTTACCGGGCGCGCACTGACGTCACCGCCTCTGCTCCGGCTCCCCCCGCCTCCAGGCGACCCGGAAGTTGTACTTGCAACCCTGCATTCCCTCTCCCACAATACCTCGCGCTCTTTCTCTCCAGCTTGGGCCGGGCACAGTGAGTATGGGCTCTGCGCGCTGGCGTCGGGATCGGGCTCCATCCTCGCCCGCGGTCGCGTGGACCGGGCAGCGGGGTCCCTCCTGAGCTGGGCCGGGGCCCGCGGTGCAGGGGACGGGAGCCTGCCTTGCGCTTCAGGGCTGTCGAAGCCTGGGAGAGACGGGCTTAGGGGAGCCGGGGCCGGGGCTCCGGGACGGGCCCGCGGGGGCGCCGTGCGGGTGGCGGGCTGCGCTCTGCCGCGCCCGGGGGGAGGCCGCGGGGAGGGGGCTTGGCCCGTGCGCGCCGCGCTCTGCTCAGCCCCTGTCGCCCGGGTTTAGATGGCTCCCGCCAAGAAGGGTGGCGAGAAGAAGAAGGGCCGCTCCGCCATCAACGAGGTGGTGACGAGGGAGTACACCATCAACATCCACAAGCGCATCCACGGAGTGTGAGTGCCGGGCGCTGGGCTTGGGGCGGCCTGGGAGTGAGCGTGTCCCGCGCGTGCGCCCCGCGCGCCGTGCTTGCGGCGCGTGGGGCTTCCAGGGTCCTGCTCGGAGGGTCGTGCCGGGGGGAAAACCCTGGCGCCGTCCTTCCCCCGGGGCTTGCAACCGGATCAACGGATCTGGGTGGGCGGGGGGCGAGCGAGGTACCGGGGGCAGAACTGGTTCCCGCTGCCGGACCCGGAGACTGACCCGGTGCCCCGGGAGAAAGGGGTCGCTTTTAGGCCGCGGGAGTAACGGGACATTGCAGGTGTGGAGGTGGGCATTGCGGGTACAAAGGCCCTCGGTGGAGACCTAGCCCTTTGGTCAGCTCTCAGCTCTTGATTGGCAGCACTTGACAGTTTTCTCATTCTGTAGAAGCGCTTTGTTCGTTTTACAAAGATTCCCAGTCTTGTATTTTTCCTATCTGCTCAGCCCACTTGGCCGGTCCTCGCCTGGCCCCAGATCTCCAGCGCCAGCCTCCCCGTTTCTCCCGTGGCCTCCCCTGTTTCGGGTTCTGCTGAACATGCCCTCTTGGCTTTGCCTTGCACAGCCTGACCCACTATGCTGGTCCCCCCATTCTCTGCCACTTGAATGGTTACAGTTTGCAGCTCCCTGCTTTTGATCCCCCTTCCCTAAGCCCCTGGTCCAGCCCCAAACCCTCCGTTGGCTTCCCATGTTCCTCAGATGGGAATCCAAAGTACTGTGGTTCCATAGGAGCACCGTTCATTTTCTTAATCTCCTATCAGGCAGTTACCTGATTCGGGGTAGCTGTTTGGTTTTGTATATACTTCCCCCCACCCGGTTTTGCTTAAATGCTTGTCTCGCACACACCTAAGCAGCTGCCCTCATCACCTTCAGCTCTTGACTCCAGTATCTCCGCGGCCACCTTATCAGACCTGCAGTCCCCTTCCCAGTGCTCCTGTGTGTGTCCCTGGTTCGTTTTCTCTGTCAGACTTTATACCATCTGAGTTACTCCAGGAGTGTCACCTACTAATTCTGGAGAAGGGATTTTCTTACACTGCTGTCATTTCTGGCACCTTTTACTCCTAGATGGTTTAGTATTAATGACCAGAAGCCTGGTGAGAGTGCACAGGGAACAGGGGAGACACTGTCGAGTGGGCTCAGGGTGGGTGGAGGGTCCCATCTTTCGTGGGTCATGGGACATTATTGAAGGTTCCAGAGCAGAATTAAGTCACTCTAACGTGCTCCATTTGTTACTTGTATTGGATTCCATGACGTTTGCTTCATCTAACGAGTATGGAGCACCTATCTTGTGCCAGGCGCTGTGCATTGGGTCACCGAGGTGAACCATTGACGGTCCCTTCTGACATTCACGTTTTGGGGTGTTGGGACACCTCTTTAGACTGTGCTCTCTCTCTGCCCCACTTGGAATGGACCTCAAATGTTTGACCATTTCCACCTATAGTAAAGTTTTGCTTTTTCACATTTTTTAAGTAAAAGCATGACATTTAAATGGACCTATGTCCTTATGTAAGCAGCGCATTAGTAGCACCTAGCTCAGAGTGGTAACCGACGGGCTCACGACAGCACCCGACACATACCATGAGCTCCACAGAATTAACTGTTGTCTTCATCGTGCTTGGAGAGGGGACTGCGCATTGCAGGCCTCTGCTCTTTCATTACATACCAAGTTAAACTTTTAAAGTAGTATTGAATGGTCTCCAAAAACATGCTGTGTCTTAAGATGGGACCGATCTAATTGTATTTTGTCCCGGGGGCGCTCGCCGTATTCGTGTAGCGTGCAGTGCTGTGTGCTCTCTGTTCAGGCATATTCTCATGTCACTCTTGGATTGCACCCTCTTTGACAGGTGGTTTTCCTAGAGTTTGGGGGTGCGTTTGTCAGGAAAGGGTTGGCCAGTGTATGTGTTAACATTACTTAAGGGTCGTATGCAGAGCCCTTATCCTTGTGCCTCTCCTGTGTCCCAGGTGTAACAGTTGCTGGGCATTGTTGCTGGAAGAAAAAGGATTGTTCCTACCTTGTTAAAGTTTGGTTTAGATTTTTTATGAAAGTAGGACATTTAATTTTGTACTCCTTTAATTTACTTATTTATGTTTGAATCTAAGGGGTTTCAAGAAGCGTGCCCCTCGGGCACTCAAGGAGATCCGGAAGTTTGCTGTGAAGGAGATGGGGACTCCAGATGTGCGCATTGACACCAGGCTGAACAAAGCTGTCTGGGCCAGAGGAATAAGGTCTGGAGTTGTGTTATAGGATGAACCTTTAAACTTAAACCAGCTTAAGCAGCTCAGTAATTAGCTAATGCATATAGAAGTATAAAAAATAGTGTGGCAGTAACTCAAGGGGTGGGGGGCATCTGCAGAGAAGCTGATATCTGTAATGAGACCCAAATGATGGAGCCAGCGGTGTGGGGGTCAGGTGGGAGTGTCACACAAAGAGCAAATTTGGTGTGACCTGGGAACAGGTTGATGAAGGTGGCGTTAAGGAAGTGACTTGAAGGGCGGAGAGAGGCAGGAGGCAGAGCTTAGGGAACCTTATAGGTCTTGGCAAGGAGTTTGGATTCATCTCTAGAAGCCGTTGGTTTTCAGCCATAGGCAGTTTTACTTACCCTTCTGCAGGCACCATTTTTGGTTGTAACTAGTGGGGGTTGCTACAGGCCAGGGGTTCTCGTAAATATCCTAGAATGCACAAGGTATCCCCCACAGCAGAGAATTATCCAGCCCAATGTCAGTAGTGCCGAGGTTGAGAAGCCTGGCTTATAAGCAGGACGGTGTTTTTGCTGTGAAGGCTATACCAGGTGCCAGAGTGGAAGTGGGGCCAGCTGTGGGCGAGGTGTGGCATCTGGATGGTATTTCAGTGTTGGGGTTGGATGGGATGACAGAAGGACCTAAGGTCAGCCCTGTGGTGGGCCAGCATTTAGAGTTTGGTAGAAACGTCTGGCAAAGGAGTGACCGGTGATGGCTCCTTTGAGATAAGGGAGGAGTGGTGTCATAGAAGCCAAGAGTAGTCCCAGTTTCAGGACACTTAACGTTCTCAGGCCAGTAAGGGGGGGAGGGGATACAATGCACTGGGATGCTACAGAGAGGCTGGGCGAGAGGACAGTGTGCAGAAGGTAGGGAAACATTCAGTTGTCCTTTGTTCATTATAGCCTGCAGGGGTTTTAGTGTTTCTCCAGATTTAAATTTTAGACGAAGCCCATAACCATGGTTTCGGTGTTGGTGTAGAGGGAAAGACCTCTCGAGTTAGGCCTGCATGTCTGCACAGGTTGAGTCAGTGGGGGTTGCCTACTGAGACGGGTATACACCCTGAGACAGCACTTCTCTGTACTGGCTGGTTGGTCAGAGTAGACCCCTGGACGGAGCATTAGAAGCCTGCTGCGGAAGTGGGGACTGGTGTGCGTACACCTGGCGGCTGTCCCATGACACAAGGAACTGACTCCTGCACGTGTGTTTCTTGCTAGGAACGTCCCGTACCGGATCCGGGTGCGGCTGTCCAGGAAGCGCAATGAGGACGAAGATTCTCCAAACAAGCTCTACACGCTGGTCACCTACGTGCCCGTCACCACTTTCAAGAGTAAGTTACTCCCTTGCACAAAGCTGCGGGTCGGGGGACAGCGTGCTGGCGGGTGTGGAAGGTTGACTGGCCGTCTCTTCTTTTGCAGATCTGCAAACAGTTAATGTGGACGAGAACTGACTGCTGAGTGTCAAATAAAGTTATAAAACGGCCTTTGAGGTGGTTTTTTAGTTTCAAGTGTAGCCTGGCTTTAGAAAGACTGCTTAGGTGGTTGGGACATGGTGCTTTCACATGCATGTTTCATTCTAAGATAAACATTTTGGCAGAAACTGGCATGTAGAACTCAATTGCCATTGGCCACTTTTCATTTTAACAAACTGAAATGGTACAGTCATGTGTATTGAGTAGATTGCCAAGAAGTATAGAATTGTCTTCTAAAATAATTGATATTTTGATGAGTTAGAGTCTGTTTAATTTACATGCACAGTTAATATTTTTGCTCACTTGTAATGGCACCATGGGATATTTCTAGTCCAGGTTACATGGAGTTAAACCTCAGAGGTAAAGCTTATACAACCTAAAATCTGAATTCAGCATGAAAGCAGTGTGGCAGGGATTAGACTACATGACTGTTGGCGTCCATGTAAGCTTGCTCTGAAGCCCTGTTGGGGAGGTGGTGCAGAGCCACACTAGAGTAGAAGGCCCTGCAGTATTGCACTATTGGCTGGGAACTCAGACTCACTGGCCCAACCCAGGTCTCAAATAAGTATAAACAAACACCAAAGTCAATACAAAAATTTCTTATTAAAAAACTTGGAGGCCAACATTGAAAGCATGTTTGTACACATCTTTGTAAGGACGAGTGAATACAGCCAAATATATTAAAATGGTTTCAATTACCAGCATTGAAACAAAATTTGTGCAAAGAAAAAGCCAAATGCAATTCCGTACAGTGGCTCTTAGTTCTTAAAAGTGAACCTGACTCTGGACCTCCTGGGACCCAAGCGAAGATGACGAGCTTGGGTGCTCCCATCCGGGTCAGCGTGATGCACGGCTCGCATTCTGAGAGAAGTCAGCAGGTGTGCCCGTTCCAGTGAATCTGGTAAAAGTGGAACTGGTAATTCTCATAAAGAAATGGACCTGGCCGCTGTGGCTTGGTTGGTGGGAGCATCATCCTATGCACCGGAAGGTTGCGGGTTCGATCCCGGGTCAAGGTGCGTATGGGAGGCAACCAACATCAGTGTTTCCCTGCCTCCCTCTGAAAAAAATTAAAAACCAGTTTAAAAGAATAAATAGAAATGTTGAGGGTGTGGAATATACTCAAAATGCATTAGACTGAAATCTGGATTTATGGGCTGACGACCCATGAAATGGGGGTTCTTGCCTTGTTATGGCCGGCTCGGCTCAGCAAACCACTATCTTGCTTGAGTTCAGACTGTGATTGGCTGCTCATTTCAAAAGTTTTGAGACTGTACTGGTTGATCTTGGCATTTTCAAGTTTGGATTTAATGTCCAGTGGCTTTTCAAAAAAGTTTACTAATGACTGTTCAGTCAGCAGTGAAGCTAAAATGTGTTCAAGGGAGACTGTCCAGTCCCCTTCTGCCTCTTCAGGAAATGCCTGGGGAGCCGTCCCAGAGTCAGTGTCCACAAAAACAGAGTCCTGTGCGGGAGAAGGAGCCGAGGCCCGCAGCTCCTCCGCACTGTCCTGGGAGCAGCTCCCAGAGCTGCTGCTTCGCTGCCCCACTTCCCCGATCTGTAGCAGCAGAGTGGTTACCGTGGCAATGGCTTGATACAAGTCGTTTTCTTCCGGATCTTCGTGGAACATACTGTACAAAGTTTTACAGAACTGGATAAATTCTCTCTAGAACACAAAAGAGTACATAGCATAACCAGGATGGAAGTATAATGCATTAAACTTTATACTTAGAGAAAACAGTACTTTCTGAAGCAAAATATGAGAAAAGGTAGCCTCTGCCCTTTGCCTCCAGGGGTTTTCAGCACACTTAGTGTGCTATTTGTCTATAACAACTGTTAAGAGAGATTTGTGTACAGGGCTGTTTGAGCTAAGGGTTACAACAAGGAATGGCTTGTCCATCTGCTGGGGCTGCTGTGCAGCAAAGAAAGGGCGTGACGTGAAGGGCAGTGATGGCCGAGGACTGATGCTCCTGAAATTAAACACCTGCCCAAGTGGAGACTGATGGGAGACTTGGCCACACAGTTACTCTAGGGATAGGAAAATGGTGACTGAGAACTATAAGTATTTAATGATTGAGGAGAAATAGCCATAATCATTTTGAAGTAAATCAAAGCCCGGTATTGACGCTGCCCATCTTTGTTTATAGTAAGGAGGTGATGTTAAATTGTATCTGCATGACGACAACTCTGGACGATGAGATTTAACTGTTTTTTTTTAATTGTGTAACTGACATACAACATTCCGATTTAAGTGACTATATCCAAGTAGTAGAGGGAAAACTGGAAAGGAATTCCCAACAGAAATATGTGAAATATTTCTTGTGAAATATGCCAGGAAATATGAATCCCAAAAGATGATCTGGGGTCAAAATAAAACCGAGAAACACTGCACGCTAGATTCCCCTCGGGAAGCTCATGGTACATACTAGCACCAAAAAGGCCCTAGAACAAAGGACTTTCCAACCTGAAGCCTGCATCTCCTAAACACGAAGGAACCCTCTTCAAATAAGTGAACTTACTGCTATCATTTGCTTGAATGTGGCACAGACCCCTTGTGGGGGTCACACGAAGGTTTGAGACTTAACAGGAACTGCCTATTATAAGCATGATTTTAAAGCAGCTGAAGGGCACTAGTCTTTAAGGGGAGAAAGGGGCTGACAAAGCCCTTCAAAGACAAGCAGCAGCCTTCTGTTTCCAAGAGCTCTGAATACCTTACTGGATCACATTTTAAATATTTCCCATTTAATCACCACAATGTTTCACTCCCAGAAGTTACAAGATCCTTTGATTATGGCTTTGGAGGTAAAGAGGCCCCAGATTAGTTATCAAGCTTAGTTCTGAGCAAAATGTTTGCAAAATAGTTCATTATTTACACAGAATAACATCCGTACCTGGCTCATTTGTGGCAATTCTGTCTCAATTTTATCTTTTTCTTTGGCTAAATCCTTAATCATCTGCTTTAGTTGTTTCTGATAATCAGTTGTATCACCTGAGACGACAGGAAACACAATATATACTTTAAGTAAATTCAATAAAAGCAAAATATATAGAAGGGGGTAGTGAGGGGACAAGGGATTAAACCAAGATCTATAAACAGGGTCACTGACAACACGGGAGGGACGGTTTGTTTTACAACTGACCACAAATGGAGTGTGGCCGCTGGGTGACTTGCTACAAGAGGACCCTGAAACATTAAGCAAGAGGAATAAACAAGGTAAGGTTGGGGCAGTCACCCAGGTTTCTGGCCTTTGGAAGCAGTGGGCTGTGTGAACTCAGGAGGGAGGGTGTAGGTACTGTGGTGGGCCTGACAAGGTAACAACGAAAAGAGGTACGTGCCATTCGGTTTCCCAAAAACCAGGGGTCTGGAGGTCGACAACAGAGGATTCTTTAATGGTGACTGGCTGTCTCGGTCATTTTCAGTGAGTGCTTAAAAAGAGATTGAACAAGTTATTTTAACCAAAATGAAAGCTTTCGGGTAAGGAAACTAACAGCTAAGTGAGCCTGTGGGCTGCATGCAGCCTTTGCAGGGTCTGTGAACCCAGGTGCACCCCCAGCACCCGATGCAGAATAAAGAAATGTCGCACACACCAAGGTAGCCTCCTCCGGATGCGTGGAGGGCTGCTGTAACCAATGACACCAGTTCACAGGGCTGGCAGATACGGCCCAGAGGATGGTGTAGTGAAGTCCTCTGGTTAAACAGATGTGAGTTTGTATGTACGTATGTACTACATAAATTTTACAAATAAAGACCAAGTCTTTGAATGGGACAGTAAGTCATTGTTTTAAACTTTTCACATAATTATGTTTTTTCTATAATGAGCACGTACTGCTATATTACATAATTTCTAACAAAAGTTGAAAAAGCTTTACTGAATTAAAAGCATTTTATTACAAGTTTTGAAATGCACAAAAGTACAATTAAATCCGAAACCTAATACACTGCTGGTGGAAATAGAAAATGTTACTGCCAGCCCAGCCGGGCGTGGCTCAGCGGTTGAGCATCGACCTAGGATCCAGGCGATCAGGGTTTGATTCCCGTTCAGGGCACAGGCCCGGGTTGCGGGCTGCAGCCCATCAATGACTCTCATCATTGATGTTTCTCTCTCTCCCCTCTCCCTTCCTCTCTGAAATCAATAAAGATACATAAAAAAAAGAAAATGTTACTGGCAGTTCCTCAAAAAGTTGAACAGTACTATTCAACCCAGAAGTTCCACCAGTTACACACCAAAGGGAAATGGAAGCGTGTCAGCTCAAAAACGTACACACGTTTGTAGCAGCATCGTTCACGAGAGTGGAGAAGTGGGAACAAACCCCCGGCCCATCAGCTGGTGAACAGATGCAGACACGAAGGCAGCCCACCAGCCCGAGCGCCGCTTCAGCCATAGGATGCAGCACTGAGCCGTGCCAGCAACGAGCCTTGAAAACAGCCAGGCAGGACACATCCTGCATGAGCTCTTCATAGGCAATACCTGGGCGAGGCAAGTCTACAGGCAGCAGGCGAAGCGGGCAGGCAGGGGCAATGCTAAAGAGCTTTTTGGGGTGAAGTTTCCTAAAACTGATGACGGTTGCATAACTGAATATACACAAAGTTATTGGATTGTACACTTTAAATGAGTTAACTTTACAGTATGTTAGTTATAGTCAATAAAACTTACAAAAACACTTCTAAGGGGATTACGGACCAAGGATCCACATTAAAAGCTTGACGATTACTAGCAAGCCATTCACCGAGAGGAAGTCAAAGGCAAAGTCCAGCTGTGACTGAACAAACACAAGATGCCCCAAAGCCTTGATAAGCCTACGCTCTTTCCTGGGAACGTAGGTCTCTGGGTTTTTTCCCAATTTTTTTCTTTTTTCTATACTGGAGACATTGAGTCATTCTTTCTCCCAACTTTGCCCCAAACAAATTCTACACAGTGGCACATGTGAGAAGCCACTCAGAAACTGAACGGGAGGGAAACGACAAATCCCAGATGGTCCTTGGGGCAGTCACGATGGGAATGGACTTCCTAGGTAACAGCCGCTGAGATGTCAACAGGATACTGGGCACCTATCCTCAAGAGCTTGGTATCTCAAACGGAAGCAGCATGGTCACAAGTCACAGACAAAATGCTTCCACGAAGAACCAATAAGCACACCCAGAGTGGAACAATTCGAGCAGCGGGCATGTGTCCAGGAAGGAGGCAGATAAAGGGTCCACAGTGACACGGAACCAGGAGGCTGGTCAGCCACAGAGCAGCGCTTCCCAGTGTCCTGCCAGTCCCGGCACACAGAACACAGGACCTGGACTGGAGAAGGCCTGGAGCTCACTACAAAAACTCATCGATTTATGATCAGAAATACAGGACACAGCACATTAGGGAAAATAGTAAACACTGTCTTATATACAGTCTTTAAATGTACTTTCGGTCTTTTTAAATGAGCTATTTGAGCTCACTTTTATAAATGTAACCTTAGTTTTATATTCCAATATATATGTAACTCATAATTCAAGACTGAGTTAAGAAACATTTCTATTAAAGTTTTCATTGTCTCTCACTTCAAGGCCTGCACAAGTTAAAATCTGATGAGTGATTTACACTTGGTTATCTGAAACTCCCTTACCTCTTACATATACTGCTTTCAGCACAATTTGGCCTTCAGATGCAGCTGAGAGATTAGTCATCAAAATAATACCATTCTCCGTATTTTCTTCTTGCAAAAGCAATACAGTGCCCTCCTCCCACCCCTCCACAGCGGTTGGAAAAAGCAGTCAACCTACAGGACTTCCATTTGGATTATGGATTCAATGTATCCGAGTCACCAATATGGAAATCAACCAAAGTATCCAACCCGTGACTCAGGTATCTACTGTAAAAAATATCTTGAGCCCGGCCAGTGTGGCTCAGTGGCTGAGTGTCGACCCATGAACCAGGAGGTCACAGTTCGATTCCCGGTCAGGGCACATGCCTGGGTTGTGGGCTTGATTCCCAGTAGGAGATGCAGGAGGCAGCCCATCAATGTTTCTCTCTCCCTCTCCTTTCCTCTCTGAAATCAATAAAAACATATATATGTTTTTGGGGGGGTTTTCCACTTGAGATATATTAAGTACTGGATGCTGGGACCATAAATCGTTTCTTCGTGGCTTCCTGACAATGTAATAACAACAGGGATCTTCAGCACCTCACTTCTCTCTTTTAAAAAGGTCAATGAAATCTTCAATTTCACATCAGGTTTTTGAGGTTTGTACTCTACACTTCTCATATTTTTAAAAATCTTCTAGTGGCATTTTCAGCTCTGAATCCAAATCCAAAGAAGAGATCTCTCATCTCGCCCAGGTTGTCCATCACCACATCAGTGAGCCTAGTACCCCTTCTGTTGGTGTCAATTCTGCCCAAGTTGTTAGGCCAGAATGTCAACTGTCATTTTGTGTGTCCTGGGAGAAGTTGACTAAGTTTCCTCAGTCTGTCACCTGTTTTCAAAATCGGTCTCCTCCAACTGCCTCTTCACACTGACTGTTTCCAGTCCCTGAAGGAAGTTCTTGACCCTGGGCGGGGTGATCCTTTAGCTCATGCCTGGTTGGTAGCCTCTTCAGGCATGCACCTGGGTCGTGCCCATTAATACTCTGGTCCTTAGAGCAGTGGAGCGATCTGCCAGTTTTCTTAGCTTCCAGTAGATATTCTGACACAGCGGCACATTCCCAAAAGCCGGAATGTTTATTTTCAGTATTGTTTCTCAGCATAACCACAAGAAAAGGCTGACCGAAGAGAGCCAATGTGGTGGGTATAACATGAGCGCCAAACTTTCCTCTCAGGCAGTCAGTCGCCAGTGCTCTGTATCTGGTCCCGCTGATGGCCATTTCAAACACTACCCCACTCCGCAGCACTGCTCAGGCTTTCGTCCCGTGAACACTCCGTGGATCTGACTGTGTCTCAGCACCTGCCGTCCCGTCTGCAGGTGCTCCTGGCAAAGCAATGTCAGCAAAGATGTGGTATGTTTCTAGTTGTACTGTGTAGGTTTAGAAAGTGGGTCCATTCTAAGTAAATGGACTTTTAATATTAGTTTTCCTACTCATAATACTGAAATGGCTACGTACAATTCCTGATTAGCACTTTTAAATAATGACCTCTTCCAAACAGTCCCTGTCGCAGGAAGGTAAAGGTGAGGGGCATCTTTACTTGATGAAAACTCCTTCCTTGTCACTACCAAGAACTGGATGGTTCAAATGCTGTTTTACTTTACTTCAAGGGTGTGGTCGTTCCGCAGGTCAAACAGCTTCTCCCTCACTGGCCAATGTAATGTTGAAAAAGTTCTGGCTAATATAACTAGATTTTAATCCAATCAACATTATTTTCTATATCGAGGATTTCAAAACAAAGCTTTTCCTCAAACACAGATTACTGCTCTTTTAGCCTATAATTACGTTTCAGGATTCAAATAACAACACTAACTTCACTAAAGGAGCATTCATAACCTCACTCTTCTCTGAGTTTTTGCTTGGACTCCATACTCATCAGAATAGGTTAATACATTTTCAGGAACTCTTTCAGTTTTCAATTACATCCATTCAGGTTTTAAACACTTTAAGTCTTTTTAAAATAACTATCTTTAACCAAATTGCCAATTAGAATTATTCACACAGTTTTTCCTCTTAACTTCAGCAAACTCCTTTGGACAGCAAATGTACCTTGGTTTGTATAAAACATCAGGAAGAAACCTCTACTTCTTCATGCGAAGCTGAACACAAAGAGCTGCCTGAATTTTACTAGATTCGACACTTTAAGATCCATTTAATGAGGCTCCTGGCCAGCAGGGGAACCTGGAGAGCTGCTCTGCCAGCGCTCGCCCTCGACTCCCGCAGCCTCGGGGAGGGCCTGCCGCGGCTGCTCCGGTGCGCCGGGTGCGGCTCCCCCTCACTGCTGCCAACATCTCCTCCTCGGCCACTTGTTTTGATGCTTCTCTATAATGAAGCTGATGCTCTTCCAGGAATCTGTCTCTGGAAGTCCAGTTAGTGTAATTAACTGAGCAAAATGACCAATATCTTCAGATTTATCATCTGCTATGAAACTGCTGATTTCATAACCTTCTGGAATACCTGACACGGTTTCAAATCACCTGGAATACTTCGTTTCTGTTTCCTTTGCTGAGCAGTGTTGAGACATCAAGGAGCCAATGAAGTGAGCTCTTCTGGAACTGAGCGCCTCCTGGTTCCTGAGTGGCATCAGACACCTTCGTAAGAAAGCTCACAAAGCCCGTGGCCTCCCCTGGGGCCCTCGCTGAGCTTCAGGCTCGCAGCACATCCAGGTGCTGAGGAGCCTCACCTGGTACCCACCTTCCACCAGGCACACAAATTCAAACTTGTAATCCTCAGGATACTTTCTAATTAGTGAGTTAAACTTTTTTTCCAACTAGTGAGTTTGTCCTACCATTAATCAAAAAGTTATTTGTTATTGGTGGGAAGTACATATTTGTTAAAATTAAATCTATTTAAATGAAAATACTTAAATGTTTGTGGATCATCATAGCCTTGGCAAGCTGATGTGTTTAAATGTAGGTCTTAGGATCTGCATTCTATTTTTTTTTTTTAAATATGCTTTTATTGATTTCAGAGAGAGGAAGGGAGAGGGAGAGAGAGATAGAAACATCAACGATGAGAGAGAGTTATTGATCGGCTGCCTCCTGCACACCCCCTATTGGGGATCAAGCCCACAACCTGAGCATGTGCCCTGACCAGGAATCGAACTGTGGCCTCCTGGTTCATGGGTTGATGCTCAACTACTGAGCCACACCGGCCGGGCAGGATCTGCATTCTTAAGACTTTAAAAACTGCATAAAAATTCAAATGTTAAATATAGGTAAACCAAATGATATATCAAATCTTAACTTCCACTTAATTTTAAATTCAGAGTCACACCATATAAATATTACAATCATATATGTTCAGAACATTTTTGAAAAATTGATTTTCTGAAGCCATTAAAGGTCTACAAATGCCTTTAATGGGTTAATATAATTAAAATATGTCTTTCTGTCTGGCCAGCGTGGCTCAGCAGTTGAGCACTGACCTATAATCCAGGAGATCATCATTCGATTCCCGGTCAGGGCACATGCCTGGGTTGCGGCTCGATCCCCAGTTGGGGGTGAGGCAGCCGATCAATGGCTCTCTCACCATTGATGTTTCTCTCTCTCTCCCCCTCTCCCTTCGTCTCTCCGAAATCTATAAAGACTTACTTTAAAAAATAAAATGTCTTTTAGGAATAAACTTGTAATTTGGAAACAATAATTCAATATGAAGTTGTATGAAGAATCAAATAGCAATCTCAAATGATATCAAGACTAAGAACTATCTATATGATCTTTGTTACTTTTCTATAAATCAAAAATTATCCCAAAATAAAGTTATTTTAAATTCAAGATAAAAATAATCGAATAGCCTGGCCGGGCGTGGCTCAGCAGTTGAGCGTCAACCTAGGATCCAGGCGATCGGGGTTCGATTCCTGATCAGAGCACATGCCCGGGTTGCGGGCTCGATCAATGACTTTCTCATAATGATGTTTCTATCTGTCTGTCTCCCTCTCCTTTCCTCTCTCTGAAATCAATAAAGATATATTTTATAATAATAATAATAAAATCAACCATGTTCTATTTAGCAATAGCAGATATAACGATTATGGAGAGACAACAGTGAGGACAATGGTGCTGACAGGAATAATTACGCTCGTCTCCTGTGTTAGGAGAACACTCGTGGGAAATAAGGGCAAATGACGTCGGCATGAAAGGCAAAGAGCATCACTGACGCTAACCACCTGCGCTGACGGGGAAGTGATGATGAGAGCTGGGAGGCGGACAGCAGCTGTGGCTGCTGCAGAACAACACCCTGCAGACAGCGTGCACACTGTTCACACCAGCTCAGGAAGTGCACCCAGGGGCCCTCAGCAATATTCACATGCATTTTCAATGTCACTACAGGAAAAAGCCACCAGGCTCTCTTGGCCTGGAAACCGAACAGCGCAGTGGCCTCCATGGTGCCCTCGGTGGGAAGTTCTGTCAGAGGCTCCGCATCTAGCATCACAGCCAGGGCACTTTGTCCAGAAACCTTCTGGAACTCCTAGCCCACCTGTCAGTTTCAAGGTCCATGGAATACTTTCAGGTTAACAGCAAGTCTGACCCCACAGACTTCAGAACTGCTTCAGTTGTTCCTGCTTCCTTAAACCTCAAGGAAGCAAGGCTTACATGTTGGAAAAATGAAATGGTTCTTCAAAAACAGTCGTGTGAAACAGCGATCTGTGAAGGCCACCAGGGTCTGGCTTCCCCTACACTCCACAGGCCAGGGGTTCACAGGAGTGGTCCTCAGACCTGGCGAGTCAGACACCCAGGGGTGGGGCCAGGGGCCTGTGCTAACAAGTCCTGCAGGAGATTCTGCGGTGACTCGAGTCTGGGAACCACTGTTATAGGCCACACAATACGGCACCTAAGATCTGCCATCAGGAACCCTAAGCTACAAACAGCTGTTGTTTTGAGTCTAAATGAAATTTAAAAAGAACTTGAGGCCCTGCTCGGTGTGGCACAGTGGTGAGAGTCATCCTATGCACAGAAGGTCATCGGCTGATTCCCAGTCAGGGCACACGCCTGGGGTTGCAGGTTCATCCCCAGTCGGGCATGTAAGGGAGGCAACCGGTCTACGTTGCTCGCTCTCTCTCTAAGTCAATAAAAATATTTAAAGATAAAATTAAATAAAAATAAAAAGAACTTGAGTGTTGTGCACAAAGCTGATCTATGTCAATCAGAACAGAGCCCAATGTTCCTGCTGCCTCTTACCTGGAGGAATGTGAAGTTTATAGAGCAGTTTAATTTTCTCATTCATTTCTCCATTGTACATAATATCTGGGGAGAGAGAAAGGGGCGATGCAAACAGTTAAAGTACATGTGTCATGACACACACTCGCTGTGCGGAGAGAACCTAGTAAGGTCGACACTGCTGACCCAGAGCTTCCTCTTCCCCTGCTCCCGGACACACACTGTCTGCAATGAAAATGAGAAAAAAGGTGGGGACTGGGGAGTGTTGAGCTCATGAATTTTGTCTGACCTCACACCTTTGGAAAGATTTTTATTTTATGTGTGAGCATTAGGAACGTGGCTTCTCACAAGCACTCACCACACCCTGGGCGCCAAGAACAAGGTCAATGACCTCATGTGTGGAGAGCCTGTGCCCCTCTCCCTTAAGGAAGCATAAAAACAGAGGAGCCTGCAGAGTGATTTTTAAAATTACAAACTCCTGTCGGGCTAATCACAGGTACATGTAATCGTTTCTGCTACACAATCCACTTAGTATTGTGCTCACTGGCTCACATCCCAAATCAACTCATTGCAATAAACACAGTCATACCGAGACAGCTCACGAATGCTTTGAATTCGATAAGATGGTCCATGTTGTCATCCAGAAGCCTGAAAGTCCTCTCAGCGAGGATCTCTGTGTGGGCCCCACAGGTCCATGGCGAGACGAGCTGAAACAGGTGTGCAAACTGCTGGCCGTCTATGCGGTACTGCTCTGCGTAGGGCCTGCTGGGGTCATGGCGAGAGACCACGGGCCTGGGCTGCTCCCAGTAACAGCTCATCATGTGCTCTCTCTTAAAACAAGAGGGAGAGAGGGATCTGTGAGAGGGGATCTGTGAGAGGGGGATCTGTGAGAGGGGATCTGTGAGGGGGGATCTGTGAGGGGGGGACCTGTGAGAGGGGACCTGTGAGAGGGGACCTGTGAGGGGGGATCTGTGAGAGGGGATCTGTGAGGGGGGGACCTGTGAGAGGGGACCTGTGAGGGGGGATCTGTGAGAGGGGATCTGTGAGGGGGGACCTGTGAGGGGGGATCTGTGAGGGGGGATCTGTGAGGGGGGATCTGTGAGGGGGGGATCTGTGAGGGGGGGATCTGTGAGGGGGGATCTGTGAGGGGGATCTGTGAGAGGGGGATCTGTGAGGGGGGATCTGTGAGGGGGGATCTGTGAGAGGGGATCTGTGAGGGGGGATCTGTGAGGGGGGATCTGTGAGGGGGATCTGTGAGAGGGGGATCTGTGAGGGGGGATCTGTGAGGGGGATCTGTGAGAGGGGGATCTGTGAGGGGGGATCTGTGAGGGGGAATCTGTGAGGGGGATCTGTGAGAGGGGGATCTGTGAGGGGGATCTGTGAGAGGGGGATCTGTGAGGGGGGATCTGTGAGGGGGATCTGTGAGAGGGGGATCTGTGAGAGGGGATCTGTGAGGGGGGATCTGTGAGAGGGGGATCTGTGAGAGGGGGATCTGTGAGGGGGGATCTGTGAGAGGGGGATCTGTGAGAGGGGATCTGTGAGGGGGGATCTGTGAGGGGGGATCTGTGAGAGGGGATCTGTGAGGGGGGGATCTGTGAGGGGGATCTGTGAGAGGGGGATCTGTGAGAGGGGGATCTGTGAGGGGGATCTGTGAGGGGGATCTGTGAGGGGGATCTGTGAGAGGGGGATCTGTGAGGGGGGATCTGTGAGAGGGGGATCTGTGAGAGGGGATCTGTGAGAGGGGATCTGTGAGGGGGGATCTGTGAGGGGGGATCTGTGAGAGGGGATCTGTGAGAGGGGATCTGTGAGAGGGGACCTGTGAGAGGGGGATCTGTGAGGGGGGATCTGTGAGAGGGGACCTGTGAGAGGGGATCTGTGAGGGGGGGATCTGTGAGGGGGGGATGTGTGAGAGGGGACCTGTGAGAGGGGATCTGTGAGGGGGGATCTGTGAGGGGGGGATCTGTGAGAGGGGACCTGTGAGGGGGGATCTGTGAGGGGGGGATCTGTGAGGGGGGATCTGTGAGGGGGGATCTGTGAGAGGGGATCTGTGAGGGGGGATCTGTGAGAGGGGATCTCTGAGGGGGGATCTGTGAGAGGGGGATCCGTGAGAGGGGGCAGCACACTTAAGAGCCAAGGCTGACATGAACTCCCACGGCTTACTCTACACCTTGTAAAATTGCATATAAGCAACATTATAACACAAACATGAAAAAAATTAAATTACAATCTCACCACTCTAACCAGACATGTAAAAGTTCCTTGTTACCACAAGAATATGTAATTTGGACATCTTTTTTATTAAGGTTTATTTTTCATTTTAACTAATTTTAAATGTACAGTTCAGCTGCCATAGTTTTAATTGTAGACATGCAATGTTTAATCTGATATTTTCTCTCAAAGTCCTATTTGAAAAACGGAAAGTACTAGGCAAAGCTATAGGATACAAAAGAAACTAACCACACTGGCCAGTGTCAGGAGGGAAAAGGGCTGGGGACCCAAATGCGAAGCAAGTCTCTTTCCTGCATACTTCTTTATATGTTCTGAATTTTGAACTACATGAATATATTAACAATTCAAAAAATTAAAAGTAAAAAACACAGGTGGTTTGAAAAAGTCTGGGTAATAAGACTGAAAGCTGAAGCAATTGAGAAATAGCCATGTCCCTGAGGACAGCTGAGCCTCTTCAGGACACACCCTCCCCCTGCCCCGGAGCTGAGTCCCCTCCTGGGACAGATATCTCAACTCACTAAAACTGGCCCCAAACTGCAGATCACTCACAATTTCAATGCCTCCGACTATAAGGACGGCACAGAACAAATGCTGATGCTGTGACATGCCAGCGCACATTCCATTTTGGATAGAAACCAAAATGCCATTCATCACTTTACTGTCTACTCACTGCAGCCATGTTCTTTAAATAGCCTTTGCAGAATCGTGAAAAGTACCACAGAGGTCTAATAATCTCCGTTCCTGAAAACCCAAGACAGGCTATGGATTTCCATGTGTATCTGTGCAGCCTGTGATGCTAAAGGCCCACAGAACCCTGCCCAGAGAAAACCGTTCTATAAGCCAAGGACTAATCCAACCAGTTTACACAGCATCCTACAAAAACAAACCAATAAAAAACAGGCAAAGGGTCCGAACAGGTGATAAGCCAATAAACTTCTGGAATGGTACTCAACCTCACCAATGAGTAAACAAACTTAACAGAAAATACTATTTTCTACAAGACTAGAAAGTTTTCAAAGATCTGTAATATTAAATGCGGGTGCGTGTGGACCGTAGGAAATGAGCATCTCAGACAGCCTCGGGGAAACTGGAATTTGGAAAATAAACCACACTTCCAGTCCTGACTGTGTGCTCCGCAGGGACCCGCACTGCAGGGACAGCGGTGCTGAGCCCTGGGGGGGCACAGGGATGGCCACTCAGGGCGGCAGTTTACAGGGCAGCAAAGCACGGAAACAACATGAACGTCCCTGAATGGGTAAATGTTAAATAAATTACGGTTCAGCTCCACAGTGACACTGTGCAGCCATTAAGGAAGGAATGATGAGATCTGATAGGGAGAGGCCGGCGGCTGTGCGTGTCAGCGTCAACTTTCTGACTT
Organism: Miniopterus natalensis; assembly: GCF_054644295.1. Classification (NCBI taxonomy): domain Eukaryota; kingdom Metazoa; phylum Chordata; class Mammalia; order Chiroptera; family Miniopteridae; genus Miniopterus; species Miniopterus natalensis. The sequence goes on from NC_142093.1 coordinate 62,627,906, forward strand.
CGATGGTTTGCTAGGTTATAGATCTGAATGTCTGTTCTTGTAGAAAATGCATAATACTTGGGGGTAATGAGACAGTGGGTTCTCAGATGGTTCAGGAAAAAACCTTTTTGACCTAAAAAAAAACACATTTTCTGTGAATTTTAAATAATTAAAATATTTTGTAAGTGAAGTTTTTTCCCAGACAGCCTCCTCCCATTCTGATCACTCTATTGGTCGAGTGCTCCTGAACATTACTACATTTTACATATATTTGTGTAAATATTATCTCCTTACTGGGGATCCTTCTACTTCTGGTGTATTTATTTCCTCAATGAAATTATTAAACACCAAAAGAACATAAAAAAAAAAAAAAAAAGCATGACCGCCCGGCCAGGCGTGGCTCAGCGGCTGAGCGTCGACCTAGGATCCAGGCGATCAGGGTTCGATTCCCGGTCAGGGCACATGCCCGGGTTGTGGGCTCGATCAATGACTCTCGCATCATTGATGTTTCTGTCTCTCTCTCTTCCTCTCTCTGAAATCAATAAAGATATATATTAAAAAAAAAAAAAAAAAAAAAGCATGGCCAAGCTGTAGATACTGATTTAGAAAAATGTCCATAATAAAATTGCAGACCAGCATGTGTCGCATATTCTCACTTTTCCTGGAACAAAAGACTAAGCATGTGTGTGTTGACAGACAGCATGGGGGATCAGGAAGGATGCGCCATATTGGGACAGCGGTGACTTGTACAAGACAGGACTGCAGGTGCTGGTAGGATAAGATCCTTTCATTTTGCTTAAAAGTGTTATTTTTTTGCCCAGCCGGGTGTGGCTCAGCGGTTGAGTGTCGGCCTAGGATCCAGGTGATCGGGGTTCGATTCCTGGTCAGGGCACATGCCCAGGCTGTGGGCTCGATCAATGACTCTCTCATCATTGATGTTTCTGTCTCTCTTTCCCTCTCCTGTCCTCTCTCTGAAATCAATAAAAGATATATTAAAAAAAATAAAAGTGTTATTTTTATGTTTTCAATGGTGAGAGTAGATATAATTCTATTTCCTTTGTTCTGTATTTTTTAATTAAATGTTGACAATAAAAGTCTTAACCAGAACAAGATGACAAGCAGAATAATACTAAAAAGACCGAATGCTCTCCAGGGCCTAATAACCCAGCGAGAGTGAACGAGCGCAGCTGATCAAGAGGAGCGGCCGAGGGACTCCACAGGCCCGGCCCCAGTCGGTGTTTCCAGGAGTCGCCTGTGACGCCGAGTATGTATTATACTGTCCATGTCTTACTTGGAGAGATGACTAATGACACGGTTCTCTATTAGAAAGAACAGGAGATGGGCATCACAAATCTGAATTTATGTCATTTACAAGACTGCTTTACAGCATGGGTGGACCTAGGGGGTATCGTGCCAAGTGAAATAAGGCAGACAGAGGAGACAAATACCGCGTGACCTCACTTACATGTAGAATCTAAAAAACAAAACAAGAATGAACAACAACAAAAAACAACAAACTCACAGAAAGAGTTCACAGCTGTGGTGATGGTGGGGGCGGGGGACTGGGAAGGTGGGCAAAGGCACAAACTCGGGATTCCAGGCGAATGCTGGGACAGCATGTGCAGCGTGACGGCCGTGTTACCCCTGTTGCATGGCGTGTGTGCAAGTGGCTAAAAGAATATGTATTAAAAGTTCTCATCACAAAGAAAAGAAACATTTTCTTCTTTTTGTATCTGCATGAGCAGGTGGGTGTTAACTAAACTTGCTGTGGCGGTTGTTTCAGAATATCAGTGTCATTCTGCTAGAGGCCTTTCTGTGTCAATTATATCTCAATAGAAATGAAAGGAAGTAAAAGAACTGCATTAAAGGATAGAAAAGACTGCTTCAAATTAACAATAGAAATAGATTTCATCCAGTACCAACCACACTGTTCGTCTTCAACAGGAAACAGTATGTAAAGGTGACCATCAGAGCTGACTATCCTGGTTAACGTACGAAATGGTCACTCTGCACGTCCCAGGCTTAGGGAAGATGCAGTCAAGTTACAGACGGACTCCTGAACCCAGCCCTTCAAGGCCCTCGCCCTTAAGAAATTAGAATTCTGATTCAAAAGACAAGAGGTGCATGTGAAATCCAACTAGAGAGCACCATGCCCCACAGCACTTAATCAAGTACTAAAATAGGAGAAATCCACCTGTGAAAGCCAAGGACCCTCAGGGGGCAGGAGGCAGGGGAGAAGGGGCCGCCCGAGGCTGCTGGGCGGAGCATGATGCTGGCCTGGGCCTGGAAGGAAGCTGGGCGTGTACACAAAGCAGGCGTTGAGGATTCCCGACAGATTTAGACACCACGATTATGACACTATTTTACTGGAATTTCCTTTGGAGATATATTTTCAAAATTATCTTGTATTTATAGTTTTTAAGTTTATATTTGTAGTTAGTGCTACAAAAATGAAAGACTTATAGGGCTAACTACAAATACAAAAATGAATTTCATTAAGTACCAATCACATCATTCATAGGAAAGGTAGAAATAGGAAACAAGAAGTAGTCGGTTCTGCCTTCTTTAAAAGCCCTTTATGTTACAGAGGAATGACATGATTAGTGCTTAATGAAACAAATTTAAAGCAATCTTTCAGATTGCATAACTTCAGATGTGTGACATCGATATTCCCTCAAATTGAGAATAGCTAACCTAAATGAGTGGCCGACTGTCCGTGCTAAACAACACTGGTTTCCGTGCTCTTGTGTTTCTAGTATTCCCTGTTTCCTTCTAGAAAGTCAGAGGGCTCGGGACACCGAGTAACCTTGGACTTTGAATTTTCTCTTCCTGCAAGAGAGGAAACTGTAAGACTTGAAAACAGGTGATGTTTCCTGCTTGTCGTGAACGAGGAATGCCGGGAACCTAAGCGCCAAGGATCCTTTCCGGTGGCCAAAGAGAAGCAACTGGCCCACAGAGGCTCAGCCAGCCACTCAGACTGCGGTTGCTTATCACTATTTCCGCTATTTTGGCAATTTGAGTTCAGAAGTGACAGCAGCTTGTAGTTCCAGCAGGAGGAGCTCTGGAGGCGGACTCCTCACTGCCGGACTTGATTCCTATCACTGCTCTTCCTCCTCCCTGCCAGGCCTCTGGAGGGCATCAATGTGTCAGCCTCTCTTCCCCATTTTTATTTACTGCTCCCAGCAAGAAAACGTCTAGCAAAGCATTTGAAAATGTTCTTTGCAGCCTGGCCAGTGTTGCTCAGTGGTGAGTCATCCCATGCACCAAGAGGTCACAGTTCAATTCCAGGTCAGGGCACATGCCAGGATTGTGGGCTGCATCCCCAGTGGGGGGCGTGCAGGAGGCAGCTGACCCATGACTCTCTCATCACTAATGTTTCTCTCTCTCTCCCCCGTCTCTTCCTCTCTCTCTAAAATCAGTAACAAAAACATATTTAACAAAGAAAAGAAAGAAAATGTTCTTTGTAGCATGAGTTAAATAGCAAAATCTGAGAATCTACCTAAATATCCAACTATTGGAAATATAGTTCAGCATATTATTACCAGTATGATAGATTATAAAGTTACTTCAGAATGATTAAGACTGTGTGGCCACATGAACTTGCATGCATGCCAGCCACATAAATATAGAAATATGTGTAGATGTGCTATGAGCTAAATTACAAGTAATTGAAAAGTATATGAAGCAACGGCCTCAGGGGTCACTGTCCCATCTAATTGGACAGGAACTTCCTGTAGAACAGCAGCAGCACTCATGCCGGGGCTGATCTAGTGCCCCGGGCTGGCGGGTGGGGCAGCCCCGGGCCCCTGCTGTCCCAAAACAGCTTCCACACGTCACCATCGCCAGGCAGGGTGACCACATTGGCTGGGCCTGGCTCAGGGCTGTCACTCCCTCCCCTCCCCAGACTTCCGTACCTTGAATAGGTCATAGAGCTCCTCGAGGTCTTCGAGCAGAAATGAGACCTCTGGGGTGACCACGCGGAGCTGGGGAAAGAAGAAACAACGAAGGAGTAAGCTCTGTCTGCACCTGGAGCAGCAGGAGGGGCTCTCCTGCAGCGTGGGGCACCAGGCGCCCCGTGCCAGCGTCCATCCCTGCGGCAAGCAGCGGTGTCTGCTCCCTGCTGACACCAAGATCCTTCTATGGGAGCTTCTCAGTCGCACACCAGGCCTCCCGACAAAGGTGTAAGTTCTCAGGGAAGCCCAACACTGGCCAGGGCAGCTGGGTAAGAGCTCCTCCTGAATGAGTTCCAGCCAACACTGAGGCCCCGGGTGCCAGGCATCTCCCACATCCTACCTCCTTCGATCCCTCACCACGGCTACTACCCTACTCTACAGCCAGGGATCCTGAGGCCCCCGGTGCTGGTATCCGCCACATCCTACCTCCTTCGATCCCTCACCATGGCTACTACCCTACTCTACAGCTAGGGACCCTGAGGCCCCGGGTGCTGGTATCCCCCACATCCTACCTCCTTCGATCCCTCACCACGGCTACTACCCTACTCTACAGTTGGGGACCCTGAGGCCCCGGGTGCTGGTATCCCCCACATCCTACCTCCTTCGATCCCTCACCACAGCTACTACCCTACTCTACAGCCAGGGATCCTGAGGCTCAAAGTGGGTAATTTGCTCGCAGTCTGACTAAAACTTCTGCTGTTGCTACACCATGTCACCTCTACTCAGCTTTTAATCCAACGGGGAAAAGCTGCACCCCTTCTTTACTCCTTACCCGAGGAGGAGGAGAAACATCAATGTGGAAGAAACAGCAGTTAGTCACCTCTCACACGTGCCCCAACTGGGGTCGAACCCTTAGCCCAGGTATGTGCCCTGACCAGGAGTCAAACCTGCAACCTTTCGGTGCACGGACAGAGTTCCCACCGCTGAGCTGCCCGCCGGGGCAGGAGAGCTGGCACTCGCATCGGAGACCAGCAGACACGCCACAGGCAGCAGGCGCCACTCACCACGTTCTGCTTCGTGGTGTCCTCGTGGCCCTGGAGAACCCTGATCCTGTGCCGACAGCGCATGCGCTCAATCTGCTCCACAGACTGGTCTCCAAATTTCTGCAGGGAAACAAGGGTCACTCACTCTCAGAAGCCCCTTGTACACGGCACGAGCAGCAGCCCAGAAGCCCCCTGCAGGCCCCCCCCAACAAGCTTCCTCGGGGCGGGGGGGGGACGGGACAGGCCATCACCTCATAGGAGTCCCGGATCAGGTCGGCAATGTCCGTCCCCAGGCAGGGCTCCTGGTCATCAGAGAAAAAGGCGTGGTGGCTGCCAGCTGGGGCTCCAGGGCTGTCCTCATTCTTAATGTGATCTAGAAACCTGAGCAACCAGCAGCAGTAAGGCACAGGCTGACCTCGCCTGGTCACAGGGGCTGAGACGGGTCCCAGTACATTCCCACACTGCTCATCTGTCTCCAGCACGGCAGGAGGGTGAGGCAGCAACTACTCTGCTGGCTTCAGAGAAAAGGGGGGACACCCAGGGCCAGATGTGCCGGTCTTGGGCCACGGGGTGTTTCCAGGTCTCTGCGAGTCCAGCGAGGTACACAAAGTCCTGTGCACGCTGCAGCCTTAAGCTTCCACCGTATTCTGAAAGGGAACCTACTCAGCTAACTTGCCCTCAGCTCCGGGTGCCTGCCTGAGGCCCACACTTCCCGGTGCCCGCCCAGCCGCCCCATCCAAGGCCACTAGGAGTCCATCTAGACTCAAGACATGTGACTCTCCTCAGAGAAAAGCACCGACGGCTGTTCTCACCTGGCAGAGAGGGGTGAGGGAAGAGGGCAACGGTGCCACCGGACAGGCCGGCTCTGGGTGACAAACGGCAGGGGGGAGGAACCCCTGCACCGGACAGCCCTCCGGACACCCGCAGCGCTGCCCACCCCACCCCCCGTGGCCGGAGCTGCAGCGAAGCCCACCTGCTGAGGATCATCAGGGCCTGGCCGTCATCTGTGCAGCGGCACAGGTCGGGGGCGCTGGCCTCCAGCACCGCCAGCCCCAGCTGGAACACGGCCTTGATGCCATCATAGAAGAAGCAGTCGACCACGTGCACTGCGCTCTCCAGGGGCATGATGCTGAGGAAGAGCGTCAGGAACCACGAGAGGGACACGGAGGCCAGGGCGGCGGGGTCGCGCAGGTGCTCCGCCAGCTCGGGGAGGTGCTCCCTGACCAGCTCCTCAAACACCGACTGGTCCACCTGGGCCCCTGCGAAGGAAGGCAGGCCGCGTGGTTGGAAGGGGCCCACACGCTCCGGCCAGCCTGAAGCAAAGCTGCTCCGAGGGCAGGGCAGGGCAGGGAGGCAGAGCCTGAGTGCAGCACTCACTCAGTCCACTGACTTCTGACACTGTGACCAAGGAAATTCAATGGCAAAAGGACAGTGTTTTCAAAAAATCACATTCAGTCAAGTGGGTATCTGTGTGGATATGCATGCGCTCCACGGCACACAGAAAAACGTGAATGTGTCACAGACCTAAATATAAAAGCCTATGCCATAATACTTCTAAAAGAAAATACAGGGAAAGGCAAAATTTCTTAGGACACAAAAAGCACTAATCATAGAAAAAAGTATAAACTGGACTTCATCAACATTAAAAACATGTTCTTCAAAAGTTAGCATTGATAAAATGAAAACGCAAACTTCAAACTCAGAAAGAGGAAATGTATCTGACAGGGGCCTCGTATTCCAAACACAGGGAGAACCCCTGAAGCACAGTAATATGGAGCGAGGAACCAAAAAATTTCCAAATAGGCAAAAGATTTGAGCAGACTCTTCAAAGAAGAGACAAGGCGAAGAACAAAGGGCCAGTAAGAACAAAAGTTTATGTTCAACATTATTAATCACAGAAATGCAAATTAAAAGCACCATGATATACTTCTTACCCACTAGAATAGCAAAAATTAAAAAGACAATTCCGAGTGTTAGTAAGGATGTGGGGCAACCAAAACTCTCACACGTTCCTGACGCAGAGCACGTGACCACATTACATATGCTTTGAAAAACCAACAGTTTCTTATAAAGTTAAACATACAACTAATCTATGACCCAGCAATTCTGCTCCTGGTAAATACTCAAGAAAACGGACAATATGTGGTATTCACACAAAAACTTACACATGAATGCTCACTGCAACTTTACTTAGAATAAACACTGGAAACAACACAGATCAATGTATGAGTGTGCGGTGAACTACTACTCAGCAAGGGAAAGGAACAAACTACTGGCTCACCAACAACATCATGTGCAAAGGAAGCCAGCCACAAAGGAGAACATTCTCTATTGTGGTATGTATGCCAAGTTCAAGAACAGGCCACATTAATCTGTGGTGACAGAAATCAGTGCCAAGAGTTGCCTGTGGCAGGCAAGGGGCACAAGGGAACCGCTACAGCCTGGGGGGGGGGGTCGTCACATCGGCGTGCACATGTCCGGGCGGGTGCACTAGTCACGTTGAGGACGAGCTGTCCCAAGCAACACTCGCCAACTGAGAGGGTAACAGGCCTCCCGTGACTCCAGGGCTCCGATTCTTTCGTGCTACTCTGTACAACGTTAAACCACCTCCCACAACATCAAGTGAAAACAGACACGAGCCGTTAACGGGTCAGGTGCATGAAGGAAGCCGGGGGCATGGGCACGGGAATGGGCATGGGCACGGGCACACCAAAAGGCCCCAATAGGCAGGAGGCAGCCACCTCCTTCCCGCCACCCCTCCTTACCCCCAGGGGCATCGCATCCATCAGTCCTCACGCCCTTCTCCCTGCCTTGCCCCTACATCAGTCCTTTGTCAAATTCTGTCTCAGACAGGTTCTTTTCTGTTCCTACTGCTGCCACCAGAATTTGGGGCTCTCTCCATCTCTCATTCTGGACTACTGAAAGGTGCTCTTAAGAGTCTTACCAAAGTAACGTCTGTGTCATTTTCTCCACTAGACAGCTGCTGGACCCGAGACAGTGCAAATTAAAATGCCAACCACACAAAGACAGAGACACCGAGTGCTTCAGGGCTGAGGGCAGAGGCTTGCCCAGAGCCAAGCAGGGACAATGAGTGCTCTCGCTTCCCACCTATGAGGGGGGCAGCTCCCCACGTCTTCCCTCTAGGTCGGGGAGCACGCTTCCACTCACCTCTCTCCTCTCCTGTCTCCCAGAGCTGCCTGGGTAGCAAGAGGAGATGCCCCTCCCTTCCCAGGCCACATCTTCAGGGAAAAATCTCTCTGGTTTTCACTTTTCAACTTGTTTTCTGAGCCTTGAATTTTTCTTTCCTCCTTGTGAGCTCAGCTATCAAAGTAAAATAATTTGTTTTTTATGCAAAATCTGTGCTTGTAGCAAGAGAGTTATCAGGTTACCTTATTCCACCATTTTGCGAAAACTGTGCAGGGAGCCAGCCAGTGTGGCTCAGCAGTTGAGCGTCGACCTAGGATCCAGGAGATTGCATTTCAATTTGGTCAGGGTACATCCCTGGGTTGTGGGCTCAATCTCCAGTCGGGGGCGTGCAAGAAGCAGCCGATCAATGACTCTCATCATTGATGTTTCTCTCTCTCTCCCCCTCTCCCTTCCTCTCTCTGAAATCAATAAAATTAAAAAAAAAAAAAAAAAAAACCTGTGCAGAGAATTACACTGGGTAACTTTGCAAATCCCAGAGCCGAACAGTATTTGCAGAAAGACTGCTGAGAAGCACACAGACTTGAGAACCAGGACTGGTGGAAAGGTCTCTGCCCAGGCTCTTGTCTCCCCAGTGCACCAGAGGGGGCAGGAGGCAACTTACCAAGGACCCGGTGGTTGAAGTAGTCAGGCAGCATCCGCTCGCACACAGCAACCAGCAACCAGAAGGCCTCCTCCTCCTTGGCGTACAGGAGCAGGACGGAAGTCAGGATGTTCATGGACTGCTCGGGGGTTCAGAGGAGGGGACAGTGACTGACCAAACCACATAGGGCCACAGAGACATTAAAAAACACACAAGTTCAAATGACCTACAAAAGCCAAGATCAGGGTACTCTAACCACTCCAACATATGCAGAAGAATGACCACGTGTCATGTCAACATGGTCCTCACAGATACACCCGGCAGAGGGATCGGCCACCCGTTCCATCACTGTCCCCACCTAGTGATGCTGGACTGAGCTGTGGAGCACACCTCAGGCTCAGATCAAGTCTGTGCATTAATCGCCCAGCTGGCGTAGCTCAACAGTTGAGCATCCACCTAGGATCCAGGAGATCCCGGTTCAATTCCCAGTCAGGGCACATGCCCAGGTTGTGGGCTTGATCCCCAGTCGGGGGCGTGCAGGAGGCAGCCGATCAATGACTCTCATCACTGAGGTTTCTCTCTCTCTCCTCCCTTCCTCTCTCTGAAATCAATAAAGACAATAAAAAAACTGTCCATTTTCTAAGTTCATGTTCAGACACACACACACACTACATGTCATTCCCCCACTGATTTTGCTTATTTACAGAAAACAAAGTTTAAAATCTTGTATTTTGGCGATGGCCTGTGTGGCTCAGTGGTTAGAGCACCAGCCTGTGCACCAGAGGGTCGAGGGTTCGATTCCCGGTCAAGGGAACGTACCTGGGCTGCAGGTCCAATCCCCGCCCTTGGTTGGGGAACGTGTGGGGCAGCCAGTTGATGTCTCTCCCCCGCCCCCTCCCCTCCACTCTCTAAAATCAGTGGGAAATGCCCTCATTTCTCGGAGGAGAATTAAAGATACATGTATCTTATATTCTAAATGTCAGGCGGTCCTGTAACCCAGCCTTGGGGGTTTGCTGGTGTTTGTTCTGACACCAAACCAACCTCCCAAGTCCTCACAATTGCCTGGAGGACATCTTCCCTCCACCCATGTTTCCCAAGGGAAGATTTCTGCCCCAAACATCTTTTTCCTCCCCAAATAGCACTGTCATTTTAAAACTAATCCCTATAAGTTCTAGAGCTCTGCCCTGCTGTGGACTCAGTCCGTGAGGCTCTGCTCCCGGGGGGCACATGGCACCTGCCCTGCTGTCCACTCAGCCCGTGAGGCTCTGTTCTCGGGGGGCACACGGCACCTGCCCCGCCGTGGACTCAGCCCGTGAGGCTCTGTTCTTGGGGGGCACACGGCACCTGCCCTGCTGTGGACTCAGTCCGTGAGGCTCTGCTCCTGGGGGGCACACGGCACCTGCCCCGCTGTCCACTCAGCCCGTCAGGCTCTGCTCCTGGGGGGCACACGGCACGTGCCCCGCCGTGAACTCAGCCCGTGAGGCTCTGTTCTCGGGGGGCACACGGCACCTGTCCTGCTGTGGACTCAGCCCATGAGGCTCTGCTCCAGGGGGGCACACAGCACCTGCCCCGCTGTTCACTCAGCCCGTGAGGCTCTGCCCCCGGGGACACACAGCACCTGCCCCGCCGTGGACTTAGCCCGTGAGGCTCTGTTCTCAGGGGGCACACGGCAGCTGCCCTGCTGTCCACTCAGCCCATGACTCTGCCCAGGCCTGGGAAATGTTTCCAACATCAGGTGAGCAGCCTGTCTGTGTGCACAAAGACGACTTCCTTGGCCTCTTTCGACACATTCTTTAAGGCAAGAGCCCAGCACAGAGCCTTCATACAACCGTCCTTGGTACCAGAGGCCCACCCAGACAACAGGCCCTGAGACCCTGTGGTCAACAGGATCCTGCGCTCTGTGCACACCTCACCTGGCAGTACCCGATTTTGGGGTTCCGGTGGGCATAGGCCGTCAGGACTCTCCTCAAAGCAGCAATCCCCGTCTCACTCTGGAAGGCGGGGTGCTCAGGTAAGGAACGGTGCAGGTCCCGCTCTATCTCCTCTGTCACCAGGCTGGGTTTCCCCATGGACTCCTCCACCAGGCTACCATAGTAGCCGGGATGCGCAGCAAGATCGGTCACGGCATCTGATGATTTGTAAGTAATTTTTAAGGGGTTGGTTACCAGGATAGCGTCAGCATGGAAGGGCTGTCCTGTCAGAGAACCTCAGAAGGGTCTCGTTACTTGAGGGACAGGAAATATGTTGAGACCACATACAACCTAAAGGACTTCATTTCTGCCAAAAACAAAAGAGAACATGGCTTTTCTAAAAATAACCTTATATAAAGGGAAAAGTTCATACTAGAAATACTTGTTAACATGCTCTTCATAAGTTGCATTCCCCAGTAAGAGAAAGTGTATACGTGTGTGTAACATATACACATATGCACATATCCTTACACATACATATGCCCACAATTTTCATGCGTTAGTTCAACAAGAAATCACTGGGCACCTCTGTGAGAAGCACAGGAGGTGCCATTACGATGAAGTGACGGTGACACATATGAAAGAGCCGACAGCTGCCACCAGGAAACTGCAGGCTATGCTCACGATGTGCAGGGTGACCAAGCAGAGCTCGCCCAGGGCCAAGCCACTGCCAGGCCTCTGGCGGGCAGGGTAGTGGGGGGTGGGCACACCAGCCCCCCACGCCACCTGGGAGTTGCAGTCACTCACCCACCGGCATCGAGGCCCCTATGGCTGCAGCCAGTGTTCCCTCGGGGGGCTGGCGGCAGATGGTTCCCCGGTACTGCCACCAGCCCCATGCAGGGGCTCCAGGAGAGCAGGGGAGTGGAAAGGGCCCCGTTCTGCCTCTCACTGCTATTCATGTTTTTGGTCCTGAGTGGGTTTAGTGTCATTCCCTCCTCCAGCTGTCCATCCGCAATGACTGAGCCTCCATCACACCCAACACACAGGCACCACGGCCCCCAGTGCCACAATCAGCACTCACGCTGACAGCTGCCCCGCCCTCAGCGGCACCCCACACGCTGCAGCAGCCTTCCCGCCAGCCGAGGAAGCACTGCAGCGCTGAGCGAAGAGGGCCCTTTGTGAACTGACTTGGCAACTGTTTTCTTAACAAAAAGTACGTGTGGGAACAGTCGTTCCTCGGTCTCCAGGGGAGTGGTTCCAGGACCCCATGGATGCTCAAGCTCTGTAAGTGGCATGGGATTTGGGCGTCGCCTCTATCTGCACAGAGGCCACAGCAGGTCACCTGCACCCTGCACTCCCATGGGCTCTGCGTAGTGCTTGGCATGCGGCAGTCCAGTGCTGCTTTTTCAAACTTTCTGGGGTATTTCCCCCCGAATATTTTTGATGTGTTGGTTGAATCCACAGATGTGAAACCCATGAATATGGAAAGCTAACTATACATACATATAAAGTATGTTCACTGCCCTGGCTGGTGGCTCGGCTGTTTGGAGCGTCCTCTTGCGCACCGAAAGGTTGTGGGTTCAATTCCTGGTTGGGGTGCATATGGGAGGCAACTGATTGATGTTTCTCTCTCTCCCTCTCTCCCTCCCTCCCTCTCTAAAATAAATAAACCTGTGTCCTCGGCCGAGAATAAATAAATTAATTAATAACACATGTTCATTAAGGATTCCTGAAGACCATAAACCACTTCAGGTGACGAGATTATGAGCAACGCCACTTTCTTTGCTTGCTCTTCTATTATTTTCTTTTCAACTATGAATATAGATTGTTTTTATTAAATATAAAAACACAGAAGACATTTTTAATTTTAAAAGAAAGTGTTGCGATGGTGGTCTTCGGTTGGCAGCCTCAAAAACACGCCTGAGGCAGGGGAAAGAGGGGTGAACAGGTGAGCAGTGGCTGGTGAGGCACCAGTGAGTGCCCATGAAGGGCACCCCAGGGCGGGTCAGAAACAGGAGGGGGAGGGGCTGTGCTACTTTGGGGGAGAGACAGGGAAAGAGGAGGAGAAATGATGGGGGTGAGAGGCTACCATGAGGGAGAAAAGGGAAAGTGAGCAGTGGGAGGAAGGCACATGCCCGGCCTCAGAGCCTCTCTGCGGCCCTGAGCACAGCAGTCACCTGGGGAAAGCGGCCTCCTCACCTGCCTCTCTTGGCACTGAGGGGAGAGGGCCCCCTCCTGCTCGCAGCCCCGCTCCTCTACCAAGCTGACAAAACAGCTCATGATCTATGTGGAGACAGACGAATGGCTGCTCAAGAGTCTGGAGAAGTTTGGTCCCAGTCTCGGCCCATCGTTCAGTAGGTGTCCCAAACAACCCCAAACAGAATTGGAGGGAGGGGCTGAGGCCTGAGGCCAAAACCGGCTGTACTTCCCAGAGGAGGAAGAGGGGAGAAGAGCCACTTCGAGGGAGGGGACAGTAGACTAAGTGAGCTCTGAGGAGCCATTTCAGCATCCCTGCAGGTGACCAGCTCACAGAGACTTTCGTTTAGTCTGTTTAAGAAGTTGTGCCCCAGAAAGGCACGTCCCTCCCAGGAGCTGCTTCTTAACAGAATTCTCGGGACCACATAGAGACTCAAAGTCATGGTTAGAGGAGACATCCCGCCAGCCCAATCGCACGTTGACGAGGACACGTATGAGCTCCCAGCTGTCACAGGAGTTCTGAAGTTGGGGAGGGAATGTCCAGGAAGGAGCTGGGGTAGATAACTGTCACACACACGCTGCCCAACCTCAGTCTCCCCTCCTGCGTCCGCTCCAGAAACCACATTTGGCCTAAAGGCACCAGAACCACTTACCTGAGAAAAGCAGCCAGAGTCTGCCACGTAGAGACTCAGGGATCCCCATGGTGACAAGCTTGCGGATCTTCTCTGTGCGAAACATACACACGGTTCTGCCGTATTCCACAAAGTGGTCGTTCCACAGGCTTATCTTTATCTGCTCTCTGGACTGGAAACAGAAACATCCTTAATGTACAAAGAGCCTGTCCACAGTCCACCACAGCCCGTGCACAGTCCACCGCAGAGAGCACCACCTCTGTTAAGGGTGGCAGAGGATTTCGGGATCCTGAACCTCTAGGCACAGAAGACGTTCAGGGGAATAACACAGAGCAGCAGCCCCTCGGGAGCTCAGGGTCCTGTGGGAGCACTTAGGCAGTAAAATGCCATTTCCCTGGCAAACTGGATGGGAAGAAGTCTGTCCCAACACTAAAGTAACACAGAGCAGATGGGGGGGCGAGGTGGGGGTGAGACGCAGGAGAGGAGCTGATCCTGACGCTGACGCGAGCCAGCTGCTGAAACACGGGTCTGCAGAGGGCGGAGGGGAGGAGGGCAGGTAAAGTGCGCCCTGAGCGTCCTGACAGCCAGGAGAAACACTGAAGCCTGAAAAGGTTCCATCGTTCCATCGCTCTCGGGGTGAGAAACAAGGAAAACGTGAGGGCTCCAGGCAGTTAACAATCCTTTAAAGTTATCCTGATGGCGGAAAGTTTAGTTCCTCATAAATAAGATGCTTCTATATGCTTTTAATTGCCTCAGTCTCTAGTAATGGGAATTTACACATACATTCAGTATTTTTATGCGTTTAGTCCTCAAGTGAGCATCTCTGTGTGAAGCTGGTAATCGGGCTCAGTGCTGAATGAATCAGCCAACAATGAATTAATTATGCAGCAGCCACAGGGCAACTGGGGCACAGCTGGGGGTGAGGATTTCATGGCCACCCCACTTCTCATGGTCCCAGCAGAGCTGCCCACCTGCCACGGCACCGGCTCAAAGCACAGCCTCTGCTCCGTTTACCCTCCTGCAAAGACACTTCCCTCACTCTCCCTCCAAAGATGAAAATTATTGAGTAAATGTAACAAAAATGGTTTTAGTTTAATAAAACAAGAACAGAAGACTCTGTCCCAGAAGACAAAGAGCGAGGCTGTGAAAGCGGCACACAGACACCAGGGGGTAAGTGGAGGAAGACCTGCTGGAAAACCCACAAGGACGGCAGCCACAGCTTCCACCGCAGGGGCAGGCGGGGAGAGCACCGACCTCCACTGCCTGACGCATCTGCAGCACGCCCAGAGATGCCCAGGCAGCAGGTATCAGCGAGCCCCTTCCACTCTGGGCCAACGAGGCAAAGAGGGGGCAGCTTGCTGTTCTCAGCTGCCTGACAACCTGCACCACAGCTGCCCTCCTAAATGCCAAGCTCCACAGTGGGTCAGGAAGCTGGAAGCCATACCCGGGGCAACCCTACGCGTGCCCAGCCAGGCCGAGTGTCACCCACCATGCGCAAGTCAGGGCACTGGCTGCCCGACTGCTGCAAGACGGCGCTCAGGGCCTTGGGGTGCAGCTGTGAGCTCTTCTCTTCGCTTTCCTCACTCTTTTGAGAAGACACCATCTCAAGATCCCCGAACCTGTGTTCACTGTACATGCTTGCTGAGTGAAAGACGTGTGGCGCCTGCAGGGGGAAGTAAAATAAAGAGAAAGTCATGGTTTTAAAACAGGGCAACCTCTGCTTGCCTTTGGAAGTATGAGTACAGCAAACTCAAACACGTCTACTGACGACCTGGAGGAAAAACAGACTGACGTGAAGCCAAATGGACCGGATCCTTGGGAAGGACTGTGCTGCAATGTCCCCCGAGACTGCTCATGCAGCCAGAGGACGCAGCTTCCTCCCAGCTTCTAACCTGTGACTGCAGCACCCCATTATCCCCTCTGACCTGCGGGGAGGGGGGGGCATGCCTATCATTTCCTTTAACCTGCGTGGAGCCCCTCTAACCTGTGGACACCGGGTGTATCAGAGGTGGCACCAGAGTGCCACACAGACCCAACAGCTCTGCACCATGAGGATCATCATTGTGAGCACTCCTTTGGAGACCACTGCCCTAGAGGTGGTGAAAACGGGGTTTTGGTGTGTGGAGTCCTACTGTTTTGAAGAGCCATACCGTGACGTCCTCCTGTGAGGTGCTGTAACGCACGGGGTGGTCAGCGTGCACCTGCTGCAGCCTGCCGAGCAGATGCTCCACCAGGGTGTCTCGGTCCTTGAGCTCGATGAACTGGAAGGCCGTCTTGCTCCGGATGCTGACAATGATGGGGCTGGGCAGCAGGCTCGTGTCCTCCATCTTCTCAATGCTCACCACCTGTGCCAGGAAATTACATACAAAGAGGGGAGGCAGGCATTTAACTACATAGTCAGACACATCCTGACACAGAAGCCAAAACAAGCACCGCAATCAGGAGCTGGTGCCAAGGTCAAGAGTATGCAAGGCAGCTCATCCACAACAGCTAAAAGGCGGGAGCTGCCCACTGTCCCTCAGTGGGCAAGCGGGACAACCAAATGTGGTCTGTACACACACAGTAGTAGTCAGCCTTAAAAAGGACATCTGACACAGGCTTCATGGATGGGCTTCAAGGACATTACGCTAAGTAAAGTAATCCCATCACAAAAGGACAAATGCTGTCTGACTCCACTTACAGGAGGTGCCCAGAGTAGTCAAACTCACAGAGACAGGAAGTAGGACGGCTGTTGCCAGGGGCTGGGGGAGGAAAGGGGGTGAGGAGCAGTCACTTAATAGAGACAAGGCTTCAGCTGGGGAAGGTAGAAAAGTTCTGGAGATGTCTGCACAATAACATGAACTACTTAATGCTAAAACGGTAAATGCTGTATGTATATATTATCATAACTTTAAAAAATAAGGAGCCCTGGCCGGTTTGGCTCAGCGGTTAGAGCGTCTGCCTGCGGACTGAAGGGCTCATACCTGGGTTGCAGGCTCGATGCCCAGCCCTGGTTGGGGCTCATGTGGGAGGCAACCAATCGACGAGTCTCTCACACTGATGTCTCTCTCCCTCTCTCTTCCACTCTCTTTGAAAAAGCAATGGAAAAAATATCCTCGGATGGGATTAAAAATAAATAAATAAATATTTTAAAATAAGTATATAAGACAATGACTGGATTTCTTGCTCCACTCTTAAGAAAGGATATTTGTGAAACGAAAACTCTGCCACAGAGAAAGGGCATGGAGGTAGGAGATCACACGACTGCAGGAAGCCTGAGCTTCCCCGAAGAGCAGTGCTCAGCGAGTTCACAGCACGAGGACCTGGGTGCTGGTGTACAGAGCTGTGGGCACCGCCCAGCAGGCGCCCTCAAACCAAAGGCTGAGCCACCAGGTCCAGAAGAACGGAGACTGGAGCTGCTCTCCATTTCCACGAAGAGAATTATGGGCTTTTCCAGGAGGAAGGACTTGGCCCGTATGAAAGAAAGGAAGCGTTTTTAGATTTCTAAGTGAAGTTCCAGGAGGGCATAACAGCCGAGCAAGGTGACGTTTACCTTCAAAGGGGAGGCGTTTAGTACGTGGCCTTTTTTCTCCCTTTCTGTGGGTGAAGGGAGGCTTCATGCCTAAAACCTGCCATAAAGCTGTTTTTTCAGACCTCACCTAAGGAGTGAGGATATTTTTCCACTGATTTCAAAGAGAGTGGAAGGAAGAGAGAGCGAGCTACACTGATGGGCTGCCTCCCGCACGCGCCCTGACTGGGGGCACAGATCGCGCCTGCAACCAAGGTGCCTGCCCTTGACCAGGAATCTAACCAGCAACCTCAGGTGCACAGGCGGACGCTCTAACCACTGAGCCACGCTGGCCAGGGCTGTCATAAAGCTTTAAACTACAGCTTTATTGATAATGTGGAGGTTAGCGTGCCCTGTTCTCACCAGTCAGTTTTATACAAACTTCAGGTTGCCATAGCAACAGGAAAAGCAACAGCAATTGGGTAGTGGTCAAATTCAGGCCATGCTTCCCTCTAGCTGCCATCCCTAGCGGGCAAGGCCTTGCTGTGAGCACCGGGCCCTGCTGTCTCCCAGGGAGGCAGGCCCTCCCCACCTCTCTGAGAGGGAGGATGACATGGCAGCAGCCCTCGTCCCTGCTGGCAAAGCAGATGTAACTGTCGGAGGCGAACATCCGCCCGGCGGTGTGACAGCGGCTGAACGGCGTCCAAAGGGAACAGTCGGTGACCACGTGCAGCTTCTCCTGCCTGGGCAACCTGAAGAAGGCCCGGAAGAACTCCTTCTCTGCTCTGGCATCCAGGTCCCTGGTGAGAATGAGAGAGCACGAGGAGGCAGGAGCGGTGAGGGAGCTCACTCACAAAGGAGAACACTTGTAAACCCACTGGCACAACCTGATACTGAAGTGAACACAAAACGGAGCTGGGCTGCCCAGCTCCTGCACAGTCAGCAGCCACTCTCACGCACAGCCCACCGCGGGAACGACGGGCTGGGTGGACTGCCGCTGACCGAGGTGACGTGACAAATTCAGGGACCAAAACACATATCCCTCCTCAGTCTGCGTAACATTGGGAACCATCATAGAACAACTGTGTAAGACTCCAGTGCCAGAAAGTCAGACAACAAGAGCTGGTGAGGATGTGGAGACACTGCTGGGGGAGAGTGGGCAGTGCAGCCACTTTGGAAAAACGCCTGGCTACTCCTCGAAAGGTGAAACACGGAGTGACCACGTGACCCAACAACTGCACTTGTACTGAACTGAACACGTATGTCCACTCGGGAACATACACACACATGTTCATAGCAGCATCATTCATTGCAGCCAAACACTGGAAACCACCCGAATGACAGATGAGTAAACAAAATGTGGTCCATCCATACAACAGAATATCATTCAGCTGTAAAAAGGAACGAGGTTCTGACACCTGCCACCACAGGAAGGAACCCTGAAAACATTATCCTAAGTTCAATAACCCAGACACGAAACACTGCATATTGCCTGATTCCATTTATATGAAATTTCAGAATAAGCAAATCTAAAAAGGCAGAAAATAGATTGTGACTGCTTAGGGCTGGGGGAGGGAGAAACAGGAGACTGCACATGGGTGCGAGGTTTTGCCTTGGACTGAGGACAGTGTTCTAAACAGATCACAGTGAGGACTGCACAACCCTGTGAATGTACTAAAACCACTAAATGGTACATTTTATGGGGTGAACTGGGCGCTTCCCCTCCAGGGAGCATGCCCGTGCCATTCCTTTCCGCTCTCCTTCCCCTGTAGGCCTGCATCTCCTAAACTCCAAGGTACCCCACGGGACTTGCAACCAGGGGAGCAATGAGCAGCGGCAACTAGTCGGGGCTTATCCCTGAACCTGTCTCAGGGCCCCTTCTCTCTGACTTCCCAGTGAGCCCGAGCAGCCCAGCCAGGCTCTCCGCTGCCTCTCCTATGCTCCTCCTTGTCTCACTGCCCTGTGTGTTCTAGGTGCAGCCAGTAAATTCTTGCTTGCTTTTATAAAAAAATAAATAGTAAAAGGGTGAGTTGAGCGGTTTCTGAGCGGTACGTGATCTCAGGGCTGGAAGCCTTGGCAGAAGCGCCCCCTAAGGCTGGAAACGGGCCAGCAGCACACAACACTGACTGCCCACCGTCCACACTGTTGGTGCAGCTGCCCCAGCTCCCGCTGAGCACAGCAGGGGAAGGGGCCGCAGACCCTTCTGCATCAAGGGGCCAGAACAAACACGGGGTCCCCAGAACCCGGAGCAATAGCCATCGAGTGTGCTGGTGAGCCAAAGTCAATATGTATAATCATGCGTGACAGCTCTGCAGAAAATTCTAGACTACACGCACACATTTTAAAATTCAGGTTTAACTCCTAAGACCACAGACCCCAACATCAAGGGGTAGGTACTTCTCTTATTTCTCCGTGAACCCAGAGCTCCCCGTTTCAGATTAGGTGAAGATGTAGCAAAAGCAGGCTTCCCTCGCTCTTCCCCAGAGGTTTCAGAACGCTCTGGGACAGAGCTGTGTTAGGCTCACACACCAGCTCTCACTCCCCCATGTCCTTCACTCCACAAACCTACTGTGTCAGAGGCTTAAAGCTGCTTCGAGGCCAGAAGCTTCCCCAAGGTCAGCCATGTGGCAGGCTGGTGCAGGCGGGCTCTCCCCGGCTCAGGGTGCAAAGACCTTGCTCTGTGCTGGACAGAAAGCCTCGAGCCATACTCCTGCCCCTGGAATAACTCCACCCTCCACAGCCAGTTTGCCTCATCAAGAAAGACACCAAGATTTCCACAGGCTCCCGTGAGGTGCCCACCCACAGACCCAGGCCCAATGCAGTGACACCCTGGGGACATCAAGAACCGGCCCCCTTCACACTGGGCAGGAAGGGTAGGGGTGCTTTTCCTAAGCCCGAGTCTGCGCATAAAACACTGCATTTCTCAACTGTGTGTTTACTCAAAACATCTTTCCTCTACAATCCCCTGGGAGCTCCACGGACAGGGAAGAACAAAGCTGCTGGTGAAGCCTCAGGGAGCACGGCAGAGAGGCAGCTGCAGACGGCGGGACGCGCGGCCCACTCCAAGATGGCAGGCCGCGGTGCCCAGTGCCCCGCTGCCCGTGAAAACCCATCCCGAGCCCCGACAGGCCAGGACCTCAGTAACGGGGCATCAGAAAGCACTTTCCCACCACAGAAAAGGCTCCTGCCTTCATCATCTGCTCGCCACTTTGTCCCAGAGAATACCTATGACCACAGAGCTTCCAGGTGGCCGCAGCGGGGAGAGCTCCCCTGAAGGGGGCTGTTCAGGCCTGTAGGAGCCCCAGTGGATGTCTCGACTGCTCCAAGCAGACTCTGCGCCAGGATCAGGACACAGTGAAACACACTGCCCACAGCGAGCTTGGGCTTTCCCAGCGGGGCCCAGGGGAACAGCAGGGACGGTGAAGCTGGGCGGGGGAGGCTGAGGATGGTCTGAAAAGCCACAGGGGAGTTAAGTGTGAGCCAGGCAACAGGGGGGTGGGGGATGACTGCTAAGGACACCAGCCCCTTGGCAACCACTGTCCACCTTTAGGTACCAGTAGGAACAGCTGGCTTACATCGTGAATAAGAGTTTCCACCCACTACCCTGTGGGGATTGAGTTTTCCTCCAGCATTTTCACCCATCCAAACAGATTTTAATAAAATATTATTTAATTTCCACTTAGTGATGCCCAATATCACCTCTCCAATATCCCCCACAAAAAACTAGTTGGTTACACTGTTCTCACCCCATCATTCACAACTTCAGAATTGATATTTTCTGTTTGAAAATTTCAGGACCAATCCATTTATTCCCTCCCTCCTTCCATTCTCTCTGGGAGTCCCCTGCCCTCCTGGACTCTCGGGGACTACACACTGGAGCACCCCTGGCCAGGCCCTCCACTGTGAAGCACCTGTCCTCCTGATCCTGGGTGACAGCGCACCGTCCCACCCACCCCACTCCGCTCCGCGGACGCAAGCCTTGCCCCGCTGAGCCCGTTAAGTCCCTCAGCAGCAAGCACAGAAGCCATCAGGACAAGTCCACAACCACAGGCTCATGACCCCACAGGCACCTTTCCAAAGCCATTATCTGGGAAGGGAAGTGGAAATACATCCACAAGAGAGCCTGGGGACCCTCCCAACACCCTAACCAGGCCCTTGGCACGAGACTGTTTTCCTAAACTTGAAACCTGGGTTCTCTTGGCAGGATGTCAAGTTAACTGAGTCATTACCTGTTTATGTCCCCAGGCCCAGGTCTCCGGGACCAAAAGCTGCACATGAGAACTGGAGGGGAACTGGTAGGCAGTAGCACGCCCTTCCCTTTTGGAGAAAGTCAAAGTGCAGTGCGCAGTGAAACATGCCTGCACCCCAGCTCTGCTGCGTGTCTGGGGCGAGCCCCAGGCACCGTCAGCCCGCGGGCAGCTTCACCGCCAGCCCCACCGGGACCCTTTTCTCTCTCCCCTACTTTCTTTGTTTTTTCACTGTTTCAAATTCTTCATTATACATCATGGTCATACAATTTGAGGCTAGTTAAATACAATTGGTTTTCAAATTTTCTTTGAATATTTTCTAGATTACTACCTGCAAATGACCATCAAAATATTTGGAATTTTTAAATTTTGAACGTCTGAGCAGTCACTTACATGAGAAAACAGCACCATTACAGATTCCACACTTAACACACACTCCAGCTCACGGTCCACAGAGCCTCTTGCCAGTAAAGAAGTTGGTTACTGGCCATTTTATCAAAGTGCCGTAGAAGTAAAACAAGTTTCAAGAAATATAATTTGGGTTAGTTACCTTACTCATAAGTTAGGTCAAATGACAAGACTTGCCCTGAAGTCTGAGAAATATTGGCACAAAAACCAGTGAACTGTGTAAGTGGCAGCAGCTTCCACACCAGGCTGCTGTTTTAGGCCCTACTCCCCAGAGGGCATTCGAGGGACGTTGCTGTAGCCTTCTTTCTTACAGACTTTGAACAATTGACTTGACTTCAGTGTTAAAAATAAAATTAAACAGCGTGGGTGAAATTTAAAATTGAGTTTGAAAGAGCCAAAGTTCCAATTTAACAAACATGAGATTGTCCAGCTCTGGACAGCTACATGCTTATTAAGAGGTGCACCCAAATCCCCCCTCCTCAAATTCTCTCCTGAAAGGGGAAGAGAGTATTTGTGAAGTCAAGAAAATTATATTTGTGTGTATGTGGTAAAAAGATTCCTTAAATTTAAAAAATTCAAAGTATTCATGAAGAAATTGTAAAGTTTTAACACATTCTAAAATGCCAACACGGAGTCAACTCCGCGTTGCAGAACACGGCCATGGACCCACTGGGTACTAGTAGCAAAAGGGTTACTTGACATGACAAAAAATAAATGTAACAGGCTGCAAGGACACGCTACACAGTCCCTTGGGGAAGAACTTAACATTCTTACGACAGAAGACTTCAAAGAGAATAAAACTGAGGGAGCCAGGGGATGGGGGGCCAGGAGCACCTGCAGGGAAGCCTCCACATGCGTGTCCCAAACACTGTGTGACAGACGCAGTCCGGAAAGTGCGCTCCCCGCGTTGAACCCTGCAGGGCGTGAGGGCCACTCAGGGTTTCAGGTTTCATTTGAACACTAATATTTAGTTTCCCATGTAGGGAATGAGAGGTGATCGTTAGCATAAAAAAGGAGACTAAATGGATTTATAACCAACATTATACAGGAAACAAGCGAAAGTGCGAATACAAGCCCACTCGTGAAATCTTCACTGTCCACACACACAAGCGAGGCGAGCAGTAAGAGGCAGAGGAAGGACGCCCCGGGGCCCAGACGCCAGGTGCTTTAGCGTGGGCACAGGAAGGGTGCTTAGTTCCAGCACCGTGACAGAAGGAAGACACCGTCAGGGGGCCCTGGGCACCCCCACGCACCGCCACCATCTCTAGAGGACGGGCCCACTGAGAACGGGCTGTCCCCTCTCCCTGCAGGAGGCACCCACCCGCTGAAAGCCTCCCACGGGAGCCCGTGACGTGGCAGCGCCGGCCCTTCCCGCCCAGCCGTCGCTTCTGGTCCCCGGTGGCCCTCGGCCTAGTCCCAGGGCCTCTCTTGTGATCAGCTCTAACTTCCTATGTCGAACTTTTATTCTTACTAATAAGAAGTAAATTTTTCCAACAATCACACCCTTTAAACGACACTTTGATT